>NC_003279.8:10632187-10948281 GCF_000002985.6 Caenorhabditis elegans | reverse complement strand
ATTTGGTGCTCTGTCGGTGCTAAATTGGTGGTATTTGGTGCTTCATTGGAGCTAAATTGGTGCTATTTGGTGCTCCATTGGTGCTAACTTGGGGCTATTTGGTGCACTATCGGTGTTAAATTGGTGCTATTTGGTGCTTCATTGGAGCTAAATTGGTGCTATTTGGTGCTCTGTCGGTGCTAAATTGGTGGTATTTGGTGCTTCATTGGAGCTAAATTGGTGCTATTTGGTGCTCCATTGGTGCTAAATTGGTGCTATTTGGTGCTTCATTGGAGCTAAATTGGTGCTATTTGGTGCTCCATCGGTGCTATTTGGTGCTCCATTGGTGCTAAATTGGTGCTATTTGGTGCTCTGTCGGTGCTAAATTGGTGCTATTTGGTGCTACATCGGTGCTATTTGGTGCTCCATTGGTGCTAAATTGGTGCTATTTGGTGCTCCATCGGTGCTATTTGGTGCTACATCGGTGCTATTTGGTGCTCCATTGGTGCTAAATTGGTGCTATTTGGTGCTCCATCGGTGCTATTTGGTGCTCCATTGGTGCTATTTGGTGCTCTGTCGGTGCTAAATTGGTGCTAGTTGGTGCTCTGTCGGTGCTAAATTGGTGCTCCATTGGTGCTAAATTGGTGCTATTTGGTGCTCTGTCGGTGCTAAATTGGTGCTATTTGGTGCTACATCGGTGCTATTTGGTGCTCCATTGGTGCTAAATTGGTGCTATTTGGTGCTACATCGGTGCTATTTGGTGCTCCATTGGTGCTAAATTGGTGCTATTTGGTGCTCCATCGGTGCTAAATTGGTGCTATTTGGTGCTCTGTCGGTGCTAAATTGGTGCTCCATTGGTGCTAAATTGGTGCTATTTGGTGCTCCATCGGTGCTAAATTGGTGCTCCATTGGTGCTAAATTGGTGCTATTTGGTGCTCCATCGGTGCTAAATTGGTGCTATTTGGTGCTACATCGGTGCTATTTGGTGCTCTGTCGGTGCTAAATTGGTGCTCTGTCGGTGCTAAATTGGTGCTATTTGGTGCTATTTGGTGCTTCATTGGAGCTAAATTGGTGCTATTAGGTGCTTCATTGGAGCTAAATTGGTGCTATTTGGTGCTCTGTCGGTGCTAAATTTGTGCTATTTGGTGCTCTGTCGGTGCTAAATTGGTGCTCCATTGGTGCTAAATTGGTGCTATTTGGTGCTCCATCGGTGCTAAATTGGTGCTATTTGGTGCTCCATCGGTGCTAAATTGGTGCTATTTGGTGCTCTGTCGGTGCTAAATTGGTGCTATTTGGTGCTACATCGGTGCTATTTGGTGCTCCATTGGTGCTAAATTGGGGCTATTTGGTGCTTCATTGGAGCTAAATTGGTGCTATTTGGTGCTCCATTGGTGCTAAATTGGGGCTATTTGGTGCACTATCGGTGTTAAATTGGTGCTATTTGGTGCTACATCGGTGCTATTTGGTGCTCTGTCGGTGCTAAATTGGTGCTATTTGGTGCTCCATCGGTGCTAAATTGGTGCTATTTGGTGCTCCATTGGTGCTAAATTGGTGCTATTTGGTGCTCTGTCGGTGCTAAATTGGTGCTAGTTGGTGCTCTGTCGGTGCTAAATTGGTGCTATTTGGTGCTACATCGGTGCTATTTGGTGCTCCATTGGTGCTAAATTGGTGCTACATCGGTGCTATTTGGTGCTCCATTGGTGCTAAATTGGTGCTATTTGGTGCTCTGTCGGTGCTAAATTGGTGCTATTTGGTGCTACATCGGTGCTATTTGGTGCTCCATTGGTGCTAAATTGGTGCTATTTGGTGCTCCATCGGTGCTAAATTGGTGCTATTTGGTGCTATTTGGTGCTAAATTGGTGCTATTTGGTGCTCTGTCGGTGCTAAATTGGTGCTATTTGGTGCTCCATTGGTGCTAAATTGGTGCTATTTGGTGCTCCATCGGTGCTAAATTGGTGCTATTTGGTGCTCTGTCGGTGCTAAATTGGTGCTCCATTGGTGCTAAATTGGTGCTATTTGGTGCTCCATCGGTGCTAAATTGGTGCTATTTGGTGCTCCATCGGTGCTAAATTGGTGCTATTTGGTGCTCCATCGGTGCTATTTGGTGCTCCATTGGTGCTAAATTGGTGCTATTTGGTGCTCCATCGGTGCTATTTGGTGCTCCATTGGTGCTAAATTGGTGCTATTTGGTGCTCTATCGGTGTTAAATTGGTGCTATTTGGTGCTCCATCGGTGCTATTTGGTGCTCCATTGGTGCTAAATTGGTGCTATTTGGTGCTCCATTGGTGCTAAATTGGTGCTATTTGGTGCTCTATCGGTGCTAAATTGGTGATATTTGGTGCTACATCGGTGCTATTTGGTGCTCCATAGCACCACTTTAGCACCGGTGGAGCACCAAATAGCACCGAATGCCCGAACCAGGATCGAACTGGTGACCTAACGATTTTCAGTCGTACGCTCACCCCAACTGAGCTATCGAGGCGGCGGTGTGTACCCTATGAAAAGGTATATGAGAAATCTTTTCTAAATCAGACTGTTTCAAATTTCTCAATTATGAAAACTAGAGCCATTATTCAAAGTTCCTGTGCGATTTGCTATTTCATGAAAAAAAATTTTTTAAATAATTGTTTAATTCGAAAATGTTCAAATGACAAAAAACAGAAAACAGAGAAAATCTAGAAAAAAAGAACTGCGACTACAACAAGAACGATACGATTTTTTTCAGAAATTAAATCAATTAATATTTAAATTTCCCTTTGCAATCGGTCGTCGTGCAATTTTCTCTGCTTCTCTGCGCTCTCTCGCTTCCTGTTCTCTCTTGTATACTTCTTCAACGTCTTCAGTTTCCTTCAATAGCGCCACCATTTTTTTCTGAAAATTTCAGATTTTTAAACAATTTTCCAATAAAATTAGTGACTAACAGCGAGTCGAATCTGATCAAGTTTGTAGTTTAGCTGTTTTTGCGAAGTAACATGAATAGTTCGTCCATCTTTAAACGAAAAATCCGGAGTTTGTTCAAAGACATGTTGATGGGGAGCCGTGTAGATTCTGGAATATTTGGAAATTTTCAGAAAAAAATAAATGTTTATGGAAACGCAGAAAAATGCCCATTTCGTGATGTAAACGCGCTCCACGGCGAATCAAAATCGCTCCGCCTTCAAACCATGGGTCTCGTTGGGTATTTGGTGGCGAAACAGTAATTTCAAACAATTTTATTTAGTTTCACAGATTTTCGTATTTTTTGTTGTGTTTCTCGTCGTTTTGAATGATTTTTACGTCGAAATTGATGAAGTTAACAAATTTGACAGGAAAATTTGAATTCCCATGCCAAAAATGGGTGTTTTGACGTAAAAATTCTAAAAATTTCCATTTTCTACTTCAAAAAAGTTATTTTCCGGCTAAAACCCTATTTTTTTGGACTGAAAATCCAAAATTTCAGGTCAAATTTGTTTTTTCCATCAATTTCAAAGCCAAAAGTCATTGAAAACAAAGGAAAATGCTCGAAAATTTTTGAATTCACGATTTTGCCGCCAAATTCCTAACGAGACCCGTGGGTCGGGCGGAGCGTCTCCAATCGTCCATGGAGCGCGTTTTCGCGTAAAACGGGCATTTTTCTGCGTCTATATAATAACTAACGGTTTTCTCCAACTCTGAACTCTTCCTTTCTTCGCTTCCGATGCCTTTCGAGCCACTAATGCCTCGGCTTGATCTTTGATTGGATCTTCTGTAAAAAAAATTGAATTTTCAAAAAAAAATCTGATTTTTTGGTTGAATTATTGTGTCACACACTTTTTAAAAATACAAAAATTTCCAGATTTTTAGAAGTTTTTTGCAGATTTTCATTAATTTTTCACTTTTTCTTATTAAAATCAACTTTTTCATATATTTTACCGATTTTCAGATTTTTAACTAAAAATTAGAAAAAAATAATTAAATTGTCAAATTGAATGGTAAATTCAAAACGAATGACACAAAATCCAGCTTTTCAGCCAGAAAGCACCAAATCCTTACTAAAATCAGGTACTGTTGAGAAAGCGGCAGCTGAGAATCGAAGAGAAGATTCAAGAAATGGAAATCTGACTGCAGAGAGCATCTGAACTTTGGGCAGTTTTTATAAAATCTTTAAAAAAAACCAATTTTCACAAAATAAGAAATAATTACAGTTCAAGGAAACTGGTAAATTTTCAAAACAAATTATATAAAAAAGATTTTAGAAAACATTTTGTTAATAAACAGAAACTTCAAGAAAACGATGAGAAAATTAACAAAATAACCCATAGAAATGATTAGATGGATATGATAATTTGAGATCAAATGGAAAAAAAATTAGCAGTTTTTGAAAGAAAAAGAAAAAAATCGAAATTAAATCCAAAATCAGAATCATTGATATTGATAACGATGCTGTGTATGTCCCAGTTGCTTCGATAGTTTCGTTCGTTCACATCTGGAAATACATTTATTAGGATTTAAAAAAAAAAAATGAAAAAAAAACACAAAAATTCAGATTACAAAAAGCCAAGAAGGGTTTTTTTCCAGATTTTTTGCTTAAAAACCAAAAAAAAATTTTTTTAATCACATATGCTGATTAAAAAAATATTATATGCTTTTCTAGATTTTTTTTTTGATTTTTCTAAAAATTTTGCAAAAGAAATTCCAATTGATTGAATAATTTTGAATAAATTAATATTATTTGAAAAAAAAAATTAGATTGAAACATATATATGTAAAATTTGGAGAAAAATAATAAAGTTTTTTTCTTAAAATTGAAAAAAATAAATTTTTAAGGAAAAAGCACGAAACAAGTTTTTAAATTATTTTAAATGAAAAAATTATCAATTTTTGTTTCAAATTTTCTTGTTGGAAAATCTTTTTTTTTCAGATTTTAAATTTTTTTTTTCAAAATTTAAAACAATTAATTTAATTTTTAAACACAATTTTTTTTTTCAAAATTGAGAAATCCTATAATTATTTAGAAAAAACACCAAAAATTGAAGACAAAAGAAAGAAATTTGTTCAAATTTTTAGCAAAATAATTTGAAATTTCTTTCAAAAGTCAATTAAAAAATAAATACAAATTCAAATTTGAAAAAAATCTATGTTTAAAATTTTCTAAAGAAATTTCTCGTTTTGCCCCAATTTTCCAGAAAATTGAAGAAAAATCATTTTGAAAAAGTTTGTTTTTTTGTTCAAAGTGAGGAAAATCTGTCATCAAAAATTTGTTCCAAAAGTGAAAAAATCATTAATTTTTTTTTAAATTTAGGTTCAATTTTCAACAAAAAACTGCATATCTTCATCGCAATTTCCATGAATTCTCGGATTTCCAAGTCATTTTTAAACATTTTTTCAACACTTTTCTGGACCAAATAGCTCGTTTTTCTCGCAATTTTCTCAATAAGTTCTACAATCTTTCATACTTTGCTCTAGTCAAATCTCTCTGTAATTGCCGTTTCTCTTCCATTGCCATTTTCTGACGTGCTTTTGCCTCATTAAATACCATATTCACTGAATCAACTCGTTTTGTGACTGCCTCATAATCCTTTTTCAACAAATCATTCTCTTTCGTCAAAATTTCAATTTCCATTTGAATTTTTTGCAGAATTTCCGATTCTTCATTAATTGAATTTGATGTTGGATCAATTGACTCGTGAATTCGTTTTGTCACTACTCGGCGGCCATATTGGGTCACAGAATTCACATATGTCTGCAATTTTTTTTTAAATTTATTAACACCGATTTTTTTCAATTTTTCTAAAACTATTTTTAAGATGAAATTCAAATTTTTTTATAATTTCAAAAACTTTTTTTAAATTAAAATTTAAAAAAAAAACATTCTCTCACTGATTGTGAAATATATTTCTTTTTTTTATGAATTTATAGTTTTCTAGACTTTTATTTTTAATTGAAAATCGATTTTTTTTCATAATTTTCTATAATTTCCTTATTTGTAAATAAAAATCCTCATTATTTCTGATACATTTATAGTTTTTCCTATTTTCTTCAATTTTTTTTTCAATTTTTCGGCTTTTTTTTTTGAAAAATCCAAAATTTTTTGTATTTTCCAATAATTTATTTATTTTTTAAAAATTGTCTTTTATAATTTTTTTTAACCGAAATAAACTTTTTTTGATAAACTTACTAGTTAGTTTTCTCCTTTTAAAAATTTTTTTGGAAAAACGAAATTTTTTTCATAATTTCCTATAATTTTTATTTTTTTGGAAAATACAACTTTTTCTCATTGAAATATATACTTTTACGATAAATTTATAGTTTTCTCTCATTTTTTAAAACATTTTTACTTCGATTTTCTCAGGAAAAAACCTCGATAAATCGAATATTTGGTCTCCATGTCGATTTACGCAGCTTCTCGTGTACTCCCCGAGGAGATCATGAAATTTTAATGATAAAATTCAGAAAACTGGCGAATTTCTTCCTCGAGGAGTACACGAGAAGCTGCGTAAATCGACACATGGACATTTTTTTTATTTTACGAACCGTTTGGAACGCCAACGGCCTATAATTCGGTTTTTCATTTCCAGTTGCAGTTGGGCCTCCAGATTTCCGTCTGTAATACGTATTTGGCTGAACTGGAGCCACCGTTGACGGCAGTGACGTCATCATTGATGACGTGGAAGGCACAGATTGATCAATATATTCGACATCGTCAATTTCTTCATTATTTTTGAGTTGATTCGGGTCGAGCTGATGAATTTGATCAGTTTCCTGGAAAAACTTGGAAAAATTAGCTTTTTTTTAAAGGAAATTTTGTTTTTTGCGGCAAAAATAGAATGGTAATAGGTCTCGACGCGAAGATAATATTTTCTGATTTTCAACAAATAAATACTTTTGTTTTCAACGAAAAAATATGAAAAATCAGCAAAAGTTCGAAACTACAGTAACCTTCAAAGGCGCACACCTTTTTTAATTTAACAAAAATTGTCGTGTCGAGACCGGGTACCGTAGTTTTGGCTCAAAAATCGCCAAATTTCGGATAATTGATACCTCATCGAATAAATAAACATCATTTGGATCCACGTCATTGGGAAATTGGTAGTGATGGTGATAACCGCTGGTGCTTGGCTCATCTGGAAATTTGAATTTTAAGAATTTCTGAATTTTTGAATTAAAAAAAAATTTTTCAACGGTTTATCGATTTTTTCTGTTATTTTTATTGACTTTTCGGTCAAAAAATGCAATTTTCTATAATTATTTTTTCGAAAATTGAATTTTTTGCGAAAAAAAAACAAGAAAAGATTTTTTGCCGGCATTTCAATTTTCAAAACTTTAAAATTGACCATATGTCGATTTACGAAGCATGTGTACTCCCCGTGGAGAAGATTTTACACTTTTCCGTTAAAATTCTTGATTTTGAACAATTTTTGCTGATTTTTTTCTTCAATTTAATATTCAAAACGCCTTTTTATCACTATTTTAGGTTTCATTTTTTGGAATTCTGGAATTTTTCAGCGTAAAACTGTTCCGTACCATGAGAAAATGGTTCATCTTGTGTCCCTTGACCATCATGTTCCTCTTCATCATATTTTACATCAAAACTATCAATTTCTACTTCATAAGCGACGACTTGCTCGTCAACCATTATGAGCTCCGGTTGAGAAGCCATCTGAAATTTTATTTATTTGAAAAAATTGAATTTTTTTAAGAGTTATAAATTTCCAAAAAAATATATAACTTTTTTTCATAGAAAAAAAAACTAATTTTCCTTTAAAAAATTAAAATAAAATCTGGTCGATAACCATTAATTGGGTAAACTGAAATTTCAGGCTAAAAAATAAAAATAATTTTATCAATTTCCGTGTGTCGGAAATGTTCTGTAAGAATAGGGTTTAAAATTGGAAGAAAAAACAAATAAATGAACAAAGATACAAAATAAATAATTGAAACAGGAGAAAGTAAAACATTATTACGAAAAAAAAAATTTTTTTAATGAACAGGGAAATGTGAGAGATGGGACAAAAACTCGTGAGAAAAAGAGCCAAAATTTGGGAAAATAATAATTTTTTTTTGGGAAAAAAGGGAAAAATCAACAATTAATTCCACATTTTAATGAGACCATCCCATCCAGCAGTAATCATTCGGCTTTTTTCATGTGGATGCCATAGTGCTGCGATACAAGTGCTATCATGAGCTTTCCATCTGAAAATCATACATTTTTTGGAGGTTTTGGGGTTTTTTATTTTAATAATGGAAAATGTGGCGTATTTACTGAAAATAACGATTGAAAAATTGAAAAATTACGATTTTTTCAGAAATTTTGACGCATTAAAATCGAAAAAAAAGTTTATTTTTTGGATTTTTCGGGTTTAAAACTCAATTTTTAAGGTAAAAATCGTTAAAGTTGGGTACTTTTCACTTTTTTATTCAATTAGAATGTTTTAAATTAGAAAAAATTTAATTAAATGAGAGAAAATTTTATATTAAATTCAGGGCTTTCTCAGCATTTTTTTATATTAAAGCGCAAAATAATCGGAAAAATCGTGATTTTTAAATTTTTTACCAGTTTCCATCTTTTTTTTAAACAAAAAATCAATAATTTCCACATAGAAAACCTTACTTTCCAACAATTTTGTGTGTTCTCCAATCCCAAATAAACAATTTTCCATCAGCATCACCAGAGATTAGGAAACTTTGATCCGGCGAAAAATCGATATTGCACGCATATCCAGCCGCATTGTGTCCTCTGAAAGCCTTCTTTTTTGAGAATCGAAGCTTATCATCGACAAGCTGGAAAAGGACTATCCGATTGTCCATGCATTGTCCCACAACCCATTTATCTGGAAAAGAAATGAGAGAAATTTGAGCTTTAAGTATTTTTATTACAGGAGCACAAAGCATTGTGAATGTGTATTGAGCAACATATTCGACGCGCAAAATATCTCGTAGCGAAAACTACAGTAACCCTTAAAATGACTACTGTAGCGCTTGTGTTGATTTACGGGCTCGATTTTTGAAATATTTTTTTTTAAATAGTGGCAACGGTATTTCAGCTTCCTTCAATTTTGCGAAAAATTGGAGAAAAAATGAAAAATCGCTCACTATTCGAAATGAAATTCGTTCCGAAAATTGAGCCCGTAAATCGACACAACAGCGCTACAGTAATCATTTTAAGGATTACTGTAGTTTTCGCTACGAGATATTTTGCGCGTCATATACATTGCACAATACGCGTTCCCTGAATTTAATGTTCCTCAATAATTACCATTAGGACTCTTTGTCATAGTCGGAATCGCATGAAGTCCAACATTTTGAATAAGTTTCGTGTCTACTGGGATCTCCCATTCCCAAATTCTGACACTTTTATCATCAGAAGTGGATGCGAAACGACGATTCTTGTCGAAAAATGTGATAGAATTGACTGCCTGCAAGTGACGATCGTATTCTTGAACAATTTCTCCAGATCTTGAATCCCATTGAATAATCTTCTTATTCTGCATTCCAACCAAAAACATATGATTCTTATCATCATCTGGATGATATTTCAAGCAATACGGTACGTGTCCAGTATGAAATCTCTGCTTAACTTGTCCAGTTTCAGTATCCCAAAGCTTCACGTATCGATCAAAAGATGCTGACAAGAATTCTGTACCCTCATTATTAAATGCAACTTCACGAACAGGAAGCTTATGGCCTGCGTATGTTCTGACAACTCGCTGACGATCATATACTTCCCATAATTTGATTTTTGTGTCCATTGAGCATGACAAGAATAAATGAGCACTTTTCGGGAACCATTGAAGGAAATTGACACCTTTGTTATGTCCTCGATACGTGTGAACAAGCTTTTTCGGTACGAAACATCGCTCGGGAACGTAGTCCTCTCGGAGATTGACACCGGTGAATGATGGTGGAACAAGAAATGAGCGACCTTGGTAATCCTCGGCTTCTTTCACTGAAAAATTAATTATTAGAAGAGTTGATGTACTTCCAGAAAAACTTTTGAGCATAACCGAAAAATCGAACCATTCGAAAACCGAAAAAAATCTTCTGAAAACACTCTAAAATTGGTATTTCTTATTCAGAATGCAAAATTTTCGATTTTCGAAGCAATTTATCCATGTTAAGCGAAATATTGTTTCAAAATTTCAAGATAATTTAAAAAATAAGGTGCCAAATTTCGGTAAAATTCTTTAAAAAATTGAATCAAATTCCAAAAATGGCTAAACTGAGCTGAAATTGTTGAAATTAAACAACAAATAGCAAATTTTATCTTAAATCGTTAACAAACTTGGGCCAAATTTCACTAAAAATGTTTAAAATGATCAGATTAAATTTAGCAAAAATCTTGGAAAACTATCTTTTTCTCTTATCAATACAAATTGTTTTAGATTTCCCTTGAAATGCCAAAAAAATTTCGCTAAAAATAAAAAATAAAAGTTTAAAATCTCGGAAAAACAGTTAATTCGCTGAAAATCGGTTAAAAATTTCAAAAAAAGAAACGAAATTTCTCTGCAACGTTTAAAAATTGGGTTAAATATTCGAAAATGGCTAAAATGAGCTTAAAATTTTGCTTAAATCTAATAAAATGGCTCTAAAATTTGGCCAATTTTAGCTAAAATCGTAATTTATCCAATTAATCTTCCATTTTCACGTTTATCTAGCGTTTTCTGTTTATCTAATTACATTTTCAGTCAGAAAGAGCACAAATCTGATCAAAAAATCAACTGAAAATTGGAAAATTTCAGCTAAATTTAGCACATTTCCGGAACTTTAAAGGCCTTTTTGAGCCATTTCAAGCCAAACAATCAAGAATAAACTCGTACAATGAAGCGTGGAGCTCTCTTCAGCCATTTGCTCACTATCCTCCTTTTCTTTCTTGAATCGCCTGCTTTTTTCTTGCCTCTTCTTCACAATTTCATCCATTTGTTTCTGAAGTTCTGGTGTTGGTTTAGCGACTGTCTTTTCATCAATAAATCGACTCCATGGTCCAGTATATCCATCAATATCTGCTGAATCATCATTTCTAACTCGTTTTCTCTTCTCCCCGCCAGTCTTTTTCGATTCAAAAAGTGAAACTCCTTTCTCGGCTTCTGCTTTTTTGACGTCTCCCACGAAATGAGTTGTACCGGATTCGGCAGTCGGATTCTGAGCGTACCCAAGAGTATCAAAGCTTCGAATTTGTCGATTAAAATGAAATTCATTGAGATGTGCAGGCTCGACGAATCCTGTCAATGTGTTCTTTTGTGATCTTTGTTGCTCTGATTTAAAGTGATTTACTGGCCCAGATTCTGGCTTGAAGAGCTGATCAAATTTTGGATTTGATTTAATCTCTTTAGTCTTTGGATCTACAATCGCTACTTGTCGAATTGCACTTTTCGACTCAACGTCCGGAGCAGTGACTATGGCTCTTTCCAGCAATGTCGATGATTTTCCTTTTGCGACCTGATCCATGCTGGCGTCATCATCTGAGTGTTCACTGTCGCTACCGCCATACGCTTGTAGCGCATCCATTTTTGATTTGTTTGAGTTTCTGAAAAAAAAACTAATTTTAATTTTTAAATTTAAATTTCACGTTCGTTTTCGAGAAAAATAAGAAAAAAATTAACATTTCTCATTTCAAATACAGAGAAAAACTACAACAAAAAATGGACAAATATCAAGTTTCACACTATTTCAAGCACTATCAGACGGACACTTCGGAGCTCTATTGGTCCTACATTGGGCTCGCCGTCATCTTTGTCGTCTCCGCTTCGATACCGCTTTGGTTACAGTATCGGGCGGTTGGTGACGTGACAAATGGTGACGTGGCATGCGAGACTCCTGTTCAATGGCATTTGGAGCAAGAAATTGCGAAGATTAAGACGGATGCGAGACGGAAGAAAGGGAAAAAGAAGCGCGGATCGGTGAGGGATTGCCGAGAAAAAATAAATGAATCTGACAAATTCTGTATATTTTCAGCTTTCAACGGAGGAAAATTGATGTTCGTGCTGTACTTGATCTTTTAGAATAAATATTTTTCGTTAAATATGTCTTGAAACGTTTCTATCGATTTCTTGGAACAATTGTTTAACCTCCAGCGGGAAACTTTCAGACAAGAGAAATACACCCAAAAAACCAAATTGTGATGGTTCCCGATGCATTCCGACAAAATTTAGACAATTTCTAATAGCTTTTACATCAAAAATCAGCGCAAAAGCATTAAAAAACAAGGAAAACCGATATTTTTACACAAAAATAAATGAAAATTGCCATTCGAATGATTCGAAAAGAGAGTGTGCATTGGGGCGCTCTTGCATTACCATCGAAAAAATAAATTTTTATCAATTTTTTCCACGTTTTTCAGCTTTTTTTTTTCGGTTTTAGAAGTTTTTAAACGGATTTTTATGTTTCAAATTGTTTAAATACTAATTTATAATTTATTTAAGCATGTTTTCCGTTTTCACATTCGCCGAATACGGCGAAAATCCATGAAAATCAAAAATTGCTGATTTTTTACATAATTTCCCAATATATTGGTCAATACTCAAGAAGATTTGGTTCTGGAATTTCGTTAAAAAAAATGAATTTTACTCATTGTTTCTAAAGATAAATTCAATATAATTTTGTCGTCTCCAGTTTTGTTTTTCCTGCGATTTCTGATGCTTTTGAATCACGCGCTCACTATGAATCAGCAGTTTAAAATCAAAACAACGGCTTTTATAATACATTTGATGAAAGTTTATCGCCTCCTTTCGCTATTTTCTCTCTATTTTTGTGATTTTTTTTTCGTAAAAATCGATAAAATTCCAAAATTTCAGCTAAAAATGACCGAAGACACCGCTTCACCCTTCTGCATTAAGCTCGTAGCCACTCAAATGAAGAAACTCTCCACTGACGTCATTATCGTGGAGAAAAGTGACGTGGAAAACTGCCCGGAAGTGACTCCGGATGACGTTGAGCTTCTGACATTCGTCGAAGTCTACGAAGAGCTGTGCAAATTCATCGGAATGCTCGGAAAAATCTTTGAATTTGTGGAGAAAGATGTTCGTGAGAAGATTGATCTTCTGAAGGAGCTTCATACGGCGAATCCAGAAGGATACAAAACTGTAGTTGCTCTTGTTCACAGTGAAAAACCAATGGAGAAGAATGGAAAAGAGAGTGGAGCAGTGGCAATTTTACATTTAAATCGGTACTTTTTGACTAGAAATCTTAAAATTTCCTTGAATTTCCAGGGCTCTCGAGTTCATCGTCGAGTTCATGTATGCGGCAGTGGCTGCCACTAACGATGACAGCATTCCCAAGATTTGCAAGGAATGCTATGATGGAACCCTGGCAAAGTATGCTCTGAAAATCTGAATTTCATGTTATGAATTTTTAATTTCCAGACATCATCCATGGATCATTCGTACCGCTGTCAAAGTGGCCGTATACACTCTCCCAACACGTGAAAAAATGCTTGACTACCTTAAAGGTATGGGAAAGTCTGAAGAAAACTGGATTGCTAGGCCATGTGTTGATTTACGCGGCGCGTGTACTCCGCGAGAAGAAGAAATTTCAGATTTTAGACGATTTTCGCAAACTGATAATATTTTTCCCACAGAGTACACATCAATTGTCAGAAATTTTCACAATTTCTGCTTGAAAAGCTTCATTTTAGATCATTTTTCGATGATTTCTTCTCAATTTAGTTATGTTTTAGATGGAAAAAAAAGCTACAAATTCCTGATTTTCAATATATTAATACATTAATCCCTTTCAATTCTATCTGAAACACTAAAAATGAGAGAAAATGGTTCAAAATCAAATATTTCAGTTAAAAACTGGGAAAAATATTCTCCTCGGGGAGTACACAGGCTACGTAAATCGACATTATCACCCAAAAATGCAGAATTTCAGCTAAAAATATGATATTTTCTTGAATGTGTGCTCGTTTTTGCGGAATTAATTCCGCAAATTTAATTAACATGGATTTCTTCAAGTTTCTCTTGTGAAAATCGTAGAAAAAATACTCAAAAAATGGAAGAAAATTCCTCAAAATTATTGTGAACTACAGTAATCTTTAAAGGCGCACACACTTTTATGCATTTATTCAAAAAAAATCGATTTTCCATCTTTTCTCATAACTATCTTAGCAGGATCTGTCACCGACGAATCGCTGATCCGTGTGCTCATCGATGACGTCGTCAGCCACGGAAAAATTGTTCATTCGAGAATCAACACCATCTACACTGTCCACGAGCTCCATAAAATCGCATAATGGTCTTGGAAAATCGATTTGTCTGCACAAAATTGTTCTGAAAATATAATTTCCCTCTGAAAATCCTCATTTTTAAGCCATTCTGATCCAATCAAAAACACATTTTTAGCCCAAACTACGCATTTTCATGTCCATAATGTATTTTTACCCTCCAAATTTATTGGTTTTCATCCATTTCTTCCCCATTTCCACTGTGATTTAATCCCAATCGCCCTCTTTTTCTGGAAAAATCGCATAATGTGCCTTTAACTTGCATCCTGTAACATGTATTGCGTGTCTTTACAATTAAAACGAGATTTTTTTTGAATTTTTGATTTTTTTTTGAAGGTTTAGTCACCTTTTTTCATATCTTTTATATATGTTCAGCGACCTTTTTCAGATGAAATCCTGAATTTTAATCGATATTTTCAGATGGAAACTCTTGAAAATATTGAAGTCACACTTGTTGGGCAGCCCTACTCGAATTTGGTCATCTCACCAAATAATAGGTTCGAACTTGCGATAAATGCAGATTTAAAGGCGCATGGATCAATTTGGATGGGTCTCGGCGCGATTTTTGCAGAAATTTAAAGAGTTTTTTCGTAATAAGTGCTCCGGTAGAAGATGAAAAATCGAAAAAATGCCGTAAATTCCATCAATTTCAGTTATTTTCGCAGTTTTCAAAAAATTTTCCTTTAAAATATTCGAATTGACTTGAAATTAATTAAAACCGATAGAAAAAAATCGGCGAAAATAACTGAAACGTTTGAATTTACAATTTTGCCGTCAACACCCAACGGGACCCAAATTTGTAATTGGAGCATATTTGCACTTTAATTTAAAAAAAACCCCAGTTTTCTGCTGAATTAATTTTTTTAAATAGCCATAAAAAAAGTGAAATTTTGAAGGTTTTTTTTTTGTATAAAAAGCCAGCAAATTCCCATCCATAGACGAGACCCATCCGAAAAACTCCATGCTTCTTTGACAACGAACCCCGGAATTTTTCCACTAAAAATCGAATTTCAGAATCCTCGCCACCACTACTGGAGCATCCTGTGAAGTTTTATTCTCTGACAAGAAGGGAAATGACGCAAGACGTGTGATTAAGCATGATTGTGACGTCATCGCCGTCTTTTTTCACTCAAATGAGCGTCTGGTGACTGTGACTGAAAATGGAGAAGTTAGCGAATTTGAAGCACAGGAAAAAGATTTTGAAAAGCTTGTTTCCAGAAGAGTTACAGCTTTTCCTGTTGTGTAAGTGCTGAATTTCAATTTTAATTTTTAGACGGTTTTTTTCAGTGCCGCCTTTGCCCAAAAACCGAAAAACGCCGAAGAAGAAAAGGAGCTTGAATTGTGGCTTGTCGTCAAAAAAAGTGATTCAAAAAAGCAAAAGAATCCGTCAAAATTCGATATTTGTGTGACTGGAGCCAATGGATCAATTGAAAAAGTTTTGGAAATTCCATCGAATATTCGAAAAGAACAAATTGTGATTTCTGATCGAATTGTTTCATATTGTCAGGGATTGGAAATTACATCGATTATTTTAAATGATAGTGACTTTTCGATTGTCAAGGAGACTAAATATACATCGAAAAATACAGGAGGACATGGTAAATAGGAGTAAAATGCTTTAAAAAATTATGTTTTGAAATTTGAAAGCGTTTTTTGTTAAAAATTTGAAGAAGCAGAAAACGTCATTTTTTTGGCAAAAGACACTTTAAAAAACCTAACGAAAAAGTAATGAAAATCTATGGAAAATTTTGATATTTTTTCGGAAATCAATTTTCAAAGTTTGGGCAAAATCCGGAAATTCCCTGATTTTCTGCAATTTTCAAAAACCCAAATTAAAAAAGTCGCCAATTTTGGCAAAAGCTAACAATTTTTAGAAAATCGACAAATTGCCGTAGTCAAGATTTCGTCGATTTTACGAAAACTACGAAATTAGCTAATTATACAATTTTCTTTAAAAAAATCAATTTTCAAAATTTCGGAGAAAAATCGGAAATTTGCAGCAAATTGCGCAGTTTTTGTTTCAAATTTCGTATAAATAATTAAAATTCTTTGAATAATCGCCAAATTGCCGTTATTAATATTATAAAAACAGGAAATTACCCATTCTGCCAAAAATATTTAACTTTTTTAATTCGAAAAATAATCAGACTTGCCTAATTTTACTTTAAAAAAATCAATTAAAAAAATTCTGGCGAAATTCAGAAAATTTGTGGAGAACTGGAAATTTCGGCAAAGGTTTTTCCCCTAAAATTGTGGAAGAATGTTGAATTTTTTTCAATTTTTAAGCCAAAAATTCAACAAAAGCCCACCAATTCCATCAAAAATGAAATAAAAATCGAAAATTCCAGACATTGACGTGATCCACCAATTCGATCGTCTCTCAGCCAATGGAAATTATTTGGTTGCTGCAATCAGTGATGGACGAGTTCTCGAATGGTCTAATCTCAAATCCTCTGGCGTTTCTGATACTCATCACAGAATTCACTGGAATAAAGTCGGTTGCCACGTGGCTGTTACTCAATTTGGAAATGTGCTCACTGCTGGAGCAGAATGTGCGCTCGCGAGACACTCGAAAGGACAAAAAGAGCCGACGCTGTTGCCGAGATTGGCGGCTCCTGTTACTGGATTGGTTATTTCAGAGGATTCATCCACTTGTGCACTTGTTATGGGTATGATTTTGGAAAAGACCTAAAAATATGGAAAATTGATAGAAAAATGCGTAGATTCTACAAATTACTCGGACTCGGAAAAATAAAATGGATATTGAAAAATTTTAAGGGCTGAATTTAGGTAATTATCACCGTTTTGAAAAAAAAATTGACGCTAAATACAACACTTTTCACAAAAGTTCTTCAAAAACTGCTCTTGCTTTTCCTTATTTCAGGAGTGTGCGGCAACTCTGAAGTTCTTCAAAAATAGCTTATTGCACCATGTTTTTCCAACAGTTTTCATTAAAACATTGTGCAAAAATATAGAAAATCACCTGATTCATCTGAATAAATTTTTTTTTCAGCTGAAAAATTTGAGAAAGTGCCTGGAAAGCTACCGATTGTCAAAAAACTTGATAATCGGCAGTTGGCAATTTCAAGCCATTTTTGAGCATTTTCTCAAATGTTTCAGCAGAAATTAATGCGATTTTCTATTTATTGGCATTATTTTTTAATGCAAAATGTTGGAGCAACATGGTGCAATGGGTCATTATGTAGAGTTGCCGAAAATAGTTGTCCTGATCTCACGAAAAACAGAAGCATATTGCTCCAAATTACTAGAAAATTGGCAAAAAAATCAGGATTTAGAACTAAACCGGATAAAAAAATACTAATGTTCGAAAAATAATTTAACCTATGTATGAAATGAGATGGTAGTGAATTACGTTAGTGGATAACCTAAAGTTCAAAAGTTCAAAGGATCATAGCCTATCACTTTCCAAGCCAAGATTTTCGGAAATTTCCGAAATATCGATATCCGATCAAATCGCCCACACAAACCCTCACACCGCCTTTTTATATAAATAAAATGTGTTGTGATCTCCCAATTCGAACAGTACACATTCTATTGTTAGAGGAATGATAATGGAATATAGACGATATATATCAAGTTACATGTCGCTTATTTGCTTACTGACAAGAGCTCGTTCTTGTTCCTGGGAAACACACACACACACACAAAACATCATTGATCCTTGATTCTCAGCAGTGATCCTTTACCATAGAGATTCGTCACTTTTTGAAATGGAAAAGTGAGAAAATAGGTTCTAGGAAAATCACAAGAAAATTCCAAAATTCATATGTGTCGATTTACGCAGCTCGTGTACTCCTCGAGGAGAAGTTTTTACGCGTTTTGGCCATAAAATTATGGATTTTGGATCACTTTCGTTGAACGCAAAAATAAAATAATTATAATAAAAAAATTTATTGGAATAAAAGTGTGATTTTAATATGAAAAAAAAAGGAAATCTTGCATTTTTTTAATTCCAATTATCATATCTAATGTACAAATTTTTATTTGAAAATTCTAAAGTTTAACTGAAATCCTTTTTTTTTTTTTCAGAAGACAACTCAATTCACACTGTACTCCTCGCCACGATGGCTCTGAAATCGTCAATTTCCACTCTTGAATACTGTCCAAGATCCTTGAACACCGTATTTTGCTGGTAAGTTTTCAAAAAACTGCTCAAAATTTGTCCGAAAATGTGAAAAATTATGTTTCTAATTATAAAACAAAATTATTATTACGGGAACACAAAATTCAGAGAATGCGTCTTGCACAACATATTTGACGCGCAAAATATCTCGTAGCGAAAACTACAGTAATTCTTTAAATGACTACTGTAGCTCTTCTGTCGATTTACTGGCTCGATTTTTGAAATAAATTTTTTTTTCGAATATTTTTCGTATTAATTTCTCTTTTTTCGATCGATAAATAAATGCTTTTTTCATTCCAAAAAAAAATCGAGCCCGTAAATCGACACAAGCGCTACAGTACTCATCTAAAAAATTACTGTAGTTTTCGCTACGAGATATTTTGCGCGTCAAATATGTTGCGCAATACGCATTCTAAAAAGTTTGTGGTAACGTAATCAGCTCTTTTTCGATGCTATGGTCTTTCTCAAAAAATTAAAAAACTCGAAAGAAAGTTTTCGGCGGCACCTCTGCTCGTAATAATCATTGTTTCAATTTCAGCGATCGTCTACGTCCACGTAGTATTGTGATGAACGCGAAGCCTGGTACAATTCAATGGTTTGATCCAGTAACCATTACAACTGAATCAAAAATGCACGTAACACTGGAGAATACGATTGACGGTGATATGACGTCACGTGGTATTCGATCGGCATTCCGTGATGTTCTCTGTGTATCTTTTACATCAACTCTCGCTGCAACTATCGAGAAATTCGTTCATTTTGATGGAGAAAATCATGTTCGATTCTGGCAACGTATCGGAAATGCTACGAATACTAAATTGGTTGCAAGTGTTGCAGTTCCGAATGATGTTGTTTTTGTAGCCACTTGTCAGACAAGCACGTCGTCGAGATTTGCGGTAGGTTGGATTATAATGCTCTGGGAGTTTCAGGGTTTTTCAGAAAATCGGAAAATTTCAGATGTTTCAACAAAAAAAATAATTTCAAAACGAGAAATAAATATTCCAAATTTCCAGAACACCATCGTCACGGCCTCAACGAGTGGAACGATCAGTGTGTGGGATTACACTGAAAAAGACGTTCGTGAAGATCTGGAACGCAGTAGAAATTGGCAGGAAGCTGAAATTCGATCGATTTCCAATATTCAAGCTGACGGAAAATTCGTCAGTGCACATGGACAACATGCGGTGCTTTGGAATGTTAAAAATGTTCGTTTTGAGATATCGAAAAACTTGAAATTATTAATTTTTTCATCCCTTTTTCTAATTTGAAAACGAGCAGTTTATAGAAAAATGGCCAGAAATTTAAGATTTCTATCTAAAAATCGATATTTATCAATTTTTGTTTTCCGATTTTCAAAAAAAAATTGAATTTTCTGATATTTCTTTTTCCAATTTTTCAGGTTTGCTCAAAAAATTCGACAAATAAAAAACAATTTTCGGCTTAGATAGTTCCCTGAATAATCTTAAAATGAGAATTCTTAAAACTAAAATTTTTCAAAAAATATTTTTAAAAAAACTGAAAAATCAAGAATAAAAAATTAAGCAGCAACATTTCCTGAATACAATTAAGACGTTAATTTCAGATGAAAATCATCGATGTGCTCAGCTGCTCCGACGACATTATCTCAGTGGATTTTGCAGCCGACGGACGTCATTTGATTATTTCAACGAAAAAAGGAGTCGTCTGCTGGGATACACTGTGCCTATTGGTTGTTTGGAAAATTCAACAGGCAGTCGGATGCGTTGTCAATTCAATTGGATGTTTTGCATTTGAAGGAGCCCAAGTTATGCGTTTTGATGCGGAAACTGGAAGAGTTTTGGAAACTATTCAATTCTCTACAAATATTGATGAACTTGTCGTTATTCAGCAAAGAGCACACGCTTTGGTTTATGTTGCCAAGACGGCGAAGGTGAGGAGCAAATTAAAAAAAATTTACTTTGAATACGCAGAAATTCCGAGATTCTACAGGAAAAAAACGAGAAAAAATCATTAAATTTGAAAAAAAAATCGATTGATTTTGAGAAATCTGAATTTCCTCGAAACTCCGCCCATTTTTCCGTGCCGCACTTTGTGTTTTCAACACGAATTATTCATTCTTCAATTTTTTTCTTCGAATTTTGGTAGTTTTGTGCACTTTAAGCATTTAAAACTGTGTCTCCGCTTGAAAATTCGAAGAAAAATGGAGAAATACGAAGAATTTGCAATAAAGTCAAAGTGCGGCACAGAAAAATGGGCGGAGTTAAGACACAAAAACGCGGTAATTCAAATTTGCCAAAGTCCACTGTTTTTTCAAACAATTTTGGCGTATTTTAAACCAAAAAAATCTGCGTTCGGGGGGAATCGAACCCCCGTCGAATGCTTGGAAGGCATCCATGCTGACCATTACACCACGAACGCGGCGGGTAACCGGGGTCTTAATGGGCTTGATGTTGCGGAAGAGAGACCCCCGACAACTGTCAGTTTTATAATGGCTTCCTGGAGGCAAGTATTTCGTCGCGTTCGTGGTGTAATGGTCAGCATGGATGCCTTCCAAGCATTCGACGGGGGTTCGATTCCCCCCGAACGCATTATACATTTTTACATTTTTCTTTTCGATATTCAGGCTAATAATTAACCTTTTCCAGGGAATCATATGTCACCGTCCTGCACACATCAAGAATAGTGGAAGATCAGGAGAGATCGCAGTTCCACAGACTCCATTCCAACAACTTGGCTCAAAATCAACAGCTGGCCCATCCACAGTCACATCGGATCAAGCTTTCGTCCGTCAACCCAGGCCTGAAGCGGCCCGCTTATTCTCCGGACCAGTTCATCAGCTCCCTCCAATCTCGTTCATCGCTCCACTTTTTATCGAAAAATCGTTGCTTCCACCGCCTGTACGTGGTGTCTAGAAGCATCTAGAACACTTTCTGATTCATCGCTCTCTCTTTTTGTTTTTGGTTTTTTTTTTTCACAAGTTTCAATCATTTTTTATTGTTGCCTTTCTTTTTTTCAATTTTTTTCCCTTCCACATATGCTACAATCCTTTTGTTATCACACACACACATTTGTTATCGTTGTTGATTTTATTTGTTCATGAATTCGTTTTTTTTAAATTTTTATTTATTTTGCATGATTTTCTTTCAAAACGTACCTTAAAAAAACAGAAAAAATTTCAATGAAATATTAAACTTGTCCGAGAGAAGTACACACGTTTCGCGAAAATGCACAGACTGTCAACTACCGTAATCGGCATAGGCGTAGGCTTAGGCTTTTTCTCATGTTTAGTCTTAGGCCTAAAATTAGGTTTAGGTGTAGGCTTAGGCGTAGGTTTAGGCTTAGGTTTAGGCCTGGACTTAGGCCTGAGCTTGGTCTTAGGCTTAGGCAGGCCATAAAATTTCTTGTGAAGTCTACAGAAACTCCAAAGAAACCAGTAGAAGTAGAGGTGGAAATTAGGATCGGGCCTTTGCCTGAGCCTAAGCCTAAGCCCTTGCTTAAACCTAATTTTGAATATCAGCCTAAACCAGACAAGCCCAAGCTTAAGCCTAAGCTCAAGCCTGAGCCTAATCTTAAATCTAAGCCTACTGGCAAGTCCAACTCTAGGCCTACTTTCAATCGGGCTTTATCAGCAATTAAAGATTTAATATCTAGAGAATGATGGCAAATACTAACATTTACTTTTATTTTTCAAATTTATCACTTCACTTTCAACACAGACACAGTTGAGTTGCTCAAAAGTTGCAAAGAGTCAATAGGTCAATAATACAGGTTTTTGTGTATCCCCCATCTCTCTCTCAAGTGTCAATCACTTTCAACCGTTCCCTTCCAAAAAAAAAAAACGAAAAAACGTTCTGGAATGTTCTGTGCTCGAGCTCTCACTCTCTTGTTGTTTCGAAATTCATCCCCTCCTTGGGGCTCTGACTCCGCCCATTGAAATTCGGGGGCTCACCTCCCGCGGATGAGTCGGCTCTAGCGTCCACCCACACGCGCAAAAATCAACACTAACCTTTTGGAAATAGTGTACAGATTCGACGAGACGCAGACAGTTTAGTCAAGAATATAAATAGGAGCTCGGTGAGCAAGATCCTAGAGTCAGAGCTCGACGAGCAACAAGACAGGCACAACCAGTTTTGCCACCTCCTTTGTTTTAAGTTTCGAAAATCTTCGAAATTTGATTTTTCTTACTGATTTATACTTTTATACTCTACTTTTTGTTGAAAATTTTTGCCTAAAATTTGAGACTTTCTAGCAAAAATGTCACAAAGTTATCATCGACCAAGACCAGCCGGTATGGCCGGAGCCATTTTGGACAAACAGGCAAGCAAGTTCAATGATGTTGAAGCTGGATACTTGTTGGAATGGATTCGGGTAAGATTTGGGTAGATTTACGGAGTTCAGTGTGGATTTACTAGAGAGTGATGTAGTTTTACTTTATATGGAATTACAAAAGTTTAATGTCTACATATATACATGTAGATTTACGAAGCTCCACATAGATTTGTAAAGTTAAGTGTATACTTACGGTCAGTGAAATGTAGATTCACAAGACTCTGTGTAGATTTATGCAAGTTCAGGTAGATATACGTGATAACATTGTACATAGATATCAGGTAGATTTACAAAACTCCATGTAAGCCTATAAAGTTAAGTGTAGAATTGCCGCTTCAGATTTACAGATATATGCGTAGATTTACGATGATTCATGTAGCTTTACGGAGCTTTTGTAGTATTCACAATTTATTGTAGATTTACGGAGCCTTTTGTAGATTTACAGAGTTTCTTCAAGATTTACTCATCCCCCTGAAAAACACCAATATAATTTCAAATTCTTTTCAGGACTTGACAAAAGAGGATTTCGACTGTGAAGCATCTCGGGACAATTTTCGCGAGCAGCTCAAAGACGGGCAACGATTGTGCAAGTGAGTGTCTTTTTTTTGTCTATTTGTACGTAGAGTTGGGGGATGCAAAATGTCAATAATAATCACGAACTGTTTGGGAAATGTGAGATGCTCTGTGAGCTTAAGGTGATGTGATTTTGAGATTTTATTTTCTGTTTTGTGATTATGTTTGTTTGAACACTTTGGATCCTATTTTCCTAGAACCTAGAACAATAAAGTCTCTAAAAAAAACTGTCTTTACCAGACTTTGTGTTTTTACGAAAAGTTTACGAAAAGTTCATGTAGATTTACGAAAGTTCATGTAGGTTTACGGCTTACAAAACTATGTAGATTTACGGAGCACCTAGCTTTACGAATGAGCTATTTACAGTAACCCTATTCCAGACTCGTCAACGCCATCAAAGCAGGAAGTGTGAAGAAGATCATGAAGCCAATTTCCAATTTCAACTGTCTCGAGAACATTAATCAATTTTCCACTGCCGCCAGAAGTCTCGGAGTCAAGGATGAAGAGGTTTAATCTACCATATACTTTTGGCGCGATGTTCAAAATTCAAATCTTCATTTTTTCAGACATTCCAATCTGTCGACTTGTTCGATGGCCGTGACCTTTTCTCCGTTACAGTAACCCTTCAGAGCTTGGCTAGAAAGGTAATAATTTGGTTTTCATTTGCAAATTGATTTGAAAAACTCCAAATTTCAGGTCGAAAAGCTCGGAATCACGCCACCAAAGCAAGTTTCCAAGGACCAAATCGTCAATCAATAATTTAAATTTTTTCCATTTCATATCGGCTTCAATCTTTTTTCGAAATTTACTTTTATTCACTTTCTGTTCCCAATTCACTTTTTATAAAGATTTTTCTTCCAAATTTTTTCTGAAAAGTTCTGCAATGCCGCCAAGGATTTTCCTGCTGATTTACGGTGCTCAATGTAGATTTACGGGGCTCTATGTAGATTCACGGGGGTTCATGTAGATTTACGAGGATCCATGTAGATTTACGGCGCTCGATGTGGATTTACGGGGCTCTATGTACTTTTACGAGTCTCCTTATAGACTGCGTAACTTCAAAAGTTGAATTGTTGTCATAGGATAATAAATTTTATTTTCTTTTCAATTTTAAACGTGAAATGAAAAGTTCAAGCTCTTGCACTCTCTCCAAAATTTTATTTCTAATTATATAAACTTGCTCGAACTCTATTGTGAAAATGTATGGACCAGGATATGCTCCATATTATGGTTCACCATATGGAGACCCATGTTATGGTCCGGCCTATGGTCCAGCCTATGGGCCTACTTATGTTCAACCAATTGCTCAACCAGTTTATGTACATGATACACGTGCGGAGTGAGTATTTTATTGTTTTCAAGCTTTTCTTAATAAAACCTTCCACCACTTTTATTATTAGAGCGCGATTGCACATACATATACTTTAAAATTTTAAAATTTTTTGTTATTTCAGAGAAGCCTGTTGTGCCGGAGCCTGCTGTATGGCACTATTCTGTTGTTGTGCAATGAATTCTTGATATGTGCATTTATTGTAGAATTAACTTAAAATCTTCAAATCTTCAAAAATGGATAAATCACAGAAAATCAATGGCCTGGAATGTTTGTAATTCAATTTATCTATCCAAATATGGGACATGATCCGGCTGCTCCGGGAATCGATTGTGCCAAACGAAAAAGTAGAAAAATGTAGAATCTGTGATAATTGTAGCCAACATTCCATCTTCCCGTTCGATATCGGTTCCTCGTTGGCAATTTATGAAACGATGGGAGCCGAGGCAGTTTCTGAAAGTTCGAATTTTTAAGATCGTGAAAAAGACAATCTCTTTCTACAACTCACGTTTCAAAATCCCAATCATATCTCTTATAATACTCGGCTCTCTTCCCTTCGTCGAACGCTGAAATTTCCAAATCCTTGAAAATATTCCATGGATTCGAATCCTCCTCTATTAAATGCAGGATTGGAATTTCCAAATACTGAAATCGCGTATCGAAAGTGAAGAGCCACTTCTTGATGAATTTATTCAGAGATCGGGAGGATGTAGTTACAGACCAAAGTTTGATTGTTTCACAGTTCAAGCTCAGCAGATTCTTTTCGGAAATTTGGTTTTTGTGGTAGGTAATGCTTAGGTGATCGATGTTGCACATCTGAAAAGTATTTAATACTCGTCTAACAGTGTCATCTTTCTAGCGCACTTTTCTACCTTTCTGGAGCATTTATCAATTTTTCTAGTCAACTTATCCTCAACTTTTTGGTGAGCTACACAGTCTTCATCGCGAACTTTTTTCAAACTTCTTCAATTTTCTAGCAAACTACTCCACTTAAAAAACTTTCCAAAAATCATAATAGCTTTTCCAATTTTCTAGCAAGCTTCTCGAAATTTCTAACGAGCTTTACCGACTTTCTAGAGAAATTCTTCCCTTTTCTGGACAGTTTTTCAGCGCATTTCTTTGCTTTTCTAACAGTCTTCTCCACTATTCCAACAAATGCACCCACTTCCCTAGCGCACCTTCCCTAATTTTCTAGGTAGCTTTATCACCTTTATAGCAAACTTTACCATCTCACTAGAACTCACCTTTGGACTGAAAAACTCGACCTTTCGCAAACTGATATCCAATTTCAAATTCTTCAGACTCTCCATCATTTCCAAAATCTTGTGTGCATCCTCCACAAACTCTCTTTCTCGAACTCCCATTGCCAGACACGATCCCCGATTGATCTGCTGAATGCTAATGAGATCCCTAGTAACATTGATTTCTTCGGAGCGGATTCCTCGTAGATCAATAAAAAAGACCGGATCTTTGCTAGGAAAAACATAAAAGAGATGAAGAAAAAGATCTCGGTGGGCAGCGATCATGTCACTTGTGTAGATGGAGTATTTCCCGTTGCAATGAGCTCTGAAAAGTATCTTGAAAAGTGACAGGGCGTCTTAATTTATTTTAAACTAACAATCTATAATTAAATCCTTCATGTGTCAAATCCAGCCCATACTCTTTTTGATGTGATTTTTCGCTGAAAAAGTTAAAAAATGTTTTCAGATTCTTATACAAAATCCCAACTTACACCAGATAGGTGGCTCCATTTATCTTGCGACTCAAGAATTTCCTCCAAATTTTGGATTTCAAGTACAGGCTGATTCGTTTCAACTTTCCCGGCAAGTTAGAGCGCTCTATGATTTGGATATCAACTTCTGGAAATGTTTGAATTAAATTTGAGATTAAAAATCAAGTACTTGTCTGGCACTGATCAAATCTTTGATCTACCATCCAGAATGTGAAGGTTCTGTCGTTGAATGCGATTCTTGTGATTCCAAGTTTGTACTCTCGGATTTGTTCTTTTGCTTCTTCAGAGCACATGGTTAACTCAAATCTGAAATTAAAATAGCTTGTGCTTAGGCTTTGGCTTAAGCTAAGGCTTAGGCTCAGGCTAACGCTTAGGCTTAGGCTAATGGCTCATAACTGGATTTTCCCTCCCAATTTTTGGCGTTTATCCACACAGTACCCAATCAAAAACTCACAAATCTTCTGGTCGAAATGTTTTATAATAATGTCCACTTTCAATGGAAGACGTCCCTTCTCCTGTTGTAGTTGTTGTTAGAGTATCGTCATATCCATCAGAAACGTCATCAAGCTCAACAATGTCTCCCAGAGCTCGCTGAGATTCTGGTGATGGGAAGAAGTTCATACTGCAAAAAGTTGTGCTTTGTTGGAAAAACCACTGGCTTTAAACTATTGGAATACTGCAAAATTAGATGTCTGTTAAATTTTTGGCGAAAATTTTGTACTCTAGTCTCAAAATGTTTTCCAAGCACTCTAGCTAATCTTATAAAAAAAATAATACTCTAAAAAAATATGTACGAAAAAATGCACTAAATACCGCTGGTACGGCCCGTGAAGCTTGTGTAATTCTTCAGATTAAAAGCTAGGAATGGAACTGAAAAATAAATTTTGAAAAATGAAATAATATCACTTTTCGAGTACGCTCCAAAATCAGTGATAAGGCTCCCGATACACGAAACTCCGCCTTCTTTTCTTCTCCAATTCCAACCTATCATTATCATTACCCTTCTATTTTATTTTTTACTCAATCTCTGATTCTCCAACTATTCAGTTATATCTAACATGATGCTCACGGAGCCGTCTCCCCGCCAATTAGCAATTGGGTGCGAGTGAAAGGGAGAAGCATATCACTATGGAAACACCGTCATGCTTTTCAGGTTTTGAGTAAGAAGAGAAAGAGTAGCAGGAAAGAAGAGATAAGAGCGTTTGGAATGGGAACTTCCGGGTTGTCGATTTTGGGAAAGTGTGACTCCCAAGTTTTTTTATACCCAAAAATTGAATTTTTCCAACAAAAAATCAATAAAGCTTCCAAAAACTTTTTTAAAAAGCTCACCAGATTTCGTGAACCCAAATTTGCCCGATTAGGGAAAATTTCCAAATTTCTATTTAAAATTGTCTTCTCAACAGGCTTGATCTCCGAAAACAGTGGGGAACATTTTTTGCACGGTGTGACGTCATACGACTTCTCTTGTGAGAAGCCAGTGACGTCACAACATTCAAAAACAACTTTCTCGCAATTTCTGGAGGCCGAAAAAAGGGGAATTGAGAAGAATATTAACGAAAATTTTACAACGCCTGGAAAATCTTATCGAAATTACAATTTTCAGAGAAATTCCTATAGATTTTCAAATTTTTTCCTAATTTTCACGAGCAAATTAAAAAAAAACGAAAGAAAGAAAAAGCAAAATCCTTGTGTCAAAACACCAGGTGAAAGTAGGTAGGCTAACACCACTTTTTCAGAATTCCAATTAGAAAATTGGCGTGGTTTTTTTTGGGGCTAGTCTTGCTACCACAAAAAATTGATTAAAATATTTTCTGCAAATAGTTGATTTCTAGCAAGAAACTGAACAAAAAATTGTGGTTTTCGAGGCATTTTATTTTACCAAAAAAATATATCCCTACTGTATGGGTACTGTAGAAGCATAGTTTTAAGAAACTAGTAGATGGTCGGTTCCATTACATCTTATAATGTGCTATATTGCTCTTTTCCGTGAAAATTGAAAATATGTGGTACCTACTGAGATGTGGTTCTTGATCGATGTCAGCTGCTTTGTAAATGGAAATTTTCAGAAAAAATGTTGCTGTCATAAAATATCACAAAAGACAAAACTATTATTTATGCGGGTAGCTTCCAGAAATTGGACTGATATTTTGGATCCAAGTGATCTCTTTTAAATTCAGTGAGTTTAAACCAATTAAGTCTTTTGTAGAGCGCTATGCGTCTCTCAACGTAGCCTTTTTTTAAATTAATAATTTTCAGTGGATGCTCCCCCAGAACCTTTGGAGCTACACAGCTTTGAACTTTATGTGGATATTAAATAGTGGAGTGTATCCCATCATATATTTTATTGTTAACAAGTGAGTTTTTGGGTTTCTTGAGGGCAAGAGCCTCACCCGGAAGACGCATTCAAAAAAGTTAAGGAAAAATATATTGAGCGAAGCTCGTGAGCTAGCTTGTATCAATTTTTCAAGATCTTCACCTGATTGCTCAACTCTGATTTCCCCCGATTCACCCTTGTCTGTACTTCCAGAGCACTTCGTGACCGTATCGGCGTAAAACGATCTACTACAGTAATGGGAGCTGTTTCAGTATTCCAACAGAATAAAACGAAAATGGAACGAACTGGTACGATGACTGGGCATACTATTGTTGTTGTAGCATAGGATTTATTGATTTTATTGATTTTTGTTTGCATGGTTTTTATTTATTTATTAGGAACTAAATATGGTAGGACAGTTTTTGATATTGGTTTTTGGTCCGTAGAATATTTAAATCAATTTTCAGATACCTCAAAGTCATCAAGTGCTGAACAAAACCAGGCGACTGGCTTCTGACGACCTCAATATGTTCTACGAGTGATTTATTAATTTTCTTGATTTTGAAAACAATTATTTAAATTTAAATTTTACTTACATTAATGAAACATTTTTGGCAATGAAACTCAATTTTATTTAGGTAACGTCCAAAAATTGGACTGATACTTTGGATCCAAGTGATCTCTTTTAAATGGAAATACAACATAATCAAAGAAATAAATTTTATGAAGTAAATCTCGAATAAATGGATCTTCTCGTACTTGTCTTTCTGCTTCAATTCTTTCTGCAGACTTATGGGTAGAGTGGCCTGTTTCGCCGGCTGAAAATGATTTATAATTAGTTTGAAATTTCATCCAACTTTAGTAGGCACAAAAAACCGGTCTGCTTTATGTCTAACAATAAACGTACCAATCATATCCTCTTGAATTTTCTCAACAAGTTCCTGTTTAACTCCTTGTTTCTTCAAAATGTTAGCCAAATGTAAAATCGATGATTTTCTTTCATTTGAGTCTGCTCCCATCATTAACAACTGCCATTTTGGGAGATCCTTGTCGAAATCGCAGTTCCTGAAACAAGAAGATAAGGTAGATTACGAAAATTTCATTTTTACCGAAAGAAAACCGAAGTTTTTATTTTATATCTGATACCGGTCGAGGCGTTTCCGAAAAGTATGTACGATGGTTTTTCAACCCAGACTGTTCAGACCAAAAAAAACTAGCGGAATCAAACATCCAGTCTCCTAGATTAAGATCAGGCACGCAGGTTTTTGCGTCTTTCCTAAAGCGAAATTGGCATAGACAGCTGATGGGAAAAATGTCAGGCAGGCCCTGAAACCTACACCTACCAAGACAACGGTGCGGCGTGTCCTTCCATAAACCCAATCTCTGAGTGCCCATCCCAATGATCTTGAATTTTTTTCAATCCTTCATAGATTTTCCAAACTGTACATCTCATGTCGTCTCCGCAATTATAGCACGATTTCTCTCTACATAGAAGTTGGAAATATTTATATTTGAAAACCAGAAAACCTACCTACCGTACACACTTGTTGAGATACAGCGACACAAATCTTTGGATCGGGTCACGAATGAACGCGAATCTTGCAGTTTCGATATCATTTTCCAGAGATTCCGTGGGATAAATGAAGTCGTCGTTTTCAAGACATTTTCTGGAAATAGAAAACTACCAAACCAGTAGGCGTAGGCAAGTTGCGGATGCCTTGCACTAAAAGCCAATCAGGTGGGTTACTGTACCTCTCGGTGAGCCACGTGTCATTGAGGCTCTGATTGTCGTCGTAGAATTGTGTTTCGTTGTAAAGTAGGCACATTATGTTCATTGTTAATTGAGTCATTGATTTCCGAATTCCACAAGAAATCAGTTTGTGCTTTGGAGCCACCTGAACAAAATTTGGGTTACTGCAGTTTAACTGTAAAGGTTGCGGAAACTAGGGAATAAAAAATAGACAAGCAGGCCTGAAGCACGTAAGTATATAGGCATGTATAAGGTTGATTTTTAAGAATGCATTTATAAATGTAGGCAGATAAGTCGGCAGGCAGTGATAGTGTAGACAGGTAAGCAAGTAGGTAGGAAGTAGGCATGTAGTCAGAAAGGTATGAAGAAGAACAAAAGACGCCCAAGTAAGAAGTAGGCGTGTTAAAGAGGTAGAAAAGGCAATAATTCTGGAGTCCATGAGTATTTGCCATGCCTACGTGCATATCTACCACCTTTTTTGGAGTTTTGAGGGTAGTCTGGTCTCTGATTCCACACATGATGTTTTACCGTGCACCTTGGTAGTAGGCAGTTGGAGGACCTTGAAGCCTTAGCCCATAAATTCAATTAAGAAGGGAGCATTTTTCACAAGATAATGTGCAAGGCAAATGAATATGCTACAGAGAAAAAATTGAGAAAAATCCAAAACTTACATAAAACAATTGCGTAAAATTGACAAATGGAACGATGAACTCCTCGACTGAAATTGATATTAATACAGTTATTTAATTAAATTTAAAATTAAATTAAATTACCTCCACTAAAATCTACAACTTTTCCATCAACCACAACAACTGCTAATCTACTAGGTTTTATCAAATAGAAGTATAAACCCAATATTAGCAGAATAAGTAGAAAAATGTTTGAGAATTTCAATGCTTTGACATTCATTCTCAAAAATTTTCTGAATGTAGTGAAGAAAAATTATTTTCCATGTTCGTGATCATTTTAATCTGAATATTCAATCTTCCAAACAGCATACTCACTTAGGAAAATACCGGATTTTTATTATAAATAATGGGGCGGGAAGATATTTTTGCTTTTTTAAAAGCGTATTGAGGTGTGCAGAAGACAGATATAAGAAGACACTAGACACTTATCTGAATTTTGTGAAAGAGAATTGGAAGAGAACTATTCTCAATTAAATAGAAGAATTTTTATGTCGACAAAAAAATGCTTGTACAAAAGTGCAGTTAGATATTTTTTACAGCTTTTTTTTTTGATTTTACCGGTTTTTCAGTATTTGAAAACTGCTAAAAATTCAAAAAAAAAAAACTTAACTGCGTCGTTGCGCCCGTTGACAAAAACTTTTTGTGCCAACTACCGGAAAAAGCTTTCCTTTGCCAGTTTGAAAAAGTTGCCTGAAAGCAACTTCAGATCGACTTTCTAATATTCCACGTGCTCTTGAAATATGCTGAATTTTTTGTAGTAAAACATATCTGAGAATTTCAGAATTTGAGGTAAATTTTGAGTTTTTCAGATTTTTTTACAAATGGCAACAGTAATATTACCAAAAAAAACAAATGTATTTATTTGATGAGAAACATAAAACAAAACTTTCCAATTTTTTTCGTTTTGGGTGTGGTTTTCAAAATCTGCGATAAGATAAAACAAAAACTTTAAAAAAAAACTATGTCTAATACTACTATAAAATATCTCTCACTAGATTTCTGAAGGCTTTGTATCCAATAAAAACTGTTCTAAAAAACGCCGAAACACATATAAAGGACATTTTTGATCAATATCGCGCAATTGCACGCTTAATTTCTTCCTGAACATTCGGGGTTTTTCTTCTCAATTTTCCCTCATGAAGATTTTCTATAGATCACGTCCAACTACGCTAATTCAGTGTTATTTTATTGAAAAATTAATTTTTCAAGGGATGAGAAGCGGGAAAAATTAAATTGAAAATGGTTTTTAAAGTTATTGAATAAACGTTAATTTTCTGAAATTGAAAACTTTAATTTTCTGATATTACTATCAAATAATTAAAAATTGAGTTTGTGCCAAAAACTGCCCCAAAACGTTTTAAAATATTGAAAATTTGAATTCTGACAATTTTTTAAATAATTACCGCCAAAAATTTTCTGGAACTTTTACATTGGAATTACATAGGAAAAATTGAGTTTCAAGAATAAATTGGAATGGGAATCTCTCTTTTTTTGAATTTTTAAAATTTATACTCACGACAAACTTTGCATTTTCTGCCAAAATTGTTTGAAAAATCTATTACAATTCAAATTTCCTGCAAAAGTAAGAGATAGCAACAAAAAAATTCAGAAGTTCATAGGCAAAATACGTGTAAAATTTGAAAATTGGTTTGAAATTGAGCAACTGTACATTAACGACAATCATCAATGTCCCATACAACGAATTCCACACTTTCGTCAATAAATAATAAGGTAGCAATTTGCCCACCACTTCTCTCAATATCCCATCCGTCAATACAATCGAATGATTCCATTCCATATCTGAATACTAATTTACAAGTTGAAATTAAACATTTTTTTATTGAATCGTTTTATACTTTTTTGATAATTTACAGCACTTAGTATCTTTTAAAAAAGTGATCAACCAAAAAATTGTAGGTGACTGGTGATACTTTAAAAAATTTTGAAAAGTTTTATTGACCAGCAAAATCGGCAATAAGTCCATCCCATGGCTTATAGTTAAATTTTTGTAATGCTTCTTCGTAGTTAGCAGGTTGCAAAAATTCATTCATCCGTAGTCTCCGTAGATTAGGTATGTCACTTGACAACCACAGGCGGATTACCTGATTGAGCCCTTTTGGTGTGAATGAGTGCCGCCAGAGCCTGACTATTTTACACTTCATTCCCTTAAAATCTCCCGAAGAAATAAGTTGGGCATGTACAATTTCAATTTCAGGAATATCGAATAGCTGAATAAAATTTTATGTTTTGAAAATAAAAATAATCCAATACTTACGAGCTCTTTATTGAAGCTTTCTTCACACTGACATCGAACCTTAAATCCATGCCTCAAATCAATGTTTCTTCGTATAAAATTCATTTCTTCTGTATTAAGGGAACCATTCCACCCGTAACATTCCACACGATAACATTTCCGAAATATTGGGTGGCTCAATGAATTTTTGATTGTCCCAAATAAATGCTGATGGTTCATTAATAAATCAATGTGGTCTATTGCAAATGTTTCATAGAAACCGTTGATTTTTGATTTATTGATTCGAGTATATTCATCAATTCCTTCAAGTTTGCGTAGTCAATGCTCACAATACTTCCTGTGTTCCACCATAAACTGTAAAAAATTAAATATTTTACTACTTGAGATAGAAAAAACCGAACGGGGCTCAGCGGGCAGCTCAAATTTGGTTTATGAAAAATGAGTTCAACTCTCCACCACGGGAAAATTTTTTGCGAATTTTTTCATCCCAAAAAAAAGGAAAAAAAATCCCATTGATTTGTCTACATAGGGCATCGAAAAGCACCCAATATTTAGAGAACAGAAGATTTTGAGAATTACTGCCTTCAGAAATTGATGATTTTTCCATTGATTTGTCTACAAAGGACATCGAAAAGCACCCAATATTTAGAGAACAGAAGATTTTGAGAATTACTGCCTTCAGAAATTGATGATTCTCCCATTGATTTGTCTACAAAGGACATCGAAAAGCACCCAATATTTAGAGAACAGAAGATTTTGAGAATTACTGCCTTCAGAAATTGATGATTCTCCCATTGATTTGTCTACAAAGGACATCGAAAAGCACCCAATATTTAGAGAACAGAAGATTTTGAGAATTACTGCCTTCAGAAATTGATGATTCTCCCATTGATTTGTCTACAAAGGACATCGAAACGCACCCAATATTTAGAGAACAGAAGATTTTGAGAATTACTGCCTTCAGAAATTGATGATTTTCCCATTGATTTGTCGGCAACCTCGAGAGGTAATGGTTGAGCCCGACTCGCATATGATCCTACTTCTATTGTATCTAACTTACTCTACTGTTTCTTATTATATCTTTCTTATATAAATTCTTATATATTCTACTATTGGACCTAGAACCTGGGCTCGGTCCCTAACCATACGAGAGTGGAATAAAGAGATCCACACTAATAGGCAGGAGCGGAGCACCCCGCCTACAGTATACTTTTTCTTTAGTGCCTCAATGGCTGTGGTGTAGTGTTCAGGAGTAACCTGAATTTTACTCACCAGTGTTTTGGCTTCTCCTTGAAGAGCGTTGATTAAGTGCATGAATTTAACCATATCTGGTAACTCTTTTTTGTGCACGAGCTCTTCGAAGATTGTCCAGAAACTGTCAAATTCCCATCTTTCTCCATTGAAAGTGGGAATCTTTATCTTTGGTAGCGCTGAATCCGATGATTTATTTTCATTCAGAATCGGTGCTACTGTTGTTGGTCTTGTAAGATTTTGTATTCTTACTTGTGACCTTTTGACGGATGCATGAAGCGTGTCACGGATTTCTTGGCTTTCTTCCATTAAATCTGTGACTTTGTCTATTTTGTTTAGACACTTATCGACCTCTCTTTGAACCTCAATTTCATCCGCCGCAATTGTTAGTGCTAACATAGATTTGTCTACATTTGCAAGTTTGCTTTCAATTTGGCCTATCGCTTCTGTTGCGTTTCCAATTTCAACCGTAGTAAGATCTCTTGATGAAAATGTTTTTACTTTTTCAGCCCATAACTGTATGAGACTATTAAGAGAATTTACTGATTTTGTTACTCCAGAAAGTTTATATTGCAGGCTCATCTTATATTGTTGATGAGCTTGCTTTTGCTTTTTGCAAGCTTTTCCTAGAGTTTTGAATTTTTGTTATTCTCGGTAATTTTTTATCGGGATTTTAGTCAAGTGATTTTTTTCCTTGACTTGTTTCAAACCTTTTTCTTTTGTTTGAAAGCTTTGAACTTTACTTTTGACAAAAGGAATAAGAAACTCACTGATGCTCGCCTTTGAAGAATGCCACGCGGTTGAGTTAGTTTAGTCGATGCACCATAAATAATATGTGCAGATGGACAGTGGGATTTCTAGCCTCTGAGATTAGCTCAGAGTTACTTTATTCGAGGAATAACAGATACAATGGAATATGGGAATGGGGAAGAATTGAAGAGTGAACAAGAGAAGAATGGTGAAGAATTGAAGAGTTGGGGAAGAATTGAAAAAAAATTTTTTTTTTGAAATTTCTGTGTGGAACCAAATGGGAAAAATGTTAAAATTTTCTAAATTCTCAAAATTCTTTTAGTGTTCAAAGCTGGTAATATACGTTTTGGGGAGCAAGAAACCTTCAAAACGGAGTTTATTGGAGATTAAATAAAAGTTAAAAAAAAACAAAAAAAATTTAAGAATTGAACCAAACACACGTTGATCAAGCGTCAGTTTTAATTCTATATAAATCTTATTGCAGTCATTGAGAGTTTAGAAAATTTTATTAAGTCTATTTCTATTCGATAATAACATTACCGTTTTCTTGTGTTTAACGAAAAACCGTGTATTTTTGAAAAAGGCGCTAGGCATGTCCTACTTCCCTTGTGTACAAATTGCTTGAAAATCTAATTTTTTTGCCATCCTATAGGAAATTAACAAAAAATTTTGTAGAGAAAAAGTGTTTCACCATCAAAAATCAGATAGAGATGAAAACCTGCCTCACTCCACTTCTCCTCATTGTTCTTTTCCAAAATTGAATCTTCCTGTCGGATCTAAAAAATCAGAACTCATCTATAAAACACTTCGAAATGTTGAAATTTTGAATTTCTATCCGAACAATGACAACGCGAATCCAGAAATTATTTTATGGTTGTCTAGTTTTTTCAATTTCCTTTGCAATTTTTTGGTATTTTCCTGAAATTCGAAAAGGATGTGATATTATAGTTGATGGAACAGTAGTGAACTTCAGTGGTGGTAAGTTAGATTAAAAACAAATTATTTTAATTAAAAGTTTAAGAATTTCAGTTGAGGATTTCATAGTTCCATTCATCAATTATACAACACTGTTTTATGTGAGTTTAGTTTTTTCGGACACAGAGACTAAAATGACCAAACTCCATAGTAAAACTTTTCCAAAATGGCAGAAATTTCAATTTCAAGTTGCAAAAATTTGATTTTTTTCGCTTTTCTCCTAGATTTCTACGATGGAACGCTTGTATTGTCCCTGAATTTTTGATTTTTCCGCCAGTATTCCCTGAAAATTTAAATTTGGAGTCAGTTTACGGTCAAATTGAAGATAAATAAAACGTAAAACATAAGTCTTTTACAGAAATATCTCGGGAAATTAAAGCATGTTTCAACCTACCTTTACCCAAAAAATCAAGAACAACTATTACATACATAAGTAAATTTATTTATTTTTTACACTTTGACGCAAAACTTAAGTTTTAATTTTTCAAAATTAAATTTTACTGGTTTTTTTATTTATTTTTAAAAACAAATTTGATGATGGTACATTAATTAATTTATTTATTTATTTACGCTCGCGAGGAGACGTGGAAAAAGTTGAAGAAAAAAGAAAAATGTACACATACAATAGATTATAAATACAATACACTGAATAAGAGGAATAGAAACAAGAAGAATAAATAGGAACGAAAGTTTGTTAACAGGACAGTTAGGTCAGGCGGGAGGAAATAATGTTATTTGGGTAGTTCATGTTGCAATCATCAGTTGTCAGACATCTCGTTATTCAAGATCTGATATATGTTTTAGAAACTTGGGGTTACTCAGCGTACGGTTTACAATAAAATGCTTTCTAGTTTTAGTTTTACATCTGCTCCATGAGACTTTCTTTTTGGAACGAGTTCGTGTGTTTTCAGAATATGTAAAAATTGAGGTACGTTGAGATCTAGTTTACCATTAATCATCTTCATAATAGTTTTTCTGTCATAGATTTGGCGCCGCGTTTGTAGTGTTGTGAGCCCAAAAAATTCATTGCGTTCGGATGCAGATTTATACTCCGGGTCAGTTGGCGAGATGTATTTGCCTTGTGCTCTACTGTATAATCGTCTAGTAAATGCGTTTTGAACTGACTCAATGGCTCTTGTTTCAGAGTTTCTAATTGGGCTAGTAATTACCGTTCCATACTCAAGAAGAGGTTTAACAAAAGTCTTGTAAAGCAAGGTCATCAATCTTGGGTTTCTACTGTTATACATATTAAATATTTGACTAAGTTGATATTTGGATGCATTTATTGCTTTTTTCCAGTGCTCCGTGAATTTTAGATTTGGAGCGATGAGAAAACCTAAATCTCTAGCAACATCTTCTTTTCTGATAGTTTGCCCGTTTATCGAGTACATAAAGTCCTTTTTGTTGGTACCTAGTGTCATGTGTACCGTTTTACTGTTGTTCAGGTCAAGTTTTGACAATTTAGACCACTCACTAACCAAGTTAATTGACAGTTGCAATTTATTCTCGTTTTCCTTTTTTGGAGTCTTAACATATAATTTTGTGTCATCCGCAAATTGCTGACATTGCACATTCTCAGGTAGTATTGATGATATTTCATTCACGAAAATTTCGAAAAGTACAGGCGAGAGAACTGCCCCCTGAGGCACTCCGCAGATGGCCTGCTTTACACTGGAGAGGGTATTTCCTATTTTTACTCTAAATGTTCTTTTTGCTAGAAATTGCTTAATCCAAATTAAAAGGTTCTTGTTCAGGCCTATTTTTACTAATTTTTCTAAGAGAATATTCATTTTCAATTTTAATATTGGAAAGTACTAACTCTAAAACTAAGTCTAAAACCTTCGTTTTCCTTGTTGGTCTTACCACATGGTTTTTGAGGAAGTTATTTTTACAGAAGTCAACAAATAATGTTCCTAGGCGTGTATCGGATTTGGGGTTGTCTTGACTCCAATTTATATCTCCGGCGTTAAAAACACCTACGATTATAGAATTACCGCTATTATTAATCAGATCTTCTATTTTACTAATAAGGCGTATGGTATTTTTATATGAACATGTTGGTGGTCTATAAACATTTATCACTCGCAACGGTTCTACATCTACATTTAAGTCAACGGCAAGTATTTCATATGAATGAGGGTCTGACTCCGAAGCAATAATTTCTGATAAAACTTTTGTGTTCACAACAGTACAAACGCCGCCGCCTCTATGACCGTCTTTCCTATCTGTTCGGTATACATTATAATTTTTATTAGCACCTATTACTATGGAACTTGGTATTTTATTTGTCAACCATGTTTCTTGTAAACATATTACGCCATATTGCTCGGTTAGCGTAATTACTTGAATTTCGGAGCGGTTGACAACAATTTTTAATTTGAATTCGTTTTAACTCGAGAAAGCTCAGAAAAGTTCTAAAGCCTCTGGAAATTTTCTAAAAAAGTTAAAATCTCTGGAAATTTTTAAAAAAGTTCTGCAAAGTTCTGAAAATTTTTTTTAGAAAATCAAAGACTGTTCTGGAAAGTTTTGAACATTTCTAAAAAATTGGAGAAAGTTAAAGAACTTATCATAAAATTTCGATCCAAAGTTAGAAAGTTAGAAATACTGTAATATGTTCCAAAGACATCTAGAAATTTGAAAAAAGTGCCCATTTTTTACCTTTTTTTTGAAGCAATACACAGCCGAGTTCTGACTTTGCAGATCCGACCGGAAGATTAATTGAAAAAAATTTTGAATAAAACACGAGGAACACAGGTTCCCACTATCTGAATTTCTATAGGGCGAAAGTTTTGCGAAAGATATTCTTCCGTGACGTTTTTCCATAGAAAATCAGATATCGTAAACCTGCTTCCTCCATTTTCTCGCATTACTTTTTTTTGAAAATCATCAAGTCTCTCGGATAGGTCGTCAGAACTCAGCTATAAAATGCTACAGCATTTGAAAATTCTAAAAATCAATTTAAACAATGACCGCACAAATTCAAAAATGGTTTTATGTTTTCTTAGTTATTAATTTGTCTTCTGCAATTTTTTGGTATTTTTCTGAAATTCGAAGAGGTTGTGAGATTGTAGTTGACGGTACAGTAGTGAATTTCAGCGGAGGTAAGTTGATTTTCTCTGAATAATTTTATTGGAAACTTTAAGAATTTCAGTTGAGGATTTCATAGTTCCATTCATCAATTATACCACACTATTTTATGTATGTTCTTAATTTTTGTTCAAATTTTCAAAAATTTTAGTAACAAAGTTTGAACATTTGGTAACGAATTAAATTCTGGCAGAATCCAAAGTGTTTTTATTCTGCAACAAAAAAATGTTAATTTTTGAAACCGGAAGAGTCAAAAAAATTTTTTTGGCAAATTGAAAAACCCCCAATTTCTCAGAATAAAACATTTTTTTGCAAAAAAAAAACATACAGTACCCGCCTAGAGTAATCCAAAATAGTTCAGACTGCGCCAAAATACAAGTTAATTTCATGTGGTCTTCGAAAATCGATGACCCAACTTACAATGAATTTAATGTGCTTATTATACAACGAACAGCAATATTTCGAAGATAATAACAGTTTAAATGACACGTGGAAGATTAAAAGGTGAGGAATTCGATGTACGTTATAACACTGACGGTTATCCAAATTTACAGACGATGCCTTGCCGACGAGTACAACTTTTATTATCCAACAAAGGCTCTGAAAAATGATTTGGAAACTGTTAGATTTGCATTCATTCGGGATCCGATCCAGAGATTCGTGTCACTTTATTTGGACAAATGCGTACAGTTAGTAATTTTTTGAAATTTTCAAGCAAAAAAAAAACTGACAAAAATAAAATTAGAAAATATACAATTTCCTAAAACTTGCCTCTGAAATTCCTGAAACATTTTTTCGAACTTTTTTAAAGTTTTCAGAAGTTTCCAATATCTTTAAAATTTTTCTCAAGCTCTCTAGATTTTTTTTGATTTTCCTGAAATACTTAGAAATTATCCAGTAGCTTTCAGAACCTTCTTCGACTTTCTCGAACTTTACCGATTTTTTTTCGAATTTTCGATAACCTTCAAAGAATTGCCTCAAACTTATCTGGAAATGCCCATATTTTAGAAGTCGAATATGAATTTCCCGCCAATTTTTTCTATGAAAATTAAACTGGAATTTACCATTATTTTTTGAAAACTATGCTTTGAATAACTTTTGAAAAGCCAAAACTTTTTCAAAAATTTAATTAAGATATTTCTGTAAGAATTCTTTAAAAACCACTTCTTTGACACAACAATTTTTTCAGTGAAAAGCGGTGCTACAAATGCGGAACTGATATGAGATGCATTGTGGAAAATATTTATTTAAAATTGAAAGCAGTACAAGAAAATCAGGATAATATTACAGTCACATACATGGAAGGCCACGCTGCTCCGCTATCTTGGTAGGTTCAAATAAATTTTGATACATTTTCTTGGTGAAACAAAATCTCCATTGTCGCCTCTTTGCCATCAAGATTAGCCAAGAAAGTGAAGCCCGAGAAAAGATTAAAATCTCGCCCCTATAAAATACACTGTTTCACTCTTTGATTTAAAAATTCGATTTTTAACATGTTCCAGGAACTGTGAATTTAACACGGACCTTTCGAAATGGCAATTACTGATGATGGGAGCAGATTCATATGAAAGAAATTCCTCGATTCTGCATTTGACAACAATTTTGAAGAAACGAGGAGTTAATGAAACTTTAGTCGAAAAAATTCAACAGGATATGATTGGTAAGTGGAACATTATTTTTTTTTTAACAATGAGTATTTTTGAAAAATACTATGAAGCTTGGCTCATGTCCTGAAATGTTTTGTAAATACATGAAAGAAATTCGTTGAAAATCGGTTATAAATATGAATTTTCCCAAGAAAGTGGCGGAAAGTAGTTAAATTTTATTTTGAATTACCTAATTTGTTTTGTATAAAAAATTAGATTTAAAAACAAATTTTATGATTTGTCTCATTTTGCAATTATCTGTTACCAAGTTTTCAAACATTTTTCTGATATTTATAAATGTTCTATAAAGGCAATTTTCAGCCGGTGAAACAGGCCACTCTACCCATAAGTCTGCAGAAAGAATTGAAGCAGAAAGACAAGTACGAGAAGATCCATTTATTCGAGATTTACTTCATAAAATTTATTTCTTTGATTATGTTGTATTTCCATTTAAAAGAGATCACTTGGATCCAAAGTATCAGTCCAATTTTTGGACGTTACCTAAATAAAATTGAGTTTCATTGCCAAAAATGTTTCATTAATGTAAGTAAAATTTAAATTTAAATAATTGTTTTCAAAATCAAGAAAATTAATAAATCACTCGTAGAACATATTGAGGTCGTCAGAAGCCAGTCGCCTGGTTTTGTTCAGCACTTGATGACTTTGAGGTATCTGAAAATTGATTTAAATATTCTACGGACCAAAAACCAATATCAAAAACTGTCCTACCATATTTAGTTCCTAATAAATAAATAAAAACCATGCAAACAAAAATCAATAAAATCAATAAATCCTATGCTACAACAACAATAGTATGCCCAGTCATCGTACCAGTTCGTTCCATTTTCGTTTTATTCTGTTGGAATACTGAAACAGCTCCCATTACTGTAGTAGATCGTTTTACGCCGATACGGTCACGAAGTGCTCTGGAAGTACAGACAAGGGTGAATCGGGGGAAATCAGAGTTGAGCAATCAGGTGAAGATCTTGAAAAATTGATACAAGCTAGCTCACGAGCTTCGCTCAATATATTTTTCCTTAACTTTTTTGAATGCGTCTTCCGGGTGAGGCTCTTGCCCTCAAGAAACCCAAAAACTCACTTGTTAACAATAAAATATATGATGGGATACACTCCACTATTTAATATCCACATAAAGTTCAAAGCTGTGTAGCTCCAAAGGTTCTGGGGGAGCATCCACTGAAAATTATTAATTTAAAAAAAGGCTACGTTGAGAGACGCATAGCGCTCTACAAAAGACTTAATTGGTTTAAACTCACTGAATAATTATGCCATAGCACATTGAGCACAGTACAATAAACCGTGATTACTGTAGCCTGAATCAAGACTTTGATCTCCGCATTGTAACTTTTCGATATTAAAAATCGCTTTTTCGTTTTCACCAATCGATAAATAATCAATAAATAGAAGAATGCAGATACAAAGATTCCACCGACTTCAATATACATTTCAACTTTCTGGACATAAAATGAGCCCGAAAGTTCATAGTCATAATCCCATGAATACCAATCAGGGATATATCGAATTGTTGCCCAAGGTGAAGCTAGGGCAAGCATAAAGAAGATCCAGAAAAATGAAGCCATTCCTATCCAGATCTGGAATAAAAATTGATGGAATCATAATCTCTCACAGTCTGCGCTAGGACAGTACGTCCGCTTTTGTCAGATGTTCAATTTACAACAGGCATGCAGGCAGGCAATGTTGGCAGGCAGGTAGAATGTTGTTAGATATATCCATGCAAGGTTACCTGCCGCTCACATCATGCCTGATCACTCGCCTGTTTTTCCTACGTGCCTGATTTTTCTAACGGGCCTACATCATGCCTGCCTACCTATCCGTGCATTTACATCATACCTACATACCTTTGTGAATGTCTTTGCCTACACACATTCCTTCGCCTACGTGCCTTTAATACGCCATCTTGCCCGAGTGGCAACATTATTCCCGTCTGCCTACTTGCCTGCCTACGTGCATACCTAGAAGCTACATGTGCCACCCCAAGTCTACGACCATCCTTATTAAATAAACCTTCCTGTCTGCTTTATGCCTATTTACAAAATAGTCATGCCTGCCTACCTAACTTACCATCCACCGGTCTCCTCCAAAGAACACCTTGTCCAGTGACGGAGAGGATAACTGAATAAGTCGATTAAATGATAAAAATATGGTAAGAACCGCGTAGGCAACGTAGCAAGGCGTCGCAATTACACCCATTGCCTGAAATCAGAGTTTTAGAGTTCTTAGAATATCGACACTTACTTTTGCAAGTCCTGGATAAAAAACTGATTGTTTGATTGTAAAAATTCCAGTAACAAAATGTGGGAAACATTGTGCTATGTCAAATATGCCAAGGAAGAACATAAACCGATAACTAGCCATTCGAGAGAGTTCCTTATCTTTGTAAATTGTCTGGAAAAACGTGAGACTGATAATTGTAACAATCTACAAGGTAGGCGAACAATGCCTGCCTGTCGTGTCTTTTTATTTTAGAAACAAAATGACTTTTTTGTCATTAAGATTTGAATAGTTTTAAATCAAAAAAAAAATGTTTAAAAATTCCGAAATTTCATCGTTCAGGCATGCCTGCCTACCTTCAAGCCCACCCACGCCTAAATCATACACACTGCCTGCCTATACCCAAAGAACGTCTGTTGAAATGTGTAAATGTACACTGTACACGCCATGGCAAAATGACATAAATAAATAGGTAGGCAGGCACGTCCAAAAATTTTTTAAAACATTCAACCTACCACTAAAATAACATAATAAGCAATTGCACATGCCAAAGAAAAAATCATCATCAAAATGCCAATAATCCAGTCAGTTTGAACTGTCCGTCCACTTTCAGAAACTTCTTCTTCGGGTACTGTAGGTACTGTAGTCAAAAGTATTGAGGATAAAGTTGCCGAACTGGTTGATCCAATTGCGCCCATAGATTGACATTCACTGGAAAACTTTTTTAAAAATAAAATACAGAAAAACAAAGAAAAAACTTTCAAAATCTAGAAGAAACAAAAACCTTCAAAAAAATCTTGGCATCGAAAAAAAGGGAAAATTCTGAAACCAAAAAAGTAAGTTTATCCTGGTTTCTCTTTTTCTTAAAGCAATACATAATAGAATTGGCCAATTACTTGGTCATAGGTGTCGGCACTGATTGAAATCAAATTTTGAGGGGCTTGCTGCTGGAGAGTCAGAGCACCTTCATGTTTTGTGCGGGGAGTGTATTAGTCATATGTATACACTGAGAGGAAATAGGTAAGAATAGAGCATGAATTGTTTTTCAGATATTAAAATGTGGGATTCCCTATGAAGAAAATGCTTCAGTCAACTCAATTAGTAGCAGCCGACTCTTCACAGGGGTTTTCTTTCACAATGTGGATAGTAGCTGACATCTCAGAGGTCAACATGAAACATAATAAGTAGCAGCCGACGTTTTACTGGTTGCAGCCGACACTACTTAAATGTGGCCAGCGGTTAACAGACAGCTCGGCAACCAAGTAAAGCAGCCGACACATTATTCAGTCGACATCTAAGGGGATGCAACCGACGTGTCACTGGCATCAACCGAGAGATAACAATTATCAGCCGACACCTCACAGGCTGCTTGCATCTCACTTATAGCTTCCGACACCTCACGGTTTGGTAGCGTAAAAAACAATGCATCAGAAACTTTTTAAGAAGCAACCGACATTTCGCGCCCTTTTCGCGGCCAAAGCTAAAAAATGTCAAATTTTTGAATACTAAATGAAAGAAAATGTAAGTATTTTGGTCGAATTTTAAAATAAACGCCCTTTATAAAGAAATCTTGAATAGACATATTCTCGTGAATCTGTCTAGATGAACAAATTGCAGTTAGTCAGTCTTTTTCCAGATATAAATTGTCATTCCAAAAAATCAGTTTAAAAAAAATCAAAGAAACAACTCATTTTACACAGGAAGTTCATCAAGACTATGTACTCATAGATAAGTGCACGAATCAAGTGGGTATTCAAACATTTGGGTCCAAATTTTTTTTGTTGGAATTTTGAACAAATCCAGAACAATGACATCAGATGTTTTCCCCAAGATTTCCGTGAAATTTTAATCAAACTTCCGCCTTTTTTGTGATTATTAATTTAGTTTGGGAATGAAAATATTTACATGGTGGTTGTAAAATATCTATTGTTTTTCAATTAAAACAAAGTATGAATATTAATTTCGGGCAGTTTTTTTTTTGAAATTTGAATTGGACACAACAGATTAGTATTATAATTAAATAAAAATTAATTTTGAACCTTATCTCATAACTCAAATCAAGACACAACATTTTTGAAAAATTGTGCAAAAAAATTATTACATGTGAGAAAAACCAGTTTACAAGAAAACGATGTAGCGTGGAAACTCAAAATAAGTTAAAAAGGAAAAAATCTGTAAAAATTGAAACATTTTAATCAATTTACATCCAGCTTCTTCTACCAAAATCACATGCTCTCAAGAGACACTTCAACAGTGGCTCTACGATTGGTTTTTTTTAATTTTCAAACGGCCCATTTAAGTGAGATTTACACCCAAGAAATGTTGAGATGAGCCTCAAGAGTGGGTTGTTTGAAAGACATCAATAAATCAATTCCATAAAAATAATTTATTGTTGTTTTCAATTACTGACATCATTACATTTCTTGGAATAGTCTTTAGTTTTTTCTTCGATTAAAGAAGTTCGTTTTAGTCGGGAAAAATAATAACTCAAACGCTAAAATTGTTCTGTTATTCGAACTCTCATACACCCCATAATTTTCAATGCTCGTGAGTATAAGGTATAATTTTGGCAAAGAAATAAAAAGTCGAGGAGTAACGGGACGCCTCCTCGCCAGGGCTGAATTTCTTGGTTTAACTTTTGACTGAAAATTTCAGACTAAAAAAACAAACAAACAAACAAACGAAAACTTCCGCAACGTTTATCTACTCTTAGACGTCGTCAAAATTATGGACGTTCTGCGAAAATATCAATTTTTGAAGGCCCCCTGGAATGCGATAACTCGAAAATGATAGATTTACAAAAGCAGAGAATCATGTTTTTGAATTGCCCGTGTAAATTGAATGAAGTATTTTCGAAATTTTTATTCTATTAATGACATGATTTTAAAATTTTTTTTTTGCCTATCCATGTCCATGCAAAAGTTTGAAGTCTGAAATTTACTTTCAACATTCTGAATTTCTGAAACAGGTGTTCTCTTTTTGGCATTAAACAAATTCAGAGTTGTATTGGCATTTTTAATACAAAACAAATTACAATAAAAAATCAATATTTAACAGAAACCATTGTATGATCTGTGCGTGTTTCCATTTTGTGCTTATGTTCGAATACTGAAACAGGTCCCAACGCGGTTCCAGTCCGTTTTACACCAATTTTATGACGCAGGGCTCTGTAAAATACGGCTACTTGGTCGGCAATTTGGCAATTGTGACAATAACTTTTTATCCCTGGAATATGGATTTTCTTGGCAACGATATATGCTTGCGCCTTTAAAGATGAGGTACTGTAGTCTTGAGAAGACAATTAGTAATTACTACCGTAACTTTCTTTAAAGGCACATACTTTATTTGGAAAAATTAAATCGTGCCAGGACACATGCATTTATATTTATTGGAATTGTGGAATAATTGAAAAATTCAAACATTTTAAATTTTGAATACTTACTGCAAATTTTCGAATTTGTAGAATTGCTGTAAATTCGAGTTAAAAAAAATTGAACAAGTTCGGATATTTTCGAATAATTTTTAGAAAAGTTTATCAGAACCATTGAAAAAATTCCTCTGCGGCTGAATTTGTTTTGAATTTCTTTTTTGTAGAGGTCTATTCAAATTTTTTTTTTCCAATCACACGCGTTATATGTAAAACCCATCTAAACTTACTTATTAACAATAAAATAAATAATTGGATGTACTGCACTATTGCATATCCACATAAAGTTCAATGCTGTATAGCTCCATAAATGTTGAGGAAGCATCCACTGAAATACTTTGAAAATTTGAAGAATATTTAAAATTTTAGAACAATCCAGTCTCACCGAATAATTATGCCATAGCACATTGAGCACAGTACAATAAACTGTAATTACTGTAGCTTGAATCAAAATCTTGACCTCTGCATTGTAATTTTTCGAGATCAAGTACTTTTTCTTTGTGTTCAATAATCGAATAATAATCAAAATATAGAAGAAAGCAGACACGAAAATCCCGCCAATTTCAATACACATTTCAATTTTCTGGACAATATGGGAGTACGGTAGGTTTGTGTCATAATCCCACGAATACCAATCAGGAATATAACGGATTGTTGCCCAAGGCGAAGCTAATGCCAATACGAAGAGAACCCAGAATGAGGTGGCGATTCCTATCCAAATCTGAAAAAACACGAATGATATAGACACGTAGGTAGGCAGAAGGATTGAGATAGGTGCCCTTAGGGTCACTGCCTTATCAGGCAGGCACAATATAGGTGCCGAACAGGGCTGGGACCAAAAAAAAATTTTGGACCAAAAAACAAAAAACAAAAAATTGAAGTTTTTGAAAAACCAAAAAAATTGAAATTTTCGAAAACCCAAAAAAACCAAAAAACAAAAAAAAAAAGAAATTTTCGAAAAACCAAAAACACCAAAAAAAAACCAACAAAAAATTTTTGATGCTTAAGTTGATTTTTAATGGGGTTATTCAAGTAATGTTTCAAAATGTATTAACACAGGTAGAACGGCGATTACTAGTTGGCAGATAGTTGGCAGATAAACGACCGCTGATTAGTAATTGGCAGATAGCTCAATAATCACCGATAGCTCAATAATCACCGGGAGAAACAAACTTGAATAATTTGAATGGTGAAGATTGGTGAAGATTGACTAGTAGGAAGCTTTCGTTGATTGATCCACACGGGCACATCATGTACTGGGCGAGCGAGCCTTCCTCACAGTTGCTGCAGCATTTGGAAAGTGGTATTCACCAGACATGGTGTTGTGATAGGTCCTCAATATTAGAAGAATCCGCAGGTGTTGAACTGACTTTTGGTTCAGCTGAGCTAGACGGTTTTCACATGATGAGTTTTTTTAATATTGGCTGCACATAGATATTGTTCAATTTGAAGTAAAGGCTGGCATTTGTTGAGCGGAAGGATCGAAGTAACTGCCGGCATTTGAGAAGGGCTAAGTTCGAAATGATGTTTATGTGCTTCTGGAAGTTCAGCTTGTCGTCGACGAAGATTCCAAGGTCTTTCACTGAGTCCTTTTTGATGATTTTCATTCCGTTTGCATAATATTCCTTTGAAAAAACCAAAAAACAAAAAACAAAAAAACCAAAAAATTCCCAGCCCTGGTGCCGAAGTAGGCTGTAGTCAGGGGTAGGTACGTACGTAAAAGTCATTCCATAGGCAGCCTAAAAATGATGTATGCACGTAAGTAGGTATACATAAGATAGGCGCCTAGATATGCTTAGGCTGCCTATGGAAGAAAACAAAGTAGGCAGCCATGGGATAGACGTTTTAAGCCGGCGAGCATAATGTAGGCACGTAGGCAGACAGAAATAGTTTAGCTACTCAATTAGGCAGGCATGAGTCAGGCACGTAGGTAGGCAGGCAGAGAAGATAATTTGCAAAGCTTTCCACTTACCATCCACCGCCTTCCTCCAAAAAATAAATTTTCGAGTGTAGGTGATGATAATTGAATAAATCGATTAAAAGATAAAAATATAGTCAAAAGGGTGAAAGTAACATAACATGGAGTAGCAATCATTCCCATTGCCTGAAAAAAGTTTGTTTGTTTGTCTGTTTGTCCAGATGTTCACTCACTTTAGCAAGTGCTGGATGGAAAACTGATTGTTTTATAGTAAAAATTCCTGTAACAAAATGTGGTAGGCACTGGAATACATCGAAAATTCCAAGAAAAAACATGAATCGATAACTAGCCATTCGGAAAAGCTCCTTGTCTTTGTAGATGATCTAAAATCGTTTTTATCGGAAGATATCCCACAAAAGAAGAACATCTAAAGTTCGTCAACTATTTTATAGCAAGATCAATCTAGACCGAAATACGTAACATTTACCGATAAAATTAAATAATAAGCAATTGCACATGACATTGAAACAATCATCATTAAAATTCCGATAATCCAATCAGATTGGATTGTTCTTCCACTTTCAGACATTTCTAGTTCATCTGGGAGCTGCATCATTGCATTGTCTGTCTGAAAAAAATTGATAGGGGGAAATAGGGGCAAACGGAAAATTATACAGAAAAAGGTTCTTGGCAAAAATTATGAGCACATTTCATTAATTTGAAATATTTTCCGATTTCTATTCATTGAAAAGTTACTTCAACTCAAAACAAAGCATCACAATGCACAAAAGGATGCGAGCGAGGCCTGAAGTAATATGTATATAATAGACAGTTGTTTTTAATTCAACATAATACCAATAACAAGATGTTTTTTTAATTAGAATTTTTAAATTAGAAAAATAATTTTCAAGAAGTATCAACTAAAAAACTGCCAATAATCCGATTCGGATAAAATGAACCTTTCAAAAATAAAAATATATTATTCTGAAAAATTATGTTGACTTCTTCAATCAGAAAAAAATTCGAAAACATTTTTAAAAATTGAAAAAGCGAAACTTTTCAATTCTTCACAATTTTGAAAACTCATGATATTAAAAAGTATAGCAATAAAATTAATATTTGTACATAAATATCTAACAAACAACAAAAACATGCTACCAGATCAAAAATATACTAATTCGGGGAATGTGTCTACGTGCTCAACAAACTTTTCCTGCAACACACTTGACAAATGAATTGGGAAATTAAATTATTTAGGTTCAAAGTATTCACCAAATATGAGTGATTTTACTTGGTATTTTTAAACTTGAGATTAAAAAGGGTCTTAAAAATATAAAAATAAACACTTGGATTTTATAAGCAAATGGTTTCGGCGATCGGAAAACATATGGAATTAAATTCCCAGAAAATAATCGAAAAATTATGATTTTTGACACCCAGGAGATTGGATTGAAAGTTGAGTACTCCAAATGTTTTCGATACACATTCTAGGTAGGCGTAGAACTGCCTGCTTGTATACAAACTGGTTTGCCTTACCAAGACCTCGTAGGTAGGCCTAAAACCGCGCCCGCCTAGTTTCCCGAATTTTTACACATTGAAATTATCGGCGATGAATTAAAAAAATATAAATTTTTTCTTGGTTTTTCTGTCGCGAATGTTTTATTTTTTCATCCAAAATAGTGCTAGTTTTAAAACTACGGGTTACCGGCTATAAAAAAATTGATTAAAAAAGAACATAACTGAAATAAATTTTCTAGAAAAAAAGGAAGTAAGGCCGCAATTTCATATAACACTATTTTTTGAATACGCTGTTAACTAACATATTTTGACGTACCAATTCCAATTAAAAACCTTGAAATAAAATAGATTAGTTAGACATGTTGAACAGAAAACAAGAATTCTGCTCAAGTGAAGTCTAATGAACTGAACAATAGTGTTTAGCTCAAACATTGTATGGTTCATGAGGGTGTTTCATTGAACCATGAATAACTCAAATCATCTTTGAAGTTCTAAAGCTTTATCAGAATTATTATGGGGAAATGAAATAGAGAACGTGCTTGCTTTTCATAGAAGTCTTGTCTAAAACATTTTTGTTCGAATAATGCATTTATATTATTTGAGTTTTCCGGAAAAACATTGACAAAACGGGCCTCCGTTCATACCTCGTTTTTACATCATGCCAGCTTATCTACACTGATTTTTTACTTGGGGCTATCTGATGAGCGTAAAGCTTTAATACAATTTAATAAATATCTAACTATAAGTTCTTATTCTTTGAAAATTGGGCAGGGAAGTACTGTGAGACTAAAACATTATATCCATCTGAATCAGAATATTGGGCAACTTATTTTCACACGAAAATTGTTCTCTGTACCTTTTTTTCAGACTGACGTACTTGTTTTCAGTACACATTTTGCAAATTTTCCCACAGTACATTCTCGGGTATTTTTGAACTTTTTGGTCTATTTTCACCTAGTTTCATCATTAGTTTATAAGGGTTTTTTTAGATTTGAAAAAATTGAAACCGAGTCTATGGAAAATTGAGGTCAAAACATACAACAGTTTACACAGACTACACAATATTGGCCCGCAAAATGTACAAATTTTCCCACGTTTCTTTTTGTTTTTTGCAAAGGCAAAACTTCCTGGAAATCATAAGATTTTTTGTGACATATTGGTCAAAAAATGGGTGGGCAGAGAAGGACTTTAATTTAGTTTTCTCTTTAGATTATGACAACATTCAAATTATGAATGAGTTATGGGATATTTTTGAAGGAAACGGGGGAATTGAAGGCGGAAGTGATTAATGGGAATTCAATAAGAGTAAATTGAAAGTAGGGATCTATTCAACTACGGAGCACAACTTTAGAAGCTTTGGAAATTGTCTAAAAAGTTTGATCTTCGATTTCAAATTCGAAAAATTGTTGCAAAATCAAAATTTTTCTTTTGTTGATAATTTTAGATTTTTAAATAACTTCCAAACTTCAGATCTGCAAACAATTGTATTTGTAAACGAGCGAGGCAGTGGGTACATCTGTAGGCACAAGGAAGGTGTAGGTTGTATTGAAGACAGGCTGGCTTGCTGCATCCGTACATCTGTGGAAGGCTTACCAATTCTTAGATTTTAAGCAATTTTTTGAGTTTTCTTTTTTTGATTTTTTGCCCATTTCTGTTGTTAAATTCATTTTTCTGTCGATACATATATTTGTAAAATAGTTTTTTTTTCAATTCTTAATTTTTCGATTCGATTTTTGGTTTTCTCTGAAATATGTGTACAATTAAAAAAAATGTATCGATAGAATTTCAAAGTTAATTGGCCAAAAACACTTTATCCGACAATTTCCAGATTCTCAGTTCTTCTTCTCCAGATGATCGAGAAAAAGTTTCTGTTCTTTATTTCAGAATCGATGCTTTAATCCTACATTTCCAATGTGAACTAGTGTCACTTTCTGATGGATGGGAGAAACATGTGAAAAGCGTGTGAAATTCAATATTATTTGAAGTTTACAAAGAAATGGGATCGATGGCATGTCAAATACTGCTGACTAAACATTGAATAAACGGCGAAAAATGGGATGGATGAGAATTTTCATAGTAACTTTTTCACTGGAGACATTATGAATTTTGAGATTTTTCAAACTAAAATACCCTTTCTCTGGCATGGAAAATGTTTGAGATTTTGTACTGATGAAACTTTCGTCGTTCAATTGAAAAAGTTTCTAATGGGGTTCTACAAAAATTCATATAATATTTAAAACAATCGTTCTGACCTTCAGACCAATTTTAGATTTTTTTTAGAATAAAATAAAATTTAAAAAATTATTTTTTGAGTGATTTTTCACCAAATCACACAAGTTTCATTTTTAACGTCCGTAACAATAAGTGATGCTTAAGAACTTCTCTTGCAGTAGGCATTCTGTAGGTCGCTTTGAAGGCAGGCAGATAGGCCTGTGATCCGTCCCTTTAACCTAGCCTACGTAAAAGAGGTTGACTTTTGACTAGTTTTTTTGAAAGATATTAAGTCTAAAAACATTTATCATGGTGCTGGAATGACCCAATATCGTAACTATAGAAACAGTTGCAGATTTTTCGAAAATTTCAGTCAAAATTTTAAGGAATTTTTTAGCGGACTTTTTATTATTTTAGAACTGCTCTGCAGGTTTAAACTATTAGAATACTCAAATAGAAAATAATGCAACACAAATAAAAGAAAGCAAAGTTCGTTGAAAAAATGTTCCGGTTTACTTCCTTTTTGATTGTAAATTTAACAATTTCAATTTTTTTTGATAACTTTTACTATGACATTTTATTATTTAAGCATTACAGAAGTAGTTTTGAACAAATTCCTCCCGCCAATACCCCACGTTTAAATAGATTATATTTTTTCAAAAGTTCTTCCTAACCTGGTACAAAGGTCACATGCCCTAATTCATTTTCTGTGTCAATTTCGTAAAAGGTTCCAAAAAGGGGTGCCCAGACATCTGTCCATCTTTTCTCTTTCTTCCAATTCATTGCAACAAACCACCCTTCCCACACTTTATCGAAGAGAAATAGACACACGGATGGTTCATTAGAGCGTATTTTCTGCGCATGTCTCCCCAGTATTTGCCAATGTGTTCCCCCCTGTCAACATCGATTATCCTCTTTTTCATCTTTTTTGATGTTTCCGAATGAAAAAGAAATGGATACATTGTAATCAAATTGATTGGTTTTTCTTTGGTTTTAATTAGTATATATATCTAGTTGTAATTGTAACATATACCAATTTCTTATCAAATATTTGCTCATCTCACTTGAAAATGTTATTGTTTGAAATATATATGTGTTAACAAATAAATAAATTATACAGGTTGCAAAATGAGTTTTGCTCTCTGAGTAATTTATATTATTAAAATAAAAATTTCAAACCTGAAATTTTAAGTCATATGTACACTCAAAATATTCAAAAATTATATGTCTTATTTAATTGAAAAAATTTTCAAAATGATGTATTTTCACTCAAATTTAGAAAAAAATTAGTTAACTCCTCTAAGCTTCATCTTTTCCAAAAAAAAACAACATTATTTGAAAAAAAAAATATTTATTCAAGTTTTGAAAATTATTTTTAAAATTCTGTAAAAGTTTTTATTTGAGATAATTTAAAATAAAATCTTGTTTTTTTTTAAATTTTCAACTATGTTTTGATAACATAAAAACCTCATTTTTTGCCCGCTAGTGTCGGCGGGAATTCAAATTTATTAAGAACATTTTGGACGGGATATTAAATTTCTTCAGAAAAATGTATGAGAAATGAAAAACCACAGTACTCCAAAAAAGGCACGACTATTTTTTTGTTCAGTCGTGGTAGGACCTCATCCCTTAATTGTTAGACAAAATTTGAATTTTTAAACCATCATACAATAATTTCCTTGTTTATATTTTTCTTCATGAAACCGGTCAATTTCTCACATACTTTGGATAAAATTTATTTCAATAAAATTTCCAGAAAACATCCAAAATGGACCTCTCAAGTGGGGGTCCGTCATCTTCAAGCGATGTAGCTTCAGAATTGGATAATTCGGATGCAATGCAACTGGTTAGACAGGCAAGTTTCAAAAAATATTTTTAGAAAACAATGAAAATATTATTCAGGCAGTATTATTCGAGAACGTGGAGCTGCTGGCCGACTTGTTCAAAGTGAATCCTTGGGTATGGAATCGGGTTGATCGACATGGAAGGACACCGTTAATGTTAGCTGCTCATAATGGGAAGCTGGATAGTTTGAGGACTATTTTAATGCTTAGTCCTAGTGAGTTTTTGATATTTGAAGGTTTTTCAAAAAAAATTTTCGGCTACTAAAAAATGTTTTTTTTTTTGAAAATCGTAGAATTGTAAAAAAATGCAAAAAATCTAAATTTCATGGCTCTCTAACTATTTCATACTGGATCAAAAATAAAACACTAGCGATGTGTAGATTCACACATCTCTTGTACTTCTCGAGGAACAAATTTTACAGTTTCTAGAGTTTTTGGCTAGAATTCTTGAGGTTGTACCATTTTTGCCTATACCTTGTGTATGATAAACTAGAGTTACCAATTTTCAAAATTTTGTTTTAGATACAAATCGATGGATTTACTGTTGTAAACACTACTAAATTCTAGTTTTTCAAAAAAAAATTTCAAGCATTTGTTGTTAAAAGTTGAATTACCAAGTTTTGTTCATGTCAATGAAAAAAAAACTGATTTATTTACTAGAAAATAAAAAATTTTAATGTTAAAAAATTTAAGTAAGGTTTTCACGAATTTCAAGGTTAATGAAAATTATTTTGATAAAAAATTTACAGTACTTTCTTTTGGAAAAATCTAAAATTTTCAGAATTTTTAAAAAATTCTCTTAAAAAATTTTCTTAACTTTTCTTAATTTCCCTAAACCCAACAAAATCATGAAAACTGTGCAAAAAACTGGATTATTTTTTTGTTTTCTCATCGTGGAAGAATTTGGGTGGGCTCAAAGAAGCTTACAATACAAGCGTGGGATGAGCTGTGATACTTTTCTTTTTTGAAATACTCGAAATAATATAAATTTGAAAAATATTCCAGATTCTCTAAATCTTGTGAACGATCGTGGTAAGACCGCACTTCATATGGCAGCCGAATCAGGTGAAACTTCGATTGTTTTGGAGCTTGTCGAACTGGGCTCCGATCCAATGAAATCTGATAATGAAGGACATTGTGCATTGGAGTTAGCTCAAATGGCTGGACATAATGAGGTTGCCGCAAAGCTTATTGATGCTATTCGTAAGATTTTTTTATTTCGAAGAAAAAATTGAGTGTCTTTTTTTTGTGTCAGTCTTCATAAAAAATTAAAAAAATTTTCAAGGTTCTAGAAAAAATAGTAAATTTTCAGAAAAAGAAAGTGAAGATCTAAATGAAGCCCACACAATGATCATCAGTGCATGCATATCTGGAAGTGCTGACGTTGTTTATGAAATTTCAAGGAGATTTATGGAAAAGTCAGGGTTTTTTTTTCAATTTTTAATTTTTCTAAAATTATATGTTTCAGAAAACAAAGCCGCGAAATATTATTCAACGGTCGAAATGAAGAGGATGAGACTGCACTCTTGATGTAAGTTTATTTATTATTAACGGTTTAGTAGATCAATATTTTTGCTGTGATACACCGAAAAAAGTATGAAATTCCCTGCTACACCATTCAGCGATTAGCTCCGCCCACTCCGTTTGATTGGTTGAAAAGTCGGCGGATCGAGTCGCTGATTGGTCTAGCAGTTTCGCAGCTTGTTTCGGAGGGAATTCAAATTGCGATAATAATGAAAATTGAGTTTTTGAAGAGAAATCTCCCACTTTTCTTTTGAAATTTGTTTCCATAAAAATTTATTTCAGTGCCTGCACAAACGGTCATATCGAAATCGTCCGTCACTTATTACAATTCGAAGAGCATCTTCTACAAAGCCACGTATCCAAGGATACAGTAATCCATGCGGCAGTGTCGTCACAGAATGTGGAAGTGTTGCAGCTGTGTTTGGAGGTAAATTTTATAAAAAGTCGGGTTTATTCACAGAAAATTGAATGGCAAATCTAGTCGGAATATATCTGGAAAAACAGATTTTCACATCACAATCAAATGAAATGGCATATCTGAGAAATTGAAATTAAAAATATGAATAAAAAAAATAGGAGAGCTAGATTATTGACGGAACGGATTTCCGAATTTTAATGGTTCACGGAGGAATTGTTGGTTCGGGATGATGCGGGTACGGTAGACGTGATTCACTTTCGGAAGTCTTGGATTATTGTCGTGGAAGCAAGTTCGGACGAGTTGTTCTGAAAATTTTTAAGGGCTTTTTAGGCTTTTAGGTCATAGTAGAAATGAGCAATTTTTGTAAAATGGTGTCGTTTTTACAAAAAAAAAACGTTTGGACGAGTTTCATAAGTATTTTTAGTCTTTTTTGAAATTTAGCACAAACGAAACATGTTTGCGCCTTTAAAAACTATAGTAGTCCATCCCCATGTGGGTTACTGTAGATGATGAGAACGTTGGGGAAAGTCGGCATTTTTTCTCGATTTTTCGGTTTTTTTTTCTCAAAAATCAGGAAAATGTTGATTTTTTAAAAATAATTTTCAGAAAAAATTCAAAAGCAAATTTTTGTTACAAAAAGGTGTGCACTTTTAAAAAGTACTGTAGTTTCACTTTTTGGAATCCCTGTCGATTTTTCAAAGTTTTTTAATAAAAAAATATATTTTCAAAAATCGTGAGAAAAAACTATCGAAAATCTGGATAAGGAAAACAAAGTTTGAAACTACAGTACTCTTTGAAGTTCGTTTCGAGACCGAGCACCGTAATGTTGGCGGGAAAATCGCAAAATCTTGCATATGAATAATAACCTTCTCGCATTTTCTTTTGATGCGTCCATCCCTCCTCAAAATCTTGTAATTGTTCCTGGGTGAATGGTCTCTGCATATCCCAATTGAGCAACTTATAAGCCATCCGAGCATATTGAGCATCTTCTTTTTCATTTGGACTTCCCTGATAGTAGTGAATTGGGGCTGAGTTGAAGAAGAATGCAATCTGAAGATTTTGATGAGGATTTTTTAATTGGAAAAACTACTTACCAAAACATTTCGATTTCTACCAATGAACTCGTGAACTTCCGGCGAATTGCGTGGATTTCTAATAAATATCTCCAAAATCGAGACGGCTCGAGATCGAACGGCATGTTTATTGCTCTGTATAGCCAGGACGACTAGCTTGATGAATGCGGGTTCGGCCATCCAAAGGGAACGAGTTTCATAGTTTGTTTGAGCAGTGAAGAGCTCATTCAAGAATTTGAATGATTTTGCTTGAATGAAGAAGTTGGAGCAAGCAATGAGTTTATGAAGAGTTTGCATGAATCTTGGCAAATTGTTCTTGATGAAGTTGTTCGCCGATTCATGATTTGTGAAGAAAATTATCTGAAATTAGAGAATTTAGGGAATAATATGAATTTAAACAACCTGCAAAGTGTCGAATGTTCCTTGAATCACATCGAAGTCTCTGAATTTATTAGTATTCATCAATCGATCGAATATTGACCAAATACATCCATCGTTGCGATGTTGAATATTATTCGAATCTTGTCCGTTGTCTTCGAATAGCGACTGAAAATAATTAGAGAATTATAGGTGGTATAGAAAAATTTTGAAAAATTTTCGATTTTTTGCTAAAATCGGTAATCGAAAATTTTTCGTTTTTTGATTTTTTGAAATCAAGAAAATTTTCGCTGAAATTTTTTTTGTTGGTTTTTTGATTTTCCGGAAATTAATAATTGAAATTGTTCGTTTTCCCCAATTTTTCAGAAAACTAAACAAAAATCTTATTTTATTTTTTCTAGTAAAACTAAAATTATTCTGATGAGCTAGAATGTTTTTTCCTGAAAAAAAAACCTGATAAAACTGTAAAAAATTGGGTTTTCAATGACTACCGTAACACGACCAATTTTTTAAAATAAATTTCTGTAAGAGTCCAAAAACTGACCGTCAAACAAAAATCATCGGTCACAAATTCTCGAATAATATCATTATAAAAACCAATACTGGCAGGCATATCGTATCCCTCATCCACAATATCCACAATTTCATAACGGCAATGAAAAAGAAGATCGCGAACTTTTGGTGTAAATTTAGTCTTTGAACGAGTTCTTGGAACGGAACTATCCGGAGCATCATTTGAGCACCATGTTGTGATGAACATGTAGAGATCACGAATTTTCTGAAAAAAAAGGAAATTTAATTTTTTTACAGTTTAATTCAAACGGAAGTAAGGAAATATTTTTGTTGCTCTAAATAGCATTTTATCACGAGAGCACAAAATTCTGAGAACGCATATTACACAGCATATTTGACGCGCAAAATATCTCGTAGCGAAAACTACAGTAATTCTTCAAATGACTACTGTAGCGCTTGTCTCGATTTACGGGCTCGATTTTTGAAACTGATTAAAATTATTTTATTCAATACGAAAAAATAAATAAAAATATGAATAGCGCTGTTATTGTTCTAAAATAAATTTATTCCAAAATACGAGCCCCGTAAATGGACACAAACGCTACAGTAGTAATTTAAAGAATTACTGTAGTTTTCGCTAAGAGATATTTCGCGCGTCAAGTATGTCGCACAATACGCATTCTCAGAATTTTATATTCTCGTAATAAAATTATCAAAAGTTCCAGTTTTGAAAAAAAAAACGCCAAATGTAACTGAAATCTAAAATTTGGAAAAATAGAGTCTTCAATATAATTTTGAGAATTTCAAGTATTTGCTCAGAATTGAAAAAATAGGAAAAAAATTTTCGAATTAAGCTGAAATTACTGATAAGTGTTTAAGTTTCGTGTAAATTTTTGAATTTTTTGGAGCAATGAAAAGGCTCCTACAACCCTAAAAAAAAACCAACCCTTTTAACATCAATATGAACCAATCTAAAAGCGATCAATAGCAGCCTCATAATATCTGGTCTGAAAAGTAGTTCCTCGGCGAGCTCATATTTTTTCTGCGGAGCCGCCACATTTTCTATGTCGAATAAGCTGCTCCACACAGTTCCAACGCGAGCTCCAATTTCTTCTAATTTTTCCGGCGACTTGATTTCCATATATGCTTCGAGAGATTTGAGCAACATTTTCGCTGCTTTTGTTACAGTCTCGCCGTCGCCTGTGAGCAATGGTGGTCCATTTCGAGATGGTGAAGAGCTCGAGAATCGACGAAATAGAGCTTTTGACATCTCTTTGTGGTGCCTGAAAATATTAAAATTACAAATTTTTCAGAAATTCCCTCAACTCGTCAAATCTACCAACAACGAGGGCTCTACGTGTCTACATTGGGCCGCCCGTTGTGGATCTTCGGAATGTGTTTCCACGTAAGACCTTATTTCTATTCGATTTTAATTTTAGAAGGTTTTTTTTTCCAGAATTCTAAACTTTCCATTCCCATCTGAATTTATAATCGAAATCGACACAGTTGGAGCACCAGCTTATCAGCTTGCTCTAGACGTGAATGAAGTTGACGGAGAGTGTCGAACGGCAATGTATCTAGCGGTTGCCGAAGGACATTTGGAAGTTGTCAAGGCGATGACTGATGTGAGAGTTTAAGAATTGAAGAGCTAGAAGACGGCTCAAAAAATTAAGATCAGCTTGTTTTAAATGTGGAGTTCGGAAAACGAGGTTTTGTTTTAAAATACGAAGAAAATCGAAAAAAATCGTGAAAGATAAACAATTCCAACTCAAAAACGAAAATTTCTTCCAAAAAGAGAACTGCAATACCAATCAGCGATTCGCTCCGCCCACTTCATCTGATTGGTTCAATAATAGGCGGAGCGAATCGCTGATTGATCTTGCAGTTCTAATTTTAGTATAAATTCAAACAGGTAGGTTCGTTGAATTTCATACTAATTTTCTGTATATTAAAGCGAAATTTTTTCTATCTGCAACTTTAAAACATCAATTCCAGTTCAAATGCACATCAATCGACGGAAGACAACGTTGCCCGTTTCAACTTGACGTCTACTGTACTCGAGGACGAACACCATTCATGTTGGCCGCTTTTAATCAGAATCTTCCATTGATGACGTAAGTTTCAGACGGCGCTTATCCAGATAATTTTCAAGCTTTTAGGCTTCTTCTCGACGCTGGTGCAGATGTCAACTTGCCGCTGGCAGTCTTGGACACAGAGTACAGCGTAGAAGAAGGTCGATGCATTGGCTCGGGTGCTCTCGTTGAAGCTGTACGATCTGATGGACTACACATTGTGCACTTTCTGTTAGACCGTGGAGCTCTGGACACTGATAACAAGGCTCTTCGACTTGCTGCTCAGGGGAAGAACGAGAAGCTCATTCGGGTTTTTCTGGTTCGCCTGGTTTTTGCGGACCCTGAATATAAGATCAATAAGAAAAACATTGATGTAGGTCAGATTCAAGTTGGTCAGAGTCTGCTACCAAGTTCACTGTGCCCATCAAAAGCCGCCCAACTGAATTGGAATTCAGCCAATTTGGAGCAACTTCAATCGGATTGGTTTGTGGCGGCAGCTCTACACGTGAACCCGAGACTCCGAACAACGAGGTTATCACTGGCAGCAATCACTCGGGTCGATTTATCGGACAATCGTCTCAACACATTCCCAAGTATTCTATTCCAAATGCCATCGCTCAGATCTCTAAATCTAGCTGATAATAGTATACGTAAAATTGAAATTCCAACTTATTACATTAGTTCAACATCGCTAGAGATTCTCAATTTACGGAATAATCAACTCGAGTGTATAGCCATTCAATTTCTATCATCTCTTCCACAATTGCAACAATTGGATGTATCGAAGAACGAGTTGAGCCAACTTCCCGAGTATATATGGTTGTGTCCAGCGTTGAAAGAGCTCAATGCATCCTATAATAGACTGAGCACACTTCCGATGGTTGCAAGAGCATCAAGAGGAGAGAGACCACGACTCAATAATTCTAACAACAGTAATATCAGAAATTAAAACAAGCAATTGAAAACTATTTGATTTTCAGATTTCAACACCCAATCTCCAACACAAGAATCGAATCCAATCGTCGTTGATGATCCTCCGAATGTCACTTCAAACCCTCTGCGTCGCCAAAATGTGTGGCAAGCGAGTATCAATTTGTCAAAAGTCGACGACGATTCCCTGTTCCCCGACTTCCCGGTCACTTCCAGTAACACATTGACGACGATAAATCTATCTTTCAATAAATTCCACACATTCCCATTCTGCCTGGCATGCACATGTCCCCGGCTTCTGATTCTAAACATGTCAAACAACTCAATGACGTCACTTCCACCTATGGCTTGTGTACCTGCGCATCTGAGGACGTTGGATCTGTCTTACAATAAGATACAAGTGAATTGACAAGTTTTCATTACAGTAATCACTCTAAAAATTTCAGGAAAGTTTCATCGAAGCTTCACCTCTCCACGTGGTCTGTCACGCGGTCCCACCGACAACGTCTAATGGCTCAATGCTCCCAAAGCGAAGAAATTCTCCAGCTCGGCAACATAGAAGTCGTTCGAAGTCTGCAGTTAGATCACAGAGAAGTCTCAGTGTTTCTCGCCATCATGCGCTAATTGATCCACAAAAAGAAGAAGAAAGTTGTGTTCATAAGCGTCACGATTCATTAGAATGGCTCAAGACACTACAATTGGCTGGAAATCGACTCCGATCAATTTCAGTGACAAATGCAGCTTCAAAAGTTCTCCTTCCAGCTCTGAACGTGATGGATATCAGTGACAACAAATTGCTACAAGCACCACCGGATGTTGCACGGCTCACACTTCTTTCAATGCTCAACTTATCAGGAAATACTGCAATTAAAGAACTACCACCAGATTATGGAATGCTCTCTCGTCTTTGGAGTCTATCTTTGAAAGGATGCTCACTGAAAGAACCACTTGAATCAATGGTTAATGTGGAGAACTGCAAGACAGTGGAAATTGTGGCGTATTTGAAGACAATTCTAGAAGAATCCAAGACATACCATCATTTGAGATTAATGATTTTGGGAAGTGATGGCGTTGGAAAATCTGTTATTTGGGATGCACTGTGCAAGGAAGCAGTACAGAAACGGCAGCCTATTCACTCGGAAACTGGTGTTATTCGGCAAGCTGAATGGAAGTTCGAAGCGAAACGATCTAAAGGCGATAAGAATCTTGGGCCTGTCGGATTTTCTGTAATCGACTTTGGAGGTCAACGAGAATATCATTCCACTCATCAATATTTCCTGAGCAAACGATCCTTGAACTTGGTTCTTTGGAAGATCACAGACGGGGATGAAGCACTGGCGCAGCTTGATACTTGGCTAGTTAATATCCATGCAAGAGCGCCAAACTCGACAGTAATACTAGTGGGAACCAATTTGGATCAAGTGGCATCGAATAGTTCGAAATTTGGACCTGGATACATAGACATCATGGAGCAAAAAGTGCGGACCCGTTATATGGTTGCAGATGCGGATAAGTCAGGATTGCCACGTATTGTTGATGTAATTTTGATCAATTCAACGTCAAGAAATGATGTAAAAGCACTGCTAAACACAATATATAGAACTGCGTGGGAAGTACGAATGGGAAAAGAAAGAGCTATGGAACAACAGATTCCATCTTCTTACATTGCTTTGATGAAAGTAACAAAAGAATTAGGCGTCGAGTTTCGGAAAGAGGGGCAGCCGGCTGTAATGACTGTAGAGGCATATAGAGAAAGAGTCAAGAAAAGGATGATTAGCAAGTTTGGCAGACCGTTTAGGTAAGTACTTGTCTCTTAAAATTGTTATAAAATTATACAAATTGCAGGGACGACATTGAATTCTACGCCGCATGCACATTCCTTCACGATTGTGGTGAATTAGTTCGATTTGAGGATGCCACTCTTCGGGATCTGATTTTTGTAGATCCGCTGTGGCTCGCCGAGTTTCTCACTTCTGTCGTCATTCTAAGAAGCCCAAATCTTCCAGCTGGACTTCTTTCAACAGACGCTATAAATCCGCATACTCGTTCATTCAAATCAGGAGCACTTTTAATGCTCAAAACACAGCTTTTGGATCTTCTTCACAAATTCGAATTGGCACTTGCTACCCAGCCTCGACAGCTTCTGATTCCAAGCCTGCTACCAGATGAGTACAGGCTACGATCTGATTTCTTAGCATCTGCAGTTAAAATCCGAATGAAAATGTCACAGTGGAATGTCAGATGTCCAAGTCCCGCTGGATCACCGACCAAATCCCCACTCCGTCGAACATCACCTACGGATCAGAACGGTGTTGGATCAGAGGATGTTATGCTTCAATTCACTTATGACGATGATCAATTGTTAAGAAGGATTTATGCGTTGGCTTATATACCTTCAGGATTTTGGAGTCGCCTAGTGACTCGTATAGTTGGAGATAAAAACGTGTGTGCAGCAATTGAAAGTATTTTCATGACAACAAGTGCGGATCGAGCAAAGATTGCAGATATAGCCACTAAGCATGCAAAAGCTGAATGGGTTGTGTGGCAAACTGGAATAGAGCTTCATGTTAAAGGACATTCACTTTTCACTCTGAAACAGTTTCTACCGTTGGCAGAGGTTTGTTTTTGAAATTTAACTATAATATAAGTGTTGAGAATCAAAATTCGAGTATTCGTTTTATAAGACTCAATATGATCCAAAACTACTGAATTTCGAAATGAAACGTTCTGTGAAATTGACGAGTTTTATCGATTCCTCAACCTTTAAAAAAATACATTTTCATTACAAAATCCAGCAGTTTTGGATCATTTTTGATCTAATAAAGCGTCGCCATTCCACCTTCAAATATAAATAAACTTCAGGTTAGAGACATTGACTACAGCGCCATAGACATGCGCGCAAAGGATGAACAAAAACGATGGAGGACATGGAATCAACCTTCACACCGCCCAATTGTCGAAATGGTTGTTAACTCATTGAGCATTTCAGCAGCTTCACAACACGGAAGAAAACTTTCAATGAAAACAGATGTGGAAGGAAGAAGCCGATTATTGGCAATGATATCAGATTTATTGGACACGTTACTCGAAGACTGGCAAGTTGTTACTCGGTTACTTAAACTGTTTTATTTCCAATCTCGTTTTCTTTTCTGACAACTACTGCATTTTGACAACATTGGTGGTTTCCTCTTTAGTCGCTTCTGTTCGTTCCAAACTATTTTCCGCCATGTTGAAGGCACGAACTATTGGAACATTTGTCTGAATTGGATCAGAATTAAATCTATATACCACGTTTTGTTCATACCATAAGCTTCATAGATCTTTCTCCAACAGAAGCGTGAAGTTCGATAAGCTCATCATCATCGTCATCACTTTCATCTGAGATTTCTTCCAATTGAGCTAAAATCTCTTCGTACGACTTCTTGTTCAGCTGAATCGCTGGCTGACAATGAGCATTCTTATAGTCAAATGGTTTATTCTGAAGATGAATTGATGACATGATAGGTGTAGGCAATCCTTACCAATCTATCAGCAACGATAGTTGAGTAGTCATAAGCTTTCGGAACGGCCATCGAATCTGGAGATGACATCATATCGTTCATAATACCGGAGTGATCCATTGGTTCTTCCATCGCGAAATGATTCAATTTCGGATAAACCAGCGAAATTAGAAATTCCACGCAAGCACTTTTTAATGAGAAACAGCACACGCAAGAACAAAAGAACAAATAGATTTGTTTCTTTCCAATAGTTTATTTGTATAATCAATACGTGAATTTAATTTTCAGGTATCCGGCTCTTGGAACTCGATTTGTTCACAGTTCGGAAGGCGACTTGCTTGTTTCACGATATGTGCTTTGTCCGCAGTGTGTCAGGGATGCTGAGAGAAATGGCTCACGGAGCCGAACTTCTTCTTCAGCGTCACACCGAAGATCACAGGATGACGGAGAGCTTCCAATAACCAGGTGAAACTAGAACCACAATTGATTTCTGTGATTATTTCACGTCTATAATTTCAGCAGCTCTCACATGAAAGGTTCTCGAACAACAGGAGACATTTCAAAATGTCGCGGAGGAGTTGTTCACTGTTTCGTTATTGAGGAATGTATGCTGGCTGGAAGAGAGTACAACTGGGTAGAATGCCCATCTCATGGTGGTCTTCATATGAGAGAACTTGCACCGGATACTGTATTTGCTGATATCGAAAATGCTTTGACAATTCACCCGGATCAGTTAAAACGAAGCAGAATGCTCGGAAGAGGAGCGTTTGGTTTCGTTTTTCGGGCTACAGTAAGACAACCAAATGGAGAACTTTGTGAAGTTGCTCAGAAAATGTTGGAGCCTGTAGACCCAGGGCCTGGAGGCAGGCCTTCGGCTCTCGCAGCTTATAAGGCAGCAGCAGACAAATGGAAGAGGGATAGTATGGAATTTGCGTGTAGAGCATACTGTACTTCAAGACAAGAGCTCAGTTTATTGAGTAGGATGAAACATCCAAATGTTATTGGACTAGTTGGAGTTTGCACTTTTCCATTGTCTCTTGTTGTAGAGCTTGCACCTCTCGGAGCACTTAACCAGCTGCTGGGATCTCATCGAAAAGCTGGAACTAAGCTCTCACTTGGAGTTATCAAAGAGTCTGCAGTTCAAGTTGCTCGAGCACTGGAATATCTTCATTCTGCACATATTATCTACAGAGATCTCAAGTCGGAAAATGTACTTGGATGGAGATTTCCTGCTCCATTCAGTCCACAGACTGATGTTCTATTGAAACTTGGAGATTACGGGATATCAAGAAGTGTACTTCCATCAGGTGGAGCAAAGGGATTCGGAGGAACGGAAGGATTTATGGCTCCAGAAATTGTAAGGTTCAATGGAGAAGAGGAATATACACAAAAAGTGGATTGCTTTTCGTTTGGAATGTTCCTCTATGAACTTCTCACTCTGAAATTCCCATTCGAAAGTGAAGAGCATGTGAAAGAAAGAATGCTCGACGGAGCCCGTCCCGTACTTTTACCGCACGAGCTTCTCCTTCCAACTCCAATGCTGGATCTTCTCGTTCACTGCTGGTCGGCTCATCCAGAATCCCGACCTTCGTCGTCTCAACTAGTCGGATTCTGTGCAGCTCCAGAATTCACACATCTTCTTGATGTTTGTGAACTTGGAGAAGCTCTACCACCAACTCAGCTGATGGCAGTAGGAATAACGGACGAAATTGATGATCCGGATGACTTTGAAGCTCAACTTTGGCTCAGTGGACGGGAAATGGTAGTCATGGGATGCACACAATACGGATTTGTTGACCAAAAATCGATTGAGTTACCTCATCGAGGCAAGTATGTGAGCAAGGTTCGAGATTCTGTGTGGTCTTGCGACGAATGTGGACAGGTTACTGTATATGGAATATCTCTACATGAAACCGGGCACTTGCAGTTGCCATCACTTAATGGAACTTTGGTGAGCCCCAAAAAATACGAAATTTGTTTAATTTTCAAACAAAATTTTAGATTTGTGCACCTGAACTGATAAGCAACGACGTGCTTATACTAATTTCTGATAAACAAATTGTGCTTTTGAAGCTTTCCGAATCAAATTCCGTAAGTTTTAATTTTTTTTAATTTTCGAATAAAAATACCTGAAACGAGGTGCACTTGTCGTGAAGATTCGTTTTCGATCCAATCCCAGCGGCTGTTCTGAAAAATTATAGTTTAAATTAATTTTTTTAAATTAGCGTTGAAAATGCGAGAAAAACGAAGAAAACTAAATGTATTGAAATATATTCAATTAAAGATTAAAAAATTATTAAAATTAATTTTTTAAAATTAAACAAAATAAAAATATGAATAAAAACTCTTAAAATCAAGAAAAAATTTTGAAAAAAGCAGCAAAATAAATAAAAATACTGAAAATTCTTTATTTTCAAAACAGCGCCATACGAAATTTCTCAAAGGGGCGCGCTTGCATGAGTGAAGGACTACGGTTATAGTGAAATTTGCAGGCACACTCGAATTTTAAAGTTTGAATATTTCGAAAGTTTGAGGATATTTATTTACAAAATGTATCAAATAATTCAGAAAACTAAATTATTTGTTCAAAAAATCCAATATGGCAAAATTTTATTTCAAAGTATCGATGGAGAAAATTTTGAATTTCAATCATGTTAAAAATTTGTTAAAAATCGAGTTGTTTTGTAAATTGAATAAAAACACAGAAAAAAAAACAAAAAGTTGGAGAAAATCACATTTTTCAGGTATCCCATCTTGGAACAATCGATTCACCGTATGAAATTCGGACAGCCACATTCCTGGGCAATGGTTCAACCCGTCAAATATGGGCGGGACATTCAGAAGGACGAATTTCAATTCATCATATAGCTTCGAACGATTCTTTCAGCTTCTCGTCAAGTCTTTATCTTCCAGATGATAAGTGTATTGTCAGACAGTTAGTTGGCTCGAAAGATGCACAAAAAGTGTGGATCGCATTAGAGAAAAGCTCGAAAGTTCAAATGGTTGAAGTGGAAAAACGACAAGTGACTGGATCACTGGATATTCGAAAAGTGATGCCTGGAAGTGAAACAATTCATACAATTGATATGGAAATGGCCAGTCAGAATTATGTTACATGTATTGGTTTATTGGAAAGAAATGACGGAGATCAACTGTACATTGGAACTTCCAAAGGGCTGCTAGTCATAGCTCACGCTACTACAGTGAGATTAAAGATGAACGTGTGAATCTTAAGATTAATATTTTCAGCTTCAACCATTGTCAGCATGCCGTCCATTTGAAGGAGACATCACATCAATTTGTATATTGGAAGAACCATCCCGTGAAGAAGAAAATACACGTGGAAAGGCTACCACATTGAGCACAGCTTCATCAGAAAGTGGTCTTGGATGGGTACGGGAAAGAGTCAGCGAAACTGTTGATAGGTATGTTTTGGGAGTCTTAGCCGAAAGAATTTAAGCCTATCCTTGTTTTGAAGGCACGTGGGTAGGCCTGAATTCGAGCTTTCTTATAAATTCCTACTAGTCCTGCATCACATTCCTCAACTTCAATGGAAACATGAAAACCCCGTTTAACATTTGAATTCGAAGACACCCTGATCATCCAACTTATTTCCAGATTCCGCTCGAGCCCAGCTACAGTAGAAACTCAGGGAGCCGCTCTTGTTGTGTGCATTGGACGACAATTCAGAAGCCTTTCACATCGTTTCGTGGCTGAGGAGAAGCTTGCCGACGTCTATTCCATTGCTGTCTGGAGGACCGAGGAATGGGCTCTGTGATAATTTCAAATAATTCCATTTTTGCATGGTCTAATAGTTCTGATCTCTCTACTTTTAATCATTTTGAGGCATTTTATATTATTTCTAGTCTACTCATTTCTTTTCTTTTTCTCACTAATTCTCGTCCAGATTGATGACAGGTTTCTTGTTGCATTTTCTCGCCTTTTCTTGCAAAAATCATAAAAAATCATTCACAAAATTAAGACGTTCAGGCATCCTGAAATAATTTCATCACAACCTGGGTGATCAATTTGATTTCAGAGGGCAGAGAAATTGAGCAACACCCTTTGGAAAATATACACTGTAGTCAAGCCTGGCAGGCACTTTTGCATGCCTAAGTTCCTGCCTACCGTTTATGTCATGAGTTTTCAAATGAAGGTAGATAAAATATTTATTCAAAATTTTTCAGGGGAACGGAAAAGTTACTGTTTGTGATTCTCTTACTATACTGCTGCGAATGCATGGTCACATCGATGAACTCCTCTAAATCGACCAGCCCATCTCCGCTGATATCGGCGCTACGAATCCCATCGTCGATCTCTTCTTCAGTCAGCCATGCTTGCAAGTTGGTCATGACGGCTTGCAGTTCAGCAACAGAGATGAAGCCATCTCCGTCTTTGTCCAAATCTTGGAACACCTTACGAATCTCCTCTTCAGTTTTCGTCAAGTGCTTTCTCGCCAAAAGATCATTGGTTAGCTCCTGTATAGTACATACCTATATAAATTGTTTTGAACATTGTCAAAAACTTGCATCAAGAAGCCCCTGAGTACTTCCAAACGTTGGAATCCAGGCAAGAACGATGAGTAGGAAGAAGATAGAATTCATGGTTTGAATGTAAACTCACTTGCAGGTACCCTTTTTATATGGATATATTATGTATTTAATAAAAACATGTTTTCCGTTAAATTTATAAGGGATAATGCATCTAATACTTTCAGCAAAGCACGATTTTGTCTATTGTAAAATTTGAAAAAAAAACATGTTTTCGAAAAATTTCTACAAAAAATAAAAATATTTTGACTCTTTTGATAACTCGCACAGAATACTGTGAAGAATGTTTTCCTGAAATCCGTCATCAAGCCATAAAGGCAGAAAATGTGTTTTTTTCTTCAAGGCAACCAACGCCTACCCACATACAAAACCCAAAAAAAACCAGGATTGTTCGAAAAATAGGGTTAATGTGTAACAAGCCCGACTGCAGATCTACCTCATGTTCACCTGCCTACCTACCTCATGCTTTTTTCATACGCTATCTTATTTACACCTGCCTATTTCCCTCACTATGCCTACCGTATGCCTAGTTATGTACCTACCTCACACCTACCTATATTCCTAGTGCGTGGCAACCTCATAAGCTACATTCCTATGTAGGTCATTTTCCCCATGCCTGCCTGGTTATCTATGTATGTATGTATGTGTGATATTTTATTTTGGACTTTTTTGAATATTTTATGGAAACAAAAATTTCAAAAGTTCATTTAAAATTTTCTAAAGTTCACGGAATGAACTTCCCCCCCCCCCCTTATCTTTGCTCCAGATCTCTATTTTCTCCCTATTTAAATCGTTCAACTTCTCCAATTCTTCAGCCTTCCGAGAAACACTTTCTCTGATCAACCACAAACGGAAAACAACCGAAATGGCGGATAAGTCGGCATACATGGGCGCTGGTGGTTATGGATCGGGCTACATGGGCTCAAATGCATCCTCTTCTGGATACGCTCGTGAAGACTATGCACAGGGACAGGGTGGTCAATCCAACAACAATAACAACAATCAAGGAGGTTCCGGTGGAAATACCAATCCAGGAGGACAAGTGTTCAAGGCACGCACTGACCAGTCGTGCTACTTGGGATCCTAAGAAATCTGGAACTTTTTGATTGTGATATCGTCGTGCCCAATAAATATTAAAATGTCCTGCTCGTTTATTTCAGAATTGTATATCCGGCTAGCCAGCATGGTTAAAGAAATTTTGACTAGACTGTGCTTTTGTCTAGAGATCAGGCATGAGGCAGGCACGTAGGCAAGCACTTTTTAAGAAAGCCATAAGAGCGGTTTTAATTTCTGTTACCTGCTGTTATTCAACATTTTGATTTAAAAAGGTCGAGAAACTGAAATGAGGTAAACACGCTGAAAAATGCCACCACATAGCCAGGCGAGCCGGAATGGCATACATGGAAAAGGCAGGCAGGCATGTGAAAGGCATACATGTAACACAATTATATTATTATTAATATTTATAACTTTAGAGGTTTTTTTAGATTACAAAATTAAGATCTTCGAAGCAGTGAAATCGCACTTCTCAGGTTCAATTCACGTATGGGCACTGGTAAAATATCCGGGATATCTGCAATTGTTTTGACTTCCTCCAAACTTTTTTCCTGGAAAAATAAAATAATTAAAATAACTTGGAACTAGATTTTTTCGTGAACCAGGCCCGCTGTCTATCTAGAATACCTACCTTCAATGTGCCAAGTCTATACTGCACGGCCAGTCTTAATTTATCTTTCAGCTTCACATTCGGACAGAGGGAGTTCAGAAATTCCTCGCATCTCCGAATTGCTGTTCGTGCATCGAACATATCTGCCAGATGGAGAATGTGCTCAACATTTTCAGCAGTGATTGAAGATTCTCCATGGAGAAGCTCCAAGAAATATTGAAAATATGTAGAGTTGACATCTTTTAGTTCGATTTCTGAGCTCGTAGATTCAATAAAGTTTCCGAGAAGTAGTGCGTGGAAATATGAAGATTGGAATGATAGAAACTGAAATTTAACGATTGATGTCGACGCCAACCAATCAGCGATGAGCTTCTTTTCACAATTCTTACCAGCTTGGAAACGTAAAACTTTTGCTTCTCAGCTACCAAAATAACATCCGAAAACTCTTTGGCACTCTCATCAAACTTTCTGTAACTCGTCCGTTCAATATATTTCAGTTCCACGTGGCATTCCATTCGAATAGAATCGTCTATCAGGAACTGGTTCTCCATATCCTCCCAATTCATAAAATCCCATCCATAACCATCATTCCCTGGTTTTAAATCGCAAATTTTGAATTTAGTCTTCCTTGACTTTTCAGTTCCAAGAATTGATATAAGCTTCATCTCGAAGTGAACCATCAAATTTTCAGCGTTTTCAGATTTTTGACAACATAAAAATGCGGCCAGATCGGAACCGGAGCGCTGGATTTTCATTCTCCTGTAGAAAAACGGAATGTTGTTTTTATGAGGAAGGTAGGATCATAGGTAGGCGGGCAGTTATGAGTAGCCACATTTTTAGGCTCACATACACGGCAAGACCTGCTCACGTACTTGTATCTATTTTTGTATTCTAGTCAGGTAAACTCAAAGGCATGGAGACACATTGCAGGGGTATAGGTAGGCAGGTAGGCATAGACAGGCATGCATGCACATAGGTGGACAGACAAATAGGCAGGTAGATAGGTAAGCCATTATAGACAGGAAGTAAAGTAGGCAAGTATATTTGAGCAGGAAAGTCCTCACAATCAGGCAACTACAGGCACGTAAGTAGGTAAGCATAGGCAGGCAGGTAGGTAGGAAGGTATGCCTTATGCTACGTTCCTGGCTACTAACTACTCAAAAAACGTGCGAAATAAAAGATTAAAAGCATCTGAGAGACTTACCAGGGAATATCAAAATGAACTTGTGATGGGCCATATCGCTTTTCATGATTGACCATACAAGAAACATTTGTAAATTTTTGTTTCAAAGAGAATTTTCTTGTCGAATTAGTCATAATGACTTGTTGAGAACCGATAAAAATTGATGTTTTTTAAATAGAGAATATTGTTGCTGATAAGGAAATGACGTAAATTACAATGAATCAATGCATAGTTTTCATAATTTCATTGTTGATTTTTTGAGTTTTCATATCTATGCGTCATTTGTTTTTTTACGCACTTCCGGCTGAAAATTCACGAGGTTTTCAAAGTAGGCAGTCATGCCTTCAGGCTTGCGTGCCTGCCTTCCGGCAGATTCTAAATTCCAAAGTTTATTTTTTCGGTGTTTTAGTTGAATTTTTCAGAAAAATGACTAAATAAAAAAAAAAAATTTCTCGAATACATTTTTTACCATTAAAAGCAATTTGAATTTGGTTTTTTAAAATTTTATTTCTAATTCTCAAAAACTTCTTTAAAATTAAGGCTAAATTATTAAGATATCATTTGTTGTCCTACATTTTCTTCATCACCATAAATGAAATATGATTTCAAAAATTTTGTGAAACAAATATTTTTTCTGAATACTTATGGAAAATTTTGGCACTTTTTCTTTTGAAGTGGCAAAAAATTGTTTAGACTTTCGTTGGACAATACTGCAAAATTGAAAACAAAATCGAAAAGTCATTAAATTTCTCTACTGAATAAAATAAAATATTGATCAAGTTGCTCAACCGTAAATTCAACATATTTTGCTCACTTTGTAAAAAAACTATAACTTCGAATAAGGTTATATGATTTTTTAAAATTTAAAAAACAATCTAGAAACAAGCTATACTATTTTTGAACTTCCGCGCAAATGCATTGCCTAGTTCCGACATTTTCTGGCTTTCCCACTGCCCCCGAAAATTCCCCAACAAATGCTCCAAACCTATTCGTTTCCTTTTTTTTTGAAGAACACCCATCTAATTTCTATTTCTCTTCCACTCTCTTCATCTCATTACACTCTCTCACTCTCATCAATTCGCCACACATTTTGGGTGTCTCAACGCCTGCGTCTCTACTGCGTCTTTACACTATTTCGCCCGGCCCCGCATCATGCACAGAATTTCGTCTTTTCCGTGCCAACCAAACATTTTCATACAAAATTTAATTATTTTTTGCACTCTGTTTTTTTTGTTTGTATACTATTTTTTCATCAAAATTTTTTTCTCAAAACTATCAGATAATGGACGGGTTTTCAGATTTTCCCGTAGATTTAGTTGTATCCCCGAAATGACGCCCAAGTCGAAAAATGAAGAGGTTTGTCTAGATTTGATACTGTAGAATTTACTTTTTTACTTGAAAGCTTAGAATTTTTTGACTAGATCGTCAAAAAAAAGAATCTCCTAAAATTTGGATCTGAAATTTGTTTTATTTATTTGTTTTTTTTTCAGAATTTTAAAGCTTGTAGGCTTGCTCCGAGTTGCTCGAATATTTTCGGAGCTATCTGGAAATATGAAGTTTTTTATTAAATCTGAAACTTTTTTTTCAAATTCCCCCAAAACTTAAATTTTAAAAATTTCCAGTCCGAAAACCAAAAGCCCCAAATCTTGGATTCCAACCAGAATCCAGAAGTCTCAGAAGTTGAAGATCCTACAGTAACCTGTGAATGTTGTCAGTTGCTCCGTGAGCATGCAACGCCTGTTGTCGACTATTTGAACATTAGCAAGTCAGATGTCATCTACGATAGAACACTTCATATCTACAAACTTGGTGAGTCACCTGGTTAACCTGATTGCCTACATACCTGCCTACGTGCCTAGAATCCACACAATGTAAATTGACGATTTGCTCAGTTTTCATTCCCATCCATTTGTTTTTAGTAGTCACGAGGCAGGTGTAGGCCACCTGGAGAACCTAGTTCAACATTTTTTTGGTACCGGGTACACAAAAACCAGGCTGCAGTACTGAAGATAGCACCAAATTAGAAAAAAAAAAGTTTTAAAAACGCTGAGAATATTTGACGTGTAGATGCTGAAAATGTTTTTATACTCTAACTTTTCATCTAATTAATTTTTTCCAAAATTCCAAGAAATTGTAGATTTCTGACACTTCTGAAGTAGCTCTTTTATTTTTAAGAATCCCTTACAACATCATCCAAGAAAGCTCCAGAAGCATCACAAAATCCTGGTCCATCTTCGAGTTTTAGCGTATACCCTCAAGTTGCTCCAGCAAAAATAAAACGACAATTGGATAGATTTGAAGAATCAAGACTTTGGGATTTGATTGGTTTAACGCCCAAAATGTACGAAAAATTGCCTGCAGAGCTGAAGAAAGTTACAAAGAATCGACTGGTTTTCAAAAAGTGCATTTATGTGGGTTTTTAAGTTAAAAATTGGAAATTGTGGATCTCAAAAAACCTTTTTTCAGAGGCTCCACAATACTCGCCATTTCCAAGTGCCATTAGTGAAAAGAGGTGGAATTCGAAAAGAAGATGTGCTGAAACAAAATTACGAAGACGATCGGAAACTATTGAAAAAGAATCAAGCATATCCATGTCCTTGGGATGATTGTCCCCATTCGTTTCAAGACCCACAAGATATGAGAATTCACTACATGTTTGATCACGAGTCCGTCAAGCTTTTCTGTTGTGGAAATCGATTCGAGAATTATGATTCATTCCTGGAGCACTACACACAAACACTGAATGGCACTGGACACGCTACTTGGATGGCCAGAGAATGTTGGGGATGTGGAATACGCCACGTCGATGCTGTCACATTTTATCAGCACGCAGAACGATGTGGATGTCAGATTCATCCGTTTGCGTGTCCGGATCCGTTATGTGGAATTAGATTTGAGTATTTGGTTGATGTGATTGATCATTTCTTTATCTGGCATGATGTGAGTTGTGCAAAAATTCATAAAAATTCAAAGAAAAATACTCCCGGAAGTTTGGATCTGAAAATTTTCCGTGAATTTTTTGGATAGTTCAAGCATTGTTGTTCCTTGAGACTTGCGACCCGTAGAATTGGTACAAATATGGCTTTAAAACTCCAAAAAGCTCTCAGAATGTTTTCTTGTTTTTGAGCACTCTTTCGGAGCAATTATACGGCCTGGAAGTATGTGGGCCAATCATTGTCGTTGGCCACGCCCCTCGTGTGACGGTGATTGGCTGACTTCCTTTTCAAAAATTTTCGCGAATTTCAAATTTCAGTTAGTCAAATTTCAGATATTTTTGAAATTTTGATGCGAGGAATTTTCATACCATTTTCTCAATACCCTCCTGCTAATTTTTATTCATGGTTTACTAGGGAGTGTTTTAACTATACGGTGCGATCGGGTAAAAGTAAACGTGTTATGCGATAGCTGGCATCTTAGACTTTCAAAATCTGTAATTTGTTTCGGCAGAAGACCTCTGTGAGTCTGGAAATTTTCATCTGAAAATGTAGTACTGAAATCAGTGCATTTCCTATGATTAACAGTGGATTTTGTCTCTGGCGCCAACAGAAGTCTCACCACAATGGTGGAAGGGCGAAATCATCGCTTCGGTGGTCGAGTGGTGAACGCGTTCGCCTCTTGAGCAGAAGTTTGTGGGTTCGGTTCCCACACATGGTTTAAATTTTGGCCTTTTTTAATACAAAATTTTTAGAACGGGAAACAAATGTTTAAAACAGTTTTTTGAGGTTTTTACATTACTTTTTTGCTTTTTGATTGAACCACAATTACCCTGGAAACTTTTCAGAAATTTTTATTTTTTCGAAAATTGCCACTTTTTTCTCCACCAAACCCATGAGAAAATTGGTTCCAAAAATTTTTTTTGAAATTTTTTCAAAAATGTATGAAATATTGTAGAGTGTCACAAATAACTTATTTTTCATTGTTTTCAATGACCGAATCACTTATTCTGATGCCGTATCAAGACGTTTTACCAAATCGATATTGGCAAAACACCTTGTCTTTGAGACTCCATATCTCCGCAGGAAAAAATTGCGCTTAAAAGTGATCAACTGAAAACTTGTTAAACACAATGTGATCTAAAACTTTTCAGTTGAACACTTTTTTGTAAAAAATTTGGTTGCCGAGTTGGAACCAATTGATTTGAGCTTCATTATTTTTGAATATTCTAAATAGTTAAAGGTCTATATCTCAGCAACCAAATTTTTTACAAAAAAGTGTTCAACTGAAAAGTTTTAGATCACATTGTGTTTAACAAGTTTTCAGTTGATCACTTTTAAGCGCAATTTTTTCCTGCGGAGATATGGAGTCTCAAAGACAAGGTGTTTTGCCAATATCGATTTGGTAAAACGTCTTGATACGGCATCAGAATAAGTGATTCGGTCATTGAAAACAATGAAAAATAAGTTATTTGTGACACTCTACAATATTTCATACATTTTTGAAAAAATTTCAAAAAAAATTTTTGGAACCAATTTTCTCATGGGTTTGGTGGAGAAAAAAGTGGCAATTTTCGAAAAAATAAAAATTTCTGAAAAGTTTCCAGGGTAATTGTGGTTCAATCAAAAAGCAAAAAAGTAATGTAAAAACCTCAAAAAACTGTTTTAAACATTTGTTTCCCGTTCTAAAAATTTTGTATAAAAAAAGGCCAAAATTTAAACCATGTGTGGGAACCGAACCCACAAACTTCTGCTCAAGAGGCGAACGCGTTCACCACTCGACCACCGAAGCGATGATTTCGCCCTTCCACCATTGTGGTGAGACTTCTGTTGGCGCCAGAGACAAAATCCACTGTTAACCATAGGAAATGCACTGATTTCAGTACTACATTTTCAGATGAAAATTTCCAGACTCACAGAGGTCTTCTGCCGAAACAAATTACAGATTCTGAAAGCCTAAGATGCCAGCTATCGCATAACACGTTTACTTTTACCCGATCGCACCGTATAGTTAAAACACTCCCTAGTTAGAAGTATTTTTCCAACATACATTGCAGGTAGAAAAATTTTAGATACTTTTTTCAGAAAGCCGGCTCAATAGTCTGTAATGATGCGGTCTACTCAACACGGGAATCAATTGAAGAAGATCTTCAATTGTTTGATGATGGTCAGCTTGTCGTTAACTATCCACTGAAAGCCATGTACAAATGCGGGCTTTGTAATATTCAGTTTGCTGCTGATCAGCATTATCGTGAACACGTCGCAACTCACATTGAGGTATGATATGCATTTCGTGGAGGCACAAAACGCCTACTTTCGTGCCTACAGGCATCTTGGTAGATTATGCCTTCTTTGTATTTTTGTAATCAGGAATAACATATTTTAACTAATGCAGAAAAACAAAACTAGTTAAAACTGGAATACTTGAAAAATTCAAGTGAACAATTTTCCAACTTTTCCTTCCTTGAAATCTCGATTTTCAGATTTTTTTTGTCCATATAAAACCCTAAACAACTGCCAGATTTAATGAAAATTTTAAAGCTTGGCAGTTTTTTATTTGAAAAGTTCAGTTGAAACTAAGATACTGAGATAAAGATTTTTTTCAAAATTTAGGTGAAATGCAAAAAAGAAAATTTGAAACATCATAATTGAAACTTGCAGAAAGAACTGAAGATGTGAAATAGTTCTGTTATAGTTAACAACATTCAGCTTTATAGAACCTTTTTCCAGAATCCCCATCTCTGGCTGGTTCCGACAATCCTCTATTGTGTGAAATGCAATCGGAAAAACTGTCGATTTCAACGCACCCGGCTCATTGAGCTCATCCCAAAACTAATTCAAGTCACAAAACATATCAAAGTAGAAAAGTGTGAGAAGAACCCGATTCTGCTAATTTGGCGGTTGTTCTTAACTCAAGAATACACAGAAATCCTTCAAATGGTCTATATGAAGTTGGTTGCCGAACAGCGAAGATTGGCCTTTGCTGAGGAGTTTTTGGATGAGTCGGAGCATCCAGAATGTGATGAGCGGAGGCTTGCGTATGTGCTCAATTCATTGTGCTTTTTGTATACGGTGCCATATAAATCTGATAAGGAGATACTGGAAGAGAAGAAGGAAGTTATTGCAAAAATTATGGCTGAAGATGAAGAGATCAATGTTGTTGAGTAGAAGCCGAACAAATTAAAAACTAGACCACGAAACTAGGCCATTATGCTCCCTTATTTCTCATTTTCTAGGCCATGACTTTCCAGGTTCCCTTATATAATTTGCATTGCCATTTTTTTGTTCAAAAGTTTCAAATTGAAACACAGTCCCGCTCAATCTGTGTCAGATGTCTTTCCCGCCGCTTCAAACAAGTGAATGCTCAAATAAAATTATTTTACATTCAAAAAAATGTCTTGTTTTTTTTTGTAATTTTATCTCAACTTTTACATCTGGTTATTAATAAAATATATATTTCTCAAAGTATTCAGTGCTTATCAAACCAAACAAAACATTGTATTGTACACATTGTACTACAATACGAATATGATTCATATTTGGTGGGGGTTCCCTCCCTGAACGACGTATTTTTCAGTCAAACAGTTCGAACTGCCTTAAATACAAATACTTTTATTTTTTCTACATTTACTGGATTTATTACTGGGTTTTATTATTGTAAAAGTACTGAAGAAAATAAATAAAACTCCATTAAAAAAATCCAATTTTTTGTCAATTTTTTTTCGGCAGAAAAGATCGATCTGAATTTTTTTAAAGAAAATTTTTCCGAAAAATAAAACGCTGAAAAAAATACTTTGAGATATTTTTAAATATCGGTTTTATGAAGTTTTGTGAATCTTGGAATTGAAATATTTTTAATCAAAAAAATGTTTCGTTTTTTTATGCTATCAAAAAAAAATATCTAAAAAAACATCATCAATTTTTTTTTGAAAAAATGTACATTTCAATTTTCGAGTAGCCAATGTCTTCTCTATCATGCATTTTACAAATAATGAGTACATGATAGTGAAATATTTGCTTCCTGAATTTCAGAGATGTTTTTTTTTGTCTAGAACCTAGAATTTTAGAAAATATATTTTTAAAAAATATATGAGCATGAACAATATAGTTTACATGATTAAAGGTGGAGTAGCGCCAGTGGAGACTATTCACGCCTCGCCTTCGTGAAAGGCCTAGTCCTAACCCACCTGTGTAGTTGAACTCTACCCCTATTCCGAGTCGAGGTACTTTGTTGTTAACTGAACTTTACCTACAATGAGGCAGCTCTTTCAATCTAATATTACTTAATTTTTGTGTGTTTTTTTTTCTAAATTTATTTTTATGTTTCAAATTTCTTTCTTCTGTCGGAAATATTACTCATTATGGCATAAAGTTTATGATATTATTGTAATAAATTAAATTAAATTAAAATGGTAGCAAAAAATACAACAACTCCGACTTTGGCTGTTGTACTCGTGTAGATACGAGTCAGCCTTAAGTTACTTTGAAGACACATGATCCTACTGGACTTGTCTCATGTTCACAACTGAAACTAAAAACAATATCAATAAGAATGATTGGATACCTAACAAAAGTAATTAAAGAATTTATAATTGAAAGTTGATGAACAAATTTCTTTGGACACCAAAGCAGGAAAGTCAAATTGAATTTACTTATAACTTCAGCCTACATATTTTTTCGCTCTTGAGAGCCCTCTTCTATAAAAACCAAACATCTGTTCCCGATCATTACGCCTTCGGAAAAAATCCCCAAAAAACTGTCCAAAAACCATGTGGCTCGCCGGAAACAACACGTTTTGCAAAGCTCAGCAAACATAATCGCTCCGAAAACGGTACTCTCAAACCATTTGATATTTTGCAAAACGTGTGCAGAATTGGGAATGGGGGTCGTAGGGTACATCCTGTTTGATCAGTTGGGGAAGGACGGCATAAAGGCCTATATCAATTTGGAAAACATTCCATTTCGTGTCAAGCACACCACCAACATGACCTTCTCTTCCACTCTTAACGTTTTTGTTCTATTGGCTTTAATTTCAGCGAGCCAGGCGTTACCGCCAAAAGGTATGTTCAAAAAAACACACTGAACTTATTTTAAGGAACTCTATTATACATTTTCATCCCTAAAATACCTCCTGCAAGCCTAGGACACCTCTCAAAAAAACTAGACCTGTCTGATAGGCTCGTAGGCAGGCATTTTCGTGCCTGATTCGAAATCAATCGAAAAATGAAAAATGTTTCGATTTTTCAGGTTGCACATCCTGTCTGATGGTTCCAATTGAAGAATCTGAAAAGGCAGGAATTTCAAGCACCAATAAAACTAGAAACTCCGAAACTGGATGCTTTGTAAGTTTTGTAGATATTAGACTTAGGCTTTGGTTTAGGCTTAGGCTTAGGCTCAGGCTTAGGCTTAGGCTTAGGCTTAGGCTTAAGCCTAGGCTCAAGGCTAGGCTCAGTTTCTGCCCTCGGCTTGAAGATGACCAGTGGGATCCCGCTTTTTCAGAAATGCAAATTGAAAATTCCAGGTTCAAACTGTGCAATGTGCATCAAAAGTTCCCGATTCTGATACATATATCCAGTTCAACAAAGGAAGAAAGGGACTTTTTGCAGCTGTCGAACAAACTATTCAGCTGATCTGTAATGACCAAGGACAATGGGAATTCCGTCATTCAAAGCTCATTCTGACAGTCAATTCTTTGACATGCTTGTCAACTTGATAACTATTTTTCTGAGTTTATAAGGTTATTGTAGTTAGGTCGAGTGGAAGAAGAGCATCAGTCATGTTTGTATATCATACTATTTCAATAATAGTGTTTCATTTGCATTACCCTTTTTTATTCTTGCCATGTACAACAACTATAGAAAATGTTTATAAAATTTAATTTGAAATATGATATTTTTGAGTGTTTTTAGAAAGAGATCATAAAAACTAATGTTAACCAATCAACAACTTTTTTGTGTTTTTAACAAAAAAAATACAGTTGGACATTAATTTTCAGGTAGACATTCTTTAAGCAAACCTCGCCTTTATCATGGCTTCTATGAAAATGTTGTAATATTGTTTCCAGAAGAAATATTTTGAGAAAAATCACTTTAGAAATTTTTCTGCTTTAGCTAAGGTTAATAAAAGCCGTCGAAAAAATTTTTCAATTAAAAATGCTGAAAAATCGATTTGTGACCAATCAGCAATGGGTGATGGGCGTGACTAGCATCGCTGATTGGTTGGTTCTAACTTGATGGGAGTGGCTCACAATGCTGATTGGTCAGCTCTATTTTCGTTTGCGTGGGATGTTCAAAATCCAACTAGCTGAGTTTTGGTGTCTCTAGAAGTATTAGAGAACAAGATTAGTCTAGCATGCCATATTATTAGAAGAAATATGGTAAATTGTTAGACATTAAGAATAGACGCAGACAACGAGATACTCTTTTTCTATGCGTCTCAATCCCACTTTACTTCTGGCGATTTCTGTCTCTCAAAAAAAAAACTCCTGAAAAAGTAATGCAAGAGAAACGAGAAAAAATTGAAAAGAATAGTTGTACTAGGAACTAAAAGATAATCTACGTATTCGTAACTTCCTATTGAAAAGTGCAATAACTTGCTTCATCTTTTCCTTCTCTTTGCTCTCAAGAAGACTCAAAAAGCAGAGCTTATGTCTCTGATCGCCTGTCGTCTCTTCCATGTGTCTTCCAATTCCTCCCGTGTTTCTTCTCTTCTTTTTTAATACGCTCTTTGTAGTAGTGGCCCTCTATATGTGACACATTCTCAAGCACACTCACACACACAATATTTGTTTCTTTTTCTCCTACCACGTATGTATCCCTTAAGATTCTCGGATCATCCGGTTTCTCAGATTTCAGATGTTCCCCTGCTTTTCCCCCTCTAATTTTTATCTCAAATTTCTATTTTTGTCATTACAGAGTTGTTATGGATAGTACGGAAATTGATCTTATCATATGGTTTCTGGGATTTTTTGTAGTTTCAACTGTGAGTTTTTTGGAAAATTTTTAGATTTGGATTACCAGGTGCCTGATTTCTATTTATTCTGAAAATCGAAAAAATAAAAATCTGAAAAAGCATGTTTTCAAAATTCTTTTTTTGATATTCCGAATTTTTTAAGAGTACGAAAATTTGGAATATAATTTTTTCAATTCTTTGTTCTAATTGAATTATTTTAAACATCTAGAAATGTTTGGTTTTGATTTTGTTTAAAAGTTTTTGGAAACATTTCAAATTGTCTGATTATTTTGGTAGAAATTATAGTATATTTTCCCACTTTTTCGATTTCAAAAACGAAAAAAATCTATAATTTTCGCAAAATTTCTTACAAATAAAATTCCCAAATTTTAAAAATCGAAAATTGGTTTTAATTTTAAAAATTTGTTTTCCAAAAAAAAAATTCCCAAAGAAGCAAAAAATACAAACATTTTCAACCAGAAAAATTACTTAAAATATTTGCCTATATGCCTGCCTGCCTGCCGCCTATTTTTTTTTGAATTTTGTCGTAAACTTGCCCCAGGTGTTTGGTTTATATTTCGAAGAGCAAATTTACTAAATTAGACTAATTTTGAGATGGGAATTTCGGAAAAAAAACTCTGGCCAGGCAAGCATGAAGCAGTAGAAGTGAGAACACTTGGAAAAAGTGTATTTTTAAGTAATTTTTCTGTAAAAAGAAAAATTGAAGACAAATGTGGAGTTAAGGAAATTTGGAAAAATTGTAAATTTCCATCAAAACCTGTAAAGCAATTTTCTAATTTTTTTAGAAGAATCACTATACAAATTCCAAACAAATTTTTAGATAATCACAATTTTCTGTATCTGCATTCGAATTCTCCGTTCACAAGCTCACATCTCCCAAACAGACTGTTGTCATTGTGTATGTGCATGGCCACGTGGATTTGTGAAAAGACCTCCAAAACGGATAGTTCTTCTAGAACCAACTACACGAATTCAACAGTCTGGTTTCACAATTTACTGCGTTGACAGACCAATGCCTGTTACTAATCTGCCTTATCACTATGATAAGGTAAAAGTTGAAACGTGTCTGAACACCTTATTCGGCACAAAATCAATATTCCTACCGGAAACTACCGTAGCTGTTTCAATACCGGCACGTGGATTCTCGAGTATGTCGGAATTCCACATGTTCTCGAAAACTGATTCTCAACGGGAAAGTCTTTCTGGTTACTCTTATGAAATGTTATCGAGTAGTGTTCAAGCATCAAGTACTGATACTTCAAACTGTTTATTTGGATGTACATCACATTCACTGGCAGGTGTTACTGTTTATTTGGGAATTGGTGGAAGTTCAGAAAGGATTAATTCGGATGCGATTTTGATTCGAATGATTCATAATGTTCATCGATATGGGGGAAGATGGATTCCATTTTCCAGAAGTTACATTTGGATGAGAAGCTTTTTGAGAAACTGGTGGAAGCCTACAGTACCAAATGTAGCGGTAAGTAACACTTTAAACACGGTAGGTAGATACGTAGGTATGAATGCGCTTGTCTGCCTGACTACCTGAAGCATGAAAATATGAGAAAAGTTGGAGTGTTTGATGATGTCATTTGCTCATTATGGACGATATAAGTTAAGATTAAAGCCCCACAATGTATATAAGTAGATAAAAATTGCAAGCAAAAAATTTATAACTTTTTTCGGTTTTTCTTTTAAAATTCCAGATTATTTTTCATAACTTCATCATGCTTTAAGGTTTGTTAGTTCGTAGAAAAAATAATTCTGAAGTGATAATGCCTGCCTACCTTCAAAACGACCCGCCTTCTCTCATGCCTTCAAACAGGGACAATGTTCCTTGATTAAACCAATCATAATTGAAGAGGGCATTTTTAACTAAAAGGCTATGGAATTTTTAGGAAAGAAACCAAAATAAAATACGATATCAATCAATTTTCATCTTTTTCTAGGCGTACAACCGTTCCTTCTCTCTCCATCGTAATAGCAATTCGGATTCATGTGGTTTTCGTCTCCGGCAGCCATTTGTTCATCAACCGGTATTTAAGCTTCAATTTTCAAAAGGACAACATTATTTTCAGTGTCCACTCGGTGAAAATCAGAGAATGTTTGCGCCGAGACCCTATCCACATCAATGGAATTTGAGACAATATCGACGATGGATTCCTGCAGATGTTCATGTTAATCCAATTAGTCAGGTAGAAATCAGGAATAAATCGTAATCGCCAACTCTGAAACTAACATTTTTTCCAGCTCTCCCCTGAAAGCGCACCCCGTATGAGAAGCCCAACTGAAACTCACATCGAAATGCCCCGTGACACACCAAGTCCTGTCAAGGATCCAGAAGTAACATGTTCATATAACAAGGATCCACCGCCAGACTATGCCACACTGGATTTGGTTGACTTGTGTCAGCCACCGCCGTATTGGAAAATTTTTTAAATTTTGTTTTCTATTTGTTTTATTTGATTTGCAAGTACTGGTTTTGGTTTCGGTAGATTTTTTTTTGATATTTAATTTTTAAATTTGTTAAACTATTTGCACAATGAATTTTCAGGTTTTAGACTTTGTATTACACAAGACTTCAATCGCTTTTTGGAAAACATGTTTTAAAAAATTCAAATAACGTGTTAACAATCGACATTTCGCCAGCTCGAGGTATTTCCGGGATGACTTGATTTCTAGCAGAAAAAACTAGAAAGCACATTTATTTAACAGGGAGGTAGGCAGGCAGCCACACCTGAACATGACATTTCCAATTTACACTTTGCAAAAATATCACCTTTTTTAAAATCCCGTGACCACAACCTTTCATTTTTTTTGTTCCAAGTTGACATTCTAAAAATGAAAAACAAAATCAAAATAATCAATATTTCTACTTTTTGTCATTAGAATTGTATTGATTCAATTTATAATTGCGACAAAGTTCAGGTAATCAAAACTTGGTGCTAGGCCATACAAAATTTTGTAAATTTCAGGCGCCCACAATGCCACGTGGAATGCTACTTCTCTTGGTTTTTGGAGTAATAAACGCTGCAACAGGTTTTTTTTCATCTTAAATAAAATTTCTGAACAATATTTTTTTACAGCTTCATCAACTGCTCCGCAGGCCCAATCAACACCTAAGTCAGTGTAAGTGAAGCCGAAAATGGAGAGGTTTTAGACGGCGGTCCGGGGGCGGTTCTCGTCCGCCTAGGCGCCAAAATGCCTGCAGGCACCAAAATGCCTTCTGCATAGTGTGGCGCAGACCCCGAAAAATGTCGGCCGCTGCGAAAAACCACTAATACACACACCCACAACAAAATCGGGCAAGAAACGGACGGCCCTCGTAGAATACTTACTGCCTGAAAGCTGAAGGTCATTTAGCCAAAAAATTATAAAAGCCAAGTGCTCCGTAACTTTCGATACTTTCAGAAATAATACATTATCAAACTTGAATTATGCTCTCGTTGGTATTATTACTTGTGTCATAATCATTATAATCGGAGGATTTGCATGGCTTAAAAAATATTATCACCAACCAATGCCAATTAACAAGGGTGTATTTAATTGTAGAAGAAATCAAAGATGTGACTTTGATTTGGACCGAGGATTACGGTGGGTATCTTCTTTGGCTTTAAGATTTTGATTATAATAGAGCGAAATCCAACCGATTTTTTTTTCAGAAGAGAACACTGCGACGTTAGCAATGGACCAGAGAAGGAAAGTGAGTGTGAGATCTCCTAATCAAAAAAAATACTAATAAATTTCAGAACTAAATCGTCAGCATTTCACCAACAATCTCATCGACAAAAAAGAGCATGAGGGCAAGGATTATGGAGCAGAGATACGAAATGTTGCCAAGGCAATTCAGCAGGCATATGCCATACAAATTGGTAAATCTATTGCTGAACAGGAGAAAGGAACTGACGAATATTGCCATTCTGCAATCATTGAAGCACCGAATTCCAGAAAATGGTGTATTATGAATACTAATACGCAGACGAGGAAAATATTTGATTGGATGGTTCGATTGAAGTGTCGGGTTGTTATTGAGTTGACCAATTTACGCGGTGGTAAGTCCTGTTTTGGCTTATAAGCTTAGACTTAGACTTAGGCTTATAAATAATTGAATTGAATTGTTTTCAGAAGAAGGTTGCCCTGAACTATCGCTAGAAGTGAAGGAACGTGGACAATTGATTTACACGTCAAAACAATTGAAATCGAAAATTCCCGGTTTATCAGTGTATAAAGTTCGAAGGATTGAAGAGTGTGTACATTTTTCCAACAATATTCACAAATTCCTAATTCAAATTTTAGTAATCATAGTTTCCTCTACTGGAAGTGTGAGAATATGCCACATGGATTTGTTTCATTTAATTTAGTTCCGTTTGCGAAGATGTATGAATCAACGTCCAGTGATAACGAGTATGCTAATGTAGGAATTGTTGCGGGAAATGTTGATACAAGAGCGACTATTTTACCATGTTAGTTTTATTTAACGGCTCCGGAAAAATGAGATGCAAGGTTGAAAACACTTGAAATATTAGAAAAATGATTTATTAGCCAATTGCTCTTTATATAATTTTTCTCGTCTTTACTGATTTCTCATTTATTGAATTTTCCGGGTGAGAGGTAGGGAAGCCGGGAACTTTTTTTCCTTTTAGTACCTATCTATGAAATGATTTTTCAGTGATTGACACATTGATGCACATCATGGGAAGCTCCCTGAATTTGGACTCGATGCTTCCGATCGCTGGATCTTGGATGGGAACTCAGAAAACAAGATCAATTGATTTGGTAGCGACTGCACAGATTGAGTTTGCACTCTATGTTTGCTTGAAGTTGGTTGCAGATGTAAGTTCAACATTTTTTTGAAATGAGTCCTATTACTGGAGTTTTACTATCAAGTCTATTGCGGTTCCTAGTTCTGGATTTCATTTATAATTTCCAGGAAAACACGTTCACAATGATCCCGATCGCTGCGTTGGAAACTGCATGGATGAAATCTTGGATTGAGAATCACGACATTTTCCAGAAATTCTATACATCTACGCGATTGACTTGTCCAGATGACAGAAGAGAACACTGGTACAAAGCGGGACTACAAAAATTGGCTGAAATTCGAGAAACTCTGCAGGAACCAGTCGCTTGCAAGTCAAACAAATTGGATAAGAAGAAAGATGGAAAAAAGGAGAAATAATGTCGAGAAGGTTGAAGCACTGAAGTAGACTATAGCACTTGAGAGAATAAAATGTGATTCATTTCTGTTCTGTTTTCAGCGTAAATTTATTGTTAAAGCTAGGGGTGTTGTGTGGGACGTGATGAGCCACCCCATAGCAACCTTAGCTATTCAAAAAACGTTTCCAAAATGCCATTCGAAAAAAGTGAAATAGCGGGCGAATGTTGAGGCGATGGAGAGGGATAGAATCCGGGTTGCGCGGCAATTGCGTTATTATGGGAGAGATCACATAGTTTCTACATCTTTTCACTAAAATTTAATGAAAAATATTGGGAAAACACATCTCTGCCTGAAATTGTAGAATTACCCGTCGGCAATCGCCGCGCACCTTTTGGTGGAATCAGGGGTGCCTTGTGGCTGATGTGGCTGTAAACTGATGACTAAAATCAAATATAACACATTTGAAGTTGCAAGCAATAAAAATCACATAATTCTTTATTCGGACAAGTTTCATTTGGATTTCAATGGCTTTTCTTTACTCTTTGGCAGTGCTCTATCATCAAATATTGGGATAGCTTCAGCAATGGATTTGTGGAAGAGAATTGAATCGTCACGAAACCTTAAAATTTTTTTTTTTCGGGGAGTAGTTCCAAAACTTACTTCAAAACTGCATCCGCGTGTTTCCCCTTCTGCTCATTAATCGACTTATTGATAAAGTCAATAACCTTCTGTCTGCACTCATTCCTCCATGTCTGAGCATTTCCCGCCGCGAGTTCGGCTTGCTCCGTTCGCTCCTTATTCTGCTGACTGATTGCGTCGTCGTAGGTTTCCAGCGAGAGCCAATAAACTGAAATTTTTTATTTAGATTCATATTATAGACCCTTTTATTCTTACTCTTTCGAAGCCTTGCGTACTCCCAATAGTCGACGCCAATGAATTTTGTCAACGCCGACAAGTTTTCCAGATGCCTTTGGACTTGCTTTGCTTGTATGGAATCCAGATTGAGCAAGGTTTGGATAGCCGGTTCTAAGCTCTGAAATTTGTGTCCTTATTATCAGGTGCCATTCCATAAGCCAAAAAATTGGGGAGCCTAAGCCTGATTACCTGGGCTTAAATGGTTTATTTGAAAAGCCTAAGCCTACATTTTAACATTTAAAAGCCCTTAGCCTAAATTGTTAAGCCTAAAAATCCAAGCCTAGAAAATATACCAAATTTCTTAGGTGCAAAAAAGTCGTTCCAACTTCCTCGATTTTCAACAGGATTCGCTCTAGAAACTGAATGTCGCGTCACTTTTCTGATCAATTCTGCAACTAAACTCACATCCATTTCTTTGGGGTCAACCTTCGTACCCAACTTTCTTCCTTTCTGATTTATCGCCTGATACGTCTTTAGATACTGCCCAGCGTACTGATAATTCGTATCAGCTTTCATAAGTTCCTGATTCTCAACGAACATTTGAATCAGTGCCTGATGAAGTCGATCTGCGGCTTCTTTATAAGCTTCAACTTGATTGCAAAGCTTCTTCACGTCATCAGTCATCGAAAACAAGCGATTCTTTTTCTTCAGAATCGACGAAAATACACCGTGATTTGGATGGTCCTGAAAACTCTCTTTTTTTTTCGGTTTCGGATTTCGGTTTCGGAGGCATCCAAAAACTTACAGCTAATCCATAAAATAATTTCTGAGCGATTGGCTTTTCATAGCAGCTACTCGTACTCTTCTTGTTTGCCATTAAAAATATAAAATAACTGAGATTGAGATTTCATGTCTGATAAACAAGTATGTTTGTCATCATAAAATGTGTCACGTAACAAAGCAATTTAAATTAGTAATTTTTTGTTTTATTTTTAACATTTTTTAGAAAATATTTGTGATTGAAATTTTGTGAAAAAATTTGAAATTTTTGCTTACTATTAGCTCCGTGTTTTACCAGTTAAATTGCTCCAAAGGCGGTTTTTGAAATTTTCTGTGGAAACTTTCTATTCAACAAAAAATCTAAACAGTTCTCTGGAAATTGTTCTATAGTTTTATGTATTATATTATTTAAAATTTTTATTATTTTTTTATTATATTATTTTAAAATCCGGGTTTGCAGATTTTATCATTTTTAAGATTAATATAAACCTACTGATTGACAAATTCCAAAATCTTAAATTTGTTTAACTGTACGCTTTTTAACATTTTCATACTTCTTGAACAATTTCAAATCATTTTTCTAGACAAATTTGCATGAGGCTTTCCCTATATATGTATTTTGAAAACTAAAATATAATATAAAGCGTTTATACCTTTTAACTACAGTATCCAAAAACATGATAAATATAGAAATTTGGATAACTTTTTGCTTTATTATGAAGCAATTTCATTCAGAGTCCAAATTTTAATTCTCCCACAATATTCAATCAGTGGCCGCTTACACATTAGCAGTGAAATGTTAGTCAGCAACTACATATCCTGTGGTCTGAGATAATCTGTACATGGAAAAATTAATCTAATTGTATGTAAGTGTCAAATCTTTCCCTCTTTGAATATGATATTTGATCCTTATGATTCAAACCAAAACGTTTCCCTTCTTTTCCTATTCATATGATTCACGCCAACCCCAATATCATTATAATTCGATTAAAAACAGACCTATATAAGTTCCTTCTTTTATATTATATTATATAATACCAATGCTTCCTTTCTAGATGTAGACCGCTATCTTCCCCTTTTCTTCTCTTTAATTGTAATTCAGTATTATATTCTTCTAAATAAATTAATCTCAAGAATTCATTTCTTGATAGTAAGTAAATAAAATAAATAATTCAAGCAGAAACAGACGACTATAGCATGAAGCACCCCCGGAAACCAGCAGAGGATGCAGAAACAAAGGTTGAGCCAAACTGACAGAGAGCATCTTTCCTCTTTCACGTAGACGGCGATTGGCGGAAAAATTAAAATGAGCAGAATGTAACAACACGGGCCGGTTTCTTTCATTTCAGCAAGATAGTGTTGCACAAAATATGAAAAATTAAGTTGTTTGGACAACCTTATATACTGGAGGAGTCTGTTAACGGTCATAAACCGGTGCCACAGCTTATGGTTAAACATCATGCAAAAACACTTTGATTGTGTGCTAAAGCATTTATTGAGTCGTTGCTGTGCCAGACGACGAGAGTCTTACTTTCGTCCGGCGCCAGCAGGCAAGGTCTTTCTCGACTGAGGATGTTATTCTCTAGTCGGCTTATATACTCGTGAGGGCGTGACGCTCCCTGCTCAGAGGCCGCGTGGGCGTTAGAGTCATGCGCTTTATGCACGTCTCCAAAGTCCACTCAGTGCAACATGAGAAGTGATCATAGAACACTTCCACAAGTCTATAAACTTTCAGCATCCGTGAAGATAAACTTTTCTTGATTTCAGATATTTTTGTTTAATAATTTGAACTGTAGATTTAAGAAAAAGTAAAATAAGTGCAAGATTGCTTTCTAAAGGGATCTCGAACTTAACACAATTTGGACTTCTTGCTGAAGTTATGAATTGATGGGTTTACCCTGCAACTGAGCCAACGCAACATTTTCAGTGCAAAAAACACATTTTTGGTTTTTTTTATTTCAAAAAAATATTTATAACTATCAACAATGTGACTAAAATAAACTTATAAATTATTTTTTCAGCAACTAGTAGTCTGATTCAGAACTATCGTCTTTTTCATCCGAAACTTCGTCCGGTTCCGTTGGATTGCCCATTAGCTCAGCTATTTTTCGAATTTGCTCTATTTCTGGAAAAACTTTATTGAATTATTGGGACTAAACTTTTAAAATTAAAAATCAAAAATCAAAAAACTTTTTTTAAATCGATTTTTCTACATACCATTTCTTGAATTGAGTATCCTTTTTCCTACATAGCAAAGCTTTTTAAAAGTTCAAATTTGTTTGTAAACCTTCAATTAAAAAAAAAATTTTTAAGACTAGCGCACAAAGTGCGCTATCCCTTCGGGAGTGGGGATAGGGTTATTTCGCTCTAAAGTATCAACAAGGTAGCTGGCGCAGGTTCTCGGCTTTGCCTCAAACCTGTGTTGGGGTTAAGTGTGTTCACCTTGAAATTCAAAATATATTCCAAAGATTTGTTTCTAATTTAATATTTTGAAAAATCATTTAGCGGCTCCGGCGCTTTAGTTTTCAGTTCCTCTAAGATTAAAGAAATATTCTAAGGAGTTGTTTCACATTGAAATATTCTTAAAAATTATTTGGGCGCTAAGTTGAATCTTCTCTAAGATTAGAAAAATATTCTAAGGAGTTGTTCTAAATTCAAAAATTCCTAAGAGTTATCAGCGCCTTCGGCGCTGAATTTTTCAAAGTTTCTGAAATAAAGAAACATACTAAGGAGTTGTTTCTAATTTAAAACTTTGAAGACTTATTCAGCGCCTTCGTCGCTGATTTGAACTATTTCTAAGATTGATGGAATATGCTAAGGAGTTGTTTCTAATTTAAAAATTTTGAATAATTATTTAGCGCCCTGGGCGCTGAATTTTCAGTTTCTCTAAGATGAAAGAAATATGCTGAAAAGATTTTTCAATTTTAAAAAGAAAATGTAAAAACATAAAAGATATTTCGAAAACTTTGATGAGGAGATGAAATGTTAGTTTTTTTTCATAACTTTTTCATTTTTAAAGCTGGAAAAAAATCTTACATATTTGAATTCAGCGTCAAATTCTGAGTCTATTAAAAAAAACAGAATTAAAATTAAACTTAAACAAACCAATTAACAAACGCTCAAAGTTGAAAAATCAAAAATCAAAAAAGGCATTATTTTTCTATTCGGTCGATTATCTCTGTGATGTATGACTCGATTTTCAAAATTTTTTTCGTCTCTCGCTTAAGAAATCTTCAAGGTTTCATATATTTGGCTCAGAATCAGAATAGCTCAAACGACGGCAAAGTTATGAGAGGGAAAAAAAAAGTTTTTGAACAAAAAATTACAGTACACCTACCGTTTACCACCTACAGTACCCTACCGTTTATCACATACAGTACTCCTACAGTATAATATAGGAAGAAGGCAGAAACATCTCAAATCTCAAAAACCCAATACTGAAGCTGCTAAAAATTCATCTGCCCGGAATCTGAATCATCGGTACCAAAAATTCACATTTTATTATACAAAGTATTTAAAAATTTATACAAAAATTCACCATTTTCCGATAATTTCGCTTTGTTTCCAACAACTTCCACTTTTATTTTCAGATTTCCCTCATATTCGACACCTGAAAATTTTTTTTTCTGAATTAAGAAAAAGTAAAACCCACCACCAACTTTGCTCCAGTTCTCGCGAAAAAGTAGACTATGAATACCTATAAAAAGCATTATTTTCTATTTAAAAGTTGAATTTAATGTGATGAATATATAAGCTTATCTGTTTCCATGACAACCATTTCCTGAATAAAAATTCAAGGATTAAAAAGGAAAATTTAACCGATTTTTACTTGCAAAATAATGAAAATGATGCTCCAAAAAGCACATGAAGTACTAGAAGCACTCGTTCTACTAGGACAAAAACTAAGAAAAGAAGTTCATCCCAACGCTGATGAGCAACAACCAACTGTTCCGGCTCCTGCTGCAACACCAGCTCAAATCGAGCAACAGCCAGAAGTTCCGGCTCCAGCTCCAACAGTTCCAGATGTTCAACAGCCTGTCCTGGTTCCAGAAACTGCTCAACTCGTTCCACCATCAGCTACTCTTTTTTATTTCATAAAACTGTTCAGCATAGTCAAAAATACCAGAATATGCTAATCAAAGTATAATAGCTAGTACGGAAGTATTTTTTAAAAAATTTATAAAAATTTATAAAAGCTGATTTTTTCAAAAATTCAAAAGTCCTGGAAAATCATAAGGAGTCATTCTTTTTTGTATTTTTGACTATGCTGAACAGTTTTTTGAGATAAAAAAGAATGACTCCATATGATTTTCCCATACTTTTGAATTTTTGAAAAAATCAGCTTTTATATATTTTTATCAATTTTTTAAAAAATACTTCCGTACAAACTATTATAATTTGATAGGCATATTCTGGTATTCTTGACTATGCTGAACAGTTTTTTGAGATAAAAAAGAATGACTCCATATGGTTTTCCCATACTTTTGAATTTTTGAAAAAATCAGCTTTTATATATTTTTATCAATTTTCTAAAAAATACTTCCGTACAAGCTAATATACTCTGTTTGGTATTTGCTGGTATTCTTGACTATGCTGAACAGTTTTTTGAGATAAAAAAGAATGACTCCATATGATTTTCCCATACTTTTGAATTTTTGAAAAAATCAGCTTTTATATATTTTTATCAATTTTCTAAAAAATACTTCCGTACAAGCTAATATACTCTGTTTGGTATTTGCTGGTATTTTTGACTATGCCGAACAGTTTTTTAAGATAAAAAAGAATGATTCCATATGATTTTCCCATACTTTTGAATTTTTGAAAAAATCAGCTTTTATATATTTTTATCAATTTTCTAAAAAATACTTCCGTACAAGCTAATATACTCTGTTTGGTATTTGCTGGTGTTTTTGACTATGCCGAACAGTTTTTTAAGATAAAAAAGAATGATTCCATATGATTTTCCCATACTTTTGAATTTTTGAAAAAATCAGCTTTTATATATTTTTATCAATTTTCTAAAAAATACTTCCGTACAAGCTAATATACTCTGTTTGGTATTTGCTGGTGTTTTTGACTATGCTGAACAGTTTTTTGAGATAAAAAAGAATGATTCCATATGATTTTCCCATACTTTTGAATTTTTTAAAAAATCAGCTTTTATATATTTTTATCAATTTTTTAAAAAATACTTCCGTACAAACTATTTTAATTTGATAGGCATATTCTGGTATTCTTGACTATGCTGAACAGTTTTTTGAGATAAAAAAGAATGACTCCATATGGTTTTCCCATACTTTTGAATTTTTGAAAAAATCAGCTTTTATATATTTTTATCAATTTTCTAAAAAATACTTCCGTACAAGCTAATATACTCTGTTTGGTATTTGCTGGTGTTTTTGACTATGCTGAACAGTTTTTTGAGATAAAAAAGAATGATTCCATATGATTTTCCCATACTTTTGAATTTTTTAAAAAATCAGCTTTTATATATTTTTATCAATTTTTTAAAAAATACTTCCGTACAAACTATTATAATTTGATAGGCATATTCTGGTATTCTTGACTATGCTGAACAGTTTTTTGAGATAAAAAAGAATGACTCCATATGATTTTCCCATACTTTTGAATTTTTGAAAAAATCAGCTTTTATATATTTTTATCAATTTTCTAAAAAATACTTCCGTACAAGCTAATATACTCTGTTTGGTATTTGCTGGTATTCTTGACTATGCTGAACAGTTTTTTGAGATAAAAAAGAATGACTCCATATGATTTTCCCATACTTTTGAATTTTTGAAAAAATCAGCTTTTATATATTTTTATCAATTTTCTAAAAAATACTTCCGTACAAGCTAATATACTCTGTTTGGTATTTGCTGGTATTCTTGACTATGCTGAACAGTTTTTTGAGATAAAAAAGAATGACTCCATATGATTTTCCCATACTTTTGAATTTTTGAAAAAATCAGCTTTTATATATTTTTATCAATTTTCTAAAAAATACTTCCGTACAAGCTAATATACTCTGTTTGGTATTTGCTGGTATTCTTGACTATGCTGAACAGTTTTTTGAGATAAAAAAGAATGACTCCATATGATTTTCCCATACTTTTGAATTTTTGAAAAAATCAGCTTTTATATATTTTTATCAATTTTTTAAAAAATACTTCCGTACAAACTATTATAATTTGATAGGCATATTCTGGTATTCTTGACTATGCTGAACAGTTTTTTGAGATAAAAAAGAATGACTCCATATGGTTTTCCCATACTTTTGAATTTTTGAAAAAATCAGCTTTTATATATTTTTATCAATTTTCTAAAAAATACTTCCGTACAAGCTAATATACTCTGTTTGGTATTTGCTGGTGTTTTTGACTATGCTGAACAGTTTTTTGAGATAAAAAAGAATGACTCCATATGATTTTCCCATACTTTTGAATTTTTGAAAAAATCAGCTTTTATATATTTTTATCAATTTTTTAAAAAATACTTCCGTACAAACTATTATAATTTGATAGGCATATTCTGGTATTCTTGACTATGCTGAACAGTTTTTTGAGATAAAAAAGAATGACTCCATATGATTTTCCCATACTTTTGAATTTTTGAAAAAATCAGCTTTTATAGATTTTTATCAATTTTTTAAAAAATACTTCCGTACAAACTATTATAATTTGATAGGCATATTCTGGTATTCTTGACTATGCTGAACAGTTTTTTGAGATAAAAAAGAATGACTCCATATGATTTTCCCATACTTTTGAATTTTTGAAAAAATCAGCTTTTATATATTTTTATCAATTTTCTAAAAAATACTTCCGTAAAAGCTAATATACTCTGTTTGGTATTTGCTGGTATTTTTGACTATGCCGAACAGTTTTTTAAGATAAAAAAGAATGACTCCATATGATTTTCCCATACTTTTGAATTTTTGAAAAAATCAGCTTTTATATATTTTTATCAATTTTCTAAAAAATACTTCCGTAAAAGCTAATATACTCTGTTTGGTATTTGCTGGTGTTTTTGACTATGCCGAACAGTTTTTTAAGATAAAAAAGAATGATTCCATATGATTTTCCCATACTTTTGAATTTTTGAAAAAATCAGCTTTTATATATTTTTATCAATTTTCTAAAAAATACTTCCGTACAAGCTAATATACTCTGTTTGGTATTTGCTGGTATTCTTGACTATGCTGAACAGTTTTTTGAGATAAAAAAGAATGACTCCATATGATTTTCCCATACTTTTGAATTTTTGAAAAAATCAGCTTTTATATATTTTTATCAATTTTCTAAAAAATACTTCCGTAAAAGCTAATATACTCTGTTTGGTATTTGCTGGTATTTTTGACTATGCCGAACAGTTTTTTAAGATAAAAAAGAATGACTCCATATGATTTTCCCATACTTTTGAATTTTTGAAAAAATCAGCTTTTATATATTTTTATCAATTTTCTAAAAAATACTTCCGTAAAAGCTAATATACTCTGTTTGGTATTTGCTGGTATTTTTGACTATGCCGAACAGTTTTTTAAGATAAAAAAGAATGACTCCATATGATTTTCCCATACTTTTGAATTTTTGAAAAAATCAGCTTTTATATATTTTTATCAATTTTCTAAAAAATACTTCCGTAAAAGCTAATATACTCTGTTTGGTATTTGCTGGTATTTTTGACTATGCCGAACAGTTTTTTAAGATAAAAAAGAATGACTCCATATGATTTTCCCATACTTTTGAATTTTTGAAAAAATCAGCTTTTATATATTTTTATCAATTTTCTAAAAAATACTTCCGTAAAAGCTAATATACTCTGTTTGGTATTTGCTGGTGTTTTTGACTATGCTGAACAGTTTTTTGAGATAAAAAAGAATGATTCCATATGATTTTCCCATACTTTTGAATTTTTTAAAAAATCAGCTTTTATATATTTTTATCAAGTTTTTAAAAAATACTTCCGTACAAACTATTATAATTTGATAGGCATATTCTTGTATTTTTGACTATGCTGATTTACAAGTTTTTTTTCTTTACAAGACCTACAAGTTGTATTTTAGCCGCGCGCTAGATGGGTTTTTGTTTCCAATTCATTTTTCACATACATATGACTGCACATTTTTGCAAAAAAATAATTTTTAATTTTGGTGGAATTTTCATAGATTCGGATTCTAAATTTTTTTTTATTATTACGAACTTGTAGGTCCAGAAACTTATCCATAATATTTAAAAAATCTCTCCAAAAATCTCTTGAAAAAAGTAATAGTAATTCCACAGATTTCGTGCAAAGAGGAAAGTGATTGAATATTCATGAAATTACCATATTTATCAAAAATCCAACAAAATCTCTTTTCCCATTATTCACTGTTGTTTAACAGAACACAGATCTCTCCGTTCCCTGTAACCATGAAAATTGTCATTTTCTGTTTAATTCTTGGTACAATAATCCAGGGTTATGTAGCCGAAAACTTTTGGGAAACGGCATGCTCACAGTGTAATGTCTACGTTGACATGTGGCTCCCTGAAAATGCGGACTCATTTTTCGTACTCTCGGATTTGGTTATCAAGGTGAGTTGTGTTTTTAGATTTAAAAAAACAACTTGTACGTAAGGTATCTGCTTTAAATGTCTCCAAACGGCCCATACAACATAACACAGCACATAAAAAATTTTTGAAAAACGAGAAAAAACTAGTCGAGTTCACGAAGGTTTGAGATATTTTGTCTCCGGTGATACAAGTTCCGGCGAAGTCTTTGTAAATGTGTGTGTGTCAAATTGTTCTTAGAGTTTCGAAAAATTTATAATCAAAGTTTTTGAGAGATTTATAGCAATTTTGATTTTTTGGTCGACTTTCAAAATTATTAGTGGCAAAAACTGAATATTCACTAAATTTTTCCTTCTTGTTAATATTTAAAATATTTAAATTTATTTTTTGAAAAGTTTCAATTTTAAATTTGGGAATTTGGGCGCTATAGGAAAGGTTTTTAGCAATTTCTTCACTGAAGGTACTCCGACTTAGAGTACTAGTTGAATTTTACTATTTCTTTCAAAACTATTTCAGAACACCTGCTCCAAGTTCCCTGGAAATATTGACGATCCTTGCTATACATTGATCAATCTCCCAGTTCGTTTCACCTACAACACATTTTGGACATTCTTGAGTCCATTCAGAGAGCTCATTTGCGTGGCATTCTGCTCTTCACAATAATTCGTAACTGATAAATAAAAATTTCGATACATTCAATTTTTGAAAGTAACCCTAGTTTTTTTGGTTGGAATGCAAAAAGTTAGGCGTTCTTCAAAGCAAATTATGGATGTTCCGGTTTTGAAAAATAAAATAAAAAATGTGCAAAACTCGCCAACTTGAAGGTCTGCCACGATATAAAAAATGCTCCATCGTAGACCTGGACCGCCGTCGGCTGCACTTTCTTGAAATGGCAGCGATTCAGCACGTAGTGTCACTATTTCAAGAAAGGACCATTCACAAAAGCGAATTCTTTGGCCACCTTAATGTATCCTAATTTACAACAAATGTTTACTTTAAATCACATTTATTCTGGAATCGTATTCCAAATTAATTAAAACAAACAAGACGCTTTACAAGAAAGTTAAAATAAAATTACAAAAAAAAGTTAGAATTTAAATTCAATTAATTTCATGAACTCTTCGTACAAAATACTGGATGTTTTCGCGATAGTCGCAATTATAGTTTGCTGTTCATCAGATTCCTCCGAATCAGATAGAACATCCAATTGAACTTTCTCAGTTTCGAACGAAAATCCATTGGCTGGCCTTTGTGGCAATCCTTCGAATGATCCACCTTTAACACCTCCAAATGGTCCGCCAACTTTTTTCAGCGGCTTTTGATATTTTGATAGGATGTTACGAAGTTGATCATATTCTTGTTGAAGAGTCTTCATGACTTTATCATACTCATAGGAATCCGATACAACTTTCGATTTGAGACCTGATTGATCCGAGTCTTGAACATCAAAATTAAATTTCTTCATTGGTTGATCTTTGCTGGATTCAACTTCGGCAGTTTTTTCAAAAGAGAATCCATTGCCTTTGGTCTCCGCAAATCCTCCAAACGATCCTCCTTGGACTCCTCCAAATGGTCCACCAACTTTCTTCAAGGGCCTTTGTTGATCTCCATTTTTGGTGAATGACATTTTACGGACTGAAAATGGAGATTTTAGTATAATTTAAAAATATTATTAGGTCATAATTATTTTGCAAAGTTTCAGAAATTATTGTGAAAGATTTTCAAGATTATTTCCAAGATCACGTTATCCGAAAAACAATTTTCATCATAAAAATTTTAATTTAGTTGGCAAAATGTCCACTAGTAATGCCCTGAAATTTTTCAGTCCTGGCTTTTTCCTAGATCCGAAGTTTTCCGAAAATTTCAGTGGGAACCTTTTTCAATAACATACCAAGTTTTTGATAATCCTGCGAAAAATTCTCAACCAGTTTATCATAGCTATCTTCAGATTCAGAAGGTGCCGCCATATAAGAAAAGTCAGATTCGTCATCTGATTGATCGGATTCTTCATCAGATTCGTCAGGATATTCCTCAAATTTGGTGCATGGAGTTTGCTCGTCTGAAAAATGAAGCGAATATTTTTTGGTAATTTTGGAACTTCTTGTTTTTTGCATTATCTATTCTTAAGTCAAGTAACCATACCGTCAAAAGAAAAAAAACTAACCAGGTGTATCATATTCTTCTGCCAGAATTTCAATCATTCTATCATATTCGTCAAATAAAGAAGCTCTTTCTAAAAATGATTCTTCCGATGTTTCTCCATCTGATCCTTGCTCAGATTCGTAAGCAGATTCGGATTCCCGCTGGACAACCGCAACTTTCCTCAGTGGTCTCTGGTGAAGCATGGCTTCATGATCTACTTCTGAAAAATTAAAATGTTAGTTGTATATAAGCCACTTAGCCATATTTGTGTCTTGAGAAATATATGTACTTTCTGAAATAAAACTTAATTTTGGTCAAACATTTCATTAAGTTGCTCAGAATCTGCATCAAATTGCAGCCGATAGTTATGTGACTATCTGCATATTTCGGCTTTGATTCAGTCTTTGAGCAAGTTCTCAAAATTTTAAAGTTAGAGTAATGTTAATTTCAAAAGTCCAAACTTTTTTCTGCCTTTACATATAAACTTTAAATATGAAACTTTGGGACAACAACGAGAAAAAGACATGTTTCAAGTTTAATTTTTGTCTCGTGAGTGAATTGGAGTTAAGGTCAGTGGGAGTACTGTAGGGGCACTAATATAAAGCTTACCGAGATTTCCATATTCTTTTGGAGGATCTACATTCTCAACTTCATCAGATTTAGAAATAGTTGGTACAGCTGTGCGCTTCGATTTCTTAGCTAATATAAGGTCAATCTCGTCAGCAGATTCATCATGGACACTGGATTTTTTCAATGGTTTCTGGTAAGTTGTAGATAGCGGCTTTGGAGTAAGCCAATCTTCTCCTGAAAATTAGATAGTAATACTAATAAGATCAAATAGAATAGGCTTACCTAGAATTCGTGAAAGGAAATCAGTTATTGATTCGCTTTCAATTACAGTTTCCTGCTCATCGTGTGATTCTGAACCAGTCGATGCAGATTGCTCTTTTTCAGTTTCAAATGAAAATCCATTTTCTGGTCTTTCTGGAAGTCCTTCGAATGATCCTCCTTTGACACCTCCAAATGGCCCACCAACTTTCTTCACTGGCTCTGGCTTAATGGAATAAATGGCCATACCTGAAAAATTCAAAATAAATCTAATTTTTAATTTTTTAAACAAGTTTACTCACCGTATTTTCCATATATAAGTTTCTCGTCGTATTCGCGTGGAAGAATCTTTGCGTCTTTTGGTGAAATTGCTACAAAGCAGTCAATCAATGAATCGTACTCTTGTTTCACAAAATTTCCATCTTCATCTTTCATAATCACAATTGGTCTGTCTTTTGACATTTGTATAAACAAAATGTTCATTGGAACTTCATGATTTGGATCGTAGACAAGCTCCGGTACATGTACTTGTTCAAATTGTCCTTGTTCACAGTTATACACGTACTGCTCAATTATCTCGCTTCTTCCATTCCAGACTGCGGTAAATGTGACATGTTTCTTGAGGGATTCACTCCAAACCGAGTACTCAGGGTATAGAATGTCCTCTGGTACAGTTAAAAGTGATGGCATGAAACAGCTGAATTCTCTATCAAAATAGAATTCCTTCGGCTTCTCGTTGTTTCTTCCCGGCACCCGAACGATATATTGATCGCTTTTAAAGCAGTAGCTTGTATTGAGAATTGGAAGCCTGAGATAATGAGTGAGACTTCTACATTGACCGTACCGCTTTAGCTCCTTCATTTGAAGAGTATTCACTTTTGTATTTGGAACATCTTGATACTCTCCATTGATGAATTGTTGAGTACAAACATGACCATGTTCTGGATGACGACGAATCAAGATAGTTTCAGTTTTCGAGTCCACAATGCAAATCCGATCGCCCACTGGAGTTGGATCATAGGATACCGGTGGAACCACTGGTTCAATTTGCTCGAGACACTTCTCCTTGATATCATAGATGTAGTACTCAATCCAATTTGTCACAACATTATGAAATGGCATCACGGCTTTTTGCATCTTCGGATCCCAAAATGTTCCTTCTTGTGGAAAAAGGTTCTTCTCGGTGATTTTTGGTTGGCAGTCGAGACACTTCAGTGGCATAAACTCCTCGAGATCGTAGTCGTAGTAGTATTTGTAATAGCACTTATTTCCGTGATCCACTCCGACGTAGTCGGTCTTGCAGAAACCACAATATCCAGTGATCATTTTGAGAAATTTTGAATCAATCTGAAAATATATTTGGTATGAATCGAAATATAAAAGATAAAAAAAAACGAGGATATGGAAATGAACAACACATTTTGCTTTTTCAATTTAAAATTTGTTCAGTTTTTTGGCCGGTTTTGTGCAAATTATATTATACAGGAAGATAATCTTGGAGTAGCGAAAATTGGGTTGATGCTCTACTAAGAAAAAATATGGGTTTTTTTGACATGTGGAAATTTTGGTTTAAAACAAGGTCTGAAAAGTTTCAGCAGACTGCTCATAAGGCAATTTTTAATTTCGGAGTAAAATAATTTAGCTGACATTGAGGGCAAAAAGTAATTCCTATTTACGTAAACAGAGATAAAGACTGATAAAGGAAAAATAAAAGAATAAAACATGAGAAAGGGGCCTTCGACCAAACAATAGAAACAATTGAAGACTGAATGACTACATTTTGTGTTTCCAGATTGTTGTGCGCTCTCGGACGCTGGAAAATATTCCAATAATTAGAGACACAATAGGAAATTGAGAGACATTGATGTCTAGAGTAAATATTGATTGGTTTTTTATGGGTGGAGTCTGGAGGGAGTGCATTAACGATGTAGATGGGAAGGAATGTATTTTGATCGATCGGAAAGTTTACGATTCTTTATTTTTGGTACATCTCTATCTCTTCACGATATTCTCCTTTTACAACAGTCTACCATTTGAGACATCGCCTCCTCTTACAGCACCTGTTATAGTGTGACAATATGTAAGAAAGTCCTCTTGTCAATTGACCTAATATTCTAGACATCTAATGATCTCAAGAACATATCGAATGTAGGTTAGCCAATATCTAGTTTATTTAAATTTTAACTCCAGAACAACCAAAAAAGCTATAGAAATCGACATTTGAAGTGTAAAAATGAGGGAAAAATGGTTTAGAATAAAAAAAGAACTGTTTGCGAGACGTTGAAAACTGTGAGCTATTTGAAAATAATAAACAAAAAGCGAGCAAACTGAGCTTTTTGCTTGAGCTTGAGCTAAAAAAAAAGGTCCAGAAAAAACAAACAAACATTTTTTGAGATTTTACGATTCATACGCTAATATGATGATAGATGAGATCTTGAGAATAAATGGAAAGATCTAGTGGTATTTGATTATAATTATAAAGAGAATCTTTAGACAATTTAAAATCTACTCCTCGTCATTTTCTTCCTCATCAGCCTCTTCTTCTTCTTCTTCCGGCTCATTTGGTTGCTCCTCACTCTCGGCAACTTGCTCATCTTGAGCTTCAACTTCAGTGGAACCCTTTTCCTCAACAACGGATCCTCCATTGGCTTTCTTGAGCTCTTCCTCGTCGTACGTGTCGTCTTCAATGAGCTGATGAACTTCTTCAAAGGATGGCTTCACCTTCTTTGGTGGTGGAACTTCGATAACTGAAATTTTATGCTGATATAAAAATATATGTTGTCTGTATTTCTTGATTTTTCATTGAAAATTAGACGATTATAATTATTTTATGAGATATTATAGTAAAAATATATCAACAAAAAATTTTGTCAGAATTTTCTAAAACTCGCCAAACATATTTTTTGAGTAATATTTCAATAAAATAAATTGAAAACTAATTCGAAAACATTGGCGACGTCTTGCAAATAACAGAAGAATGTCGTATATTTTAGTTCAACATAGAAAAATTTCGGTAAAAACTGAAATCACTCAAAAACTAAACGGATGAACTTTTTGAAAATTTACCAAAAATAATTTCCAGTTTGTTCTAATAAATTTAAATGCATTCCGAGTTTGTCTGCAATTTAAATATTCAAACTATACTAACCATCATCGTCGCCTTCTTTCCCCTCAGCCTCTTCAGCGACCCGCTTTCTAGTCTCCATCGACTTTTCGGAGGAACCTTCTGAAAAAAAAATTATCAGGGTTTCAGATAAATTTTCCTCACCCTCACTGAATGGGCACTCGACTTCCGGAGATCTTGGCGGAGAATCTGGAACTTCGACGATCTCGGACATGGCTGGTTTGCAGTTGCTAAAAATGCTTGAAAATTTAGTTTAAAAAAAAATAAATTAAAAGTGAAAAGTAAAAAGCAGAGATTATAAACTCTTTAAATAAGTTTAATTTAGTTTCCCGGGGTTATTTCCCAGTTGTATAACTTTTTATAGCAGGACGAAAAAGCAGGAAATTCAAGTGAAACTAGGATACTATGAAAGGAAAGGTAGCTGGAAACGTACAGTAAAAATGGGGTTTCTATGTGTAATTGAGGATATGGAATCGTTTTGTCACAGATTTCCATATGAAAACCAGAAAATTGGGGATGAGAACACAGGAAGAAGATAAGAAAAAACATGCACAATTGAAATCAAAAGATATAGGAATTTCAATTTTTGAGAGTAGTTTGATTGAGTTTTGGGGTAAAAAACTATTGAACGCGGTTTTTGAGTGACTCGACAAGAACTTTCATTTCTCGATCCACGTCCTCATCATCATCATCAGCTTCTGAAAATTCGTCCACATCATTGCCGTTCTCGTCGCCTGAAACTTGAGAATTAAACTGAGATTTATCATTTCAATTCTCACTCTCTGATTCTTCGTCTGGTTCAAGGAAGTGCAGCTTTTTCGGCTTTTTGAAAGTAGTGTCTGGAAATATAGGGGCTTATACTTTTCTGGCGAGCTTATTTTCTTGGTAGCTAACGCGCTTCTAATCTTTTTTCGCCGTTATTTTTTGAGCGCTAAATGCCTTTTGATAGTTCCAAATTTGATTTCTGTCCTGTTTGAAGATCAAAAGCTTCAAGCTCAAAGCATCAAGGATCCCTTAGAGATCGTATAGTCGTCTGCACGTGATTATACTTATACAAATTTCTGCGACAGAAGGTTGAGAGTGTGCGAGAAAAAGCTTGCGGGGTGCTCTAGAAAGTTGAAAATGTCTGACAGAAACAACGTACCTTCCAAACCAGACAATTGTGTCCTTACATCGGAAACTTCTTCTCTAAGCTTATCAAACCGATCATTCGATTTTTTCAGCATTTCCTTTTTATCAGTTGAACTTGGAATTCGGGGTGAAGGTGGGATCACTCTGTTATACTTTTTAGGACCTTCTGTGAGACGTCTTTCTCTTCTTGGTGCGATTCCTCTTTGCGCGAGTATGAGCTCTGCGATGCTTTGCATTGAGTTGGCTGTCATTTGAGGAGCATTTGGAGCATGAGGTGCTTGCTGTGGAAAGGTTGAAGGCATCGGATGAATCGGGTACGGAAACATGCTTGCGGCACTGTTAGGCGGCTGTTGTAGTTGTGATGAGTGTAGACTGCAAACTGCATTTCCAATGCTTCGAATTTCATTGGCCATATGCTGCATTTGTCCATTTTGCATAGCTTGCTCATGCTGCAGACCTGATATTTGTCTAAGCAAGTCTGATATCGTGTGATTGAAATATTCCACTGGAACATAATGAGGTTGGGCAACACGGTGAGTCATTTGTGGGTGTGGTGGTGCGGTAAACTGTTCCTTTGGTTTTTCAAAATCGATTATCTGCTTGAACAAGTTGTCCTCCATATTACACAATTTTTGGAAAACTTTCAGCTCAATATCATCAAAATCCTCCTGTGCATCTTCATATTCGGAATTCTTTTTGTAAGTCGGGTGGTAATCCGGATGCATTTGATTGCGTAGAGTAGGTTTTCCTTAAAAATATTCATTGCGACTTTTGAAGCCAATTTCTTGCTCAAGATTTATCAGAAAATGTTCAGTTGGTTCAGAAATTGGCTACAAATATAAATATTTAGCAAATTAGTTGCATCGAAATAGTACTAAACGAATATGTTTGAAGCAGATGTTCAGATTTTTAGATTTGAAAATTAATTATTTTTACTCAAATTTTTAATAGTTCTACGGGGCTTCTATGGTAGACTGAAAAACAATTAGCTTAACCAAATTTTCTACTCTACTCTACATTGTGATCAGTTCAATTGATTACCTTTATCAGACTCAAGCCATGCGTCTGTAGGACGCACGTTGTTCTCACAATCCTCACATCTGTGATCGATCAAGTCTTTAGGAGTCACGTTCTCTGCAATTCTTTTCAGTTTTTTAAAAATTGAAACTCTTCGAAAACTCACCGAATAAAGTAAACTTGCTTGCAATCACTTTCCGGCTTTTAAAAACGTCCAAACTGGACAAGATGGTGAGAAATGTTCCAGTTCCAGGAATTGTTGGCGCAATTTTGAATGGATCAATTTTATAATTCTCATTCATCATCCAGTATATTGTGCCAAAAGTTGCGCCTTCCGTGGCAACAAGAGTTTGGTGATTTTCATTGGCTGGGCACATTTTTTCGAGGATATTCTCCTCGCAACTTTTTGATGTGTTGTACCAATTATTTGATTCTGAAATTATCGTATTTTAAAGTTATTTTGTACAGTTCATATATACCATACGTAAAGTATAAAAAAATAATTTGGTTTATTTGGAATCAATGTTCAATTTTATTGAAATGATTAAAAAGTACACCAAATACTGACTGGAATTTGTGATTTACTGGAAAATACTGCAGATAAATGTTCATATTTTTTATTATTTTTTCACAAGAACTTAACACATCTTCAAAAGACTGAAACTCGCTTTTTTTTTCAAAAACTACAGTAATCCTACAACAATCTTACATTACACCTCCGTGTCACGACAGTACCTTGATACTACCCTTGCCCCACCAACTTCCAACCCAATATCTATTAGGCTATAGAAAAAGAGAGTTGAAAGATAAAATTCGAAGTTATGAAAAATTCGCAATTCATCAAATAAACATGCAAGAACGTATTCAAAACACCAACCTGAATTTGTCAATTTTCTCTCTTCCATTGCAACTGGGCTTTGGAGTTTTAGGTCAAGTGTCTTCGGACAGTAAGTCGACAGAAAAATATTCTCATTTTTAGCTGATCGCACAATTGCAAACTTTTCCGTCGTCTCACATCTCACCGTTTCCGCATAAAGTTTCGTCTTCTTGTCATAATACTCCAATTCCAAGTTTTTATCATAAGTACAGACTGAACATTTGATAATTTCAAAGTGGAGGGTTAATTTGTTGAGAACGACTTGGTGTACACTTTCTGATTTTGTGGTTTTGCAGAAGTAGATTTTTTGGGATACATGAGGGCATATTTTGGTGTTGAGAAGAAGCAAATCCTTCTCCATAATTGCTTGAGTATTCTGAATCGGAAAATTTGGTAGAAGCGCAATGGCCTTGTTTTCGTCTTTCAGTATCAAGCCTTCCGGTGTTTTTCGGTACTTTCCAATTATTCCATGTATATTCACAAATGTGTCCATAACTCCTGACTGCTTACATCCAATCCATGATATTCCAATACACATCAACCGTTGTCCATCAATGCCTCTGTGTAATTTGTCAGTTGCTCTCAATCCCTGAACTTCCACCGAATCAGTAAAGAGGTTGATGTCATCAGCCCGCAAACAAGATTGGCAAACGCAATCTGGAGCTTTTAGAAACTCATTATTCTTGAAGATGTACTTTCCAAAGACTCCATTATCTGTTCCAAAGAGAACAACTTCAAGTGAATTCTCGCAAACGACTGAATATTTTGGTACGATGCGGGCTACTTTTGGTAGCTGGGGTGTTTGGGTTGATGTTGAGTATTTTGAAGGAGGATTTTGGTATTCACTGGTGTTCATTTTTTACCTGAAAATTTCAGGCTTTAAATTAATATATTGAGAATTTAATGCTGAGAAACAAGACAGCAAATCAAGATTAACTGGAAATTCCAAAAAGGCTGTCATGAAAAAAATTGATAAGTATCTAGGCAAGTTATGAAAGTAGAAAGTTAATACCCTTTAATAGTGTGAGAAACGCAGACAGCAAGAGTGCCTCGTTGTCTGCGTCTTCAATGGGATTATATATAGTTTGAACTGTTCGTTGAGTTGATCCTTGGACTCTCTAGGCTACTATTAGATGAAAATAGTGCAGTTCCAATTGATGTTTTGAACTTTTCAGATTTAATTAGGTGTTCCCCAACTATATTATCTCAAGGGGATTATAATGAGATAGTTGGAAATTTGGCGTTGCTCATATAGATGTAGATTGTAGAGAAATGTTCTATTAGTAGTTTTCCCCGTGAAATATTGTTTTTTAAATGCTTTTCCCGTTTTGTAGAAATTTGAAATTGTTTCAGACAATTTTTCATCAATATAATTTATTGGGAAAAGTGGTAAAGTGAAGAAAAGTAATTCATTACTTTAAAATATGTTCTGTTTCAGATTGTGAGTTATAGAAAGAATGTACTAAGAAAATTGACAAGTTAAATCTAGAAATAAAAGTATGAGAAATACATAGGAAAATTAAATAGGAAAATTAAATTATTTAGAAACCAATTTAAAACATTTGAAATTAATGAACGATATAAAATGACAGGAGAAACATTTCAGATAAATTTTCAGATAAATGCTAAATTTAATTAATGTCAGATTAAATCAAATATCACATTTTTCAGTTTTCTGGAAGCATGCATGGGTGGCTCAAAAGAATATTAAAAGTTTAAGCCTAACTAAGATGGATAAAGGAATGAAAAGCTTAATGAAAAGTCGAAAATAGAAACGAAGGAAATCAATGAGAGCTCGCGGAGCACAGAAGAGACAAAGAAACCATAGCAACATGAGAGCAGGGAGAAATATTATCAAAGTAGAAGAAGAAGGAATGAAGAAGTACGTGATGGATGGAAGGGCGGTGCGCATTAAAGGGGCGGAGCTTGCTTTTGGAAAGGGCGGAGAGGTGGAGATATAGAGAAACATAGAAAGGTGGTAAGAGAGCGTGGAGTAGAATTTCAGGAAATCTGCGGATTTATATAGAATGAAAAAGATAATTGTAAAAAAATTGTTTCAAATTTTTGAAGTTATACATGTGTAATTTGACAGTAGTTAGGCGTAGGTAGGCATAGGTTTTTGAGCCTGCACGATGTGAACTCACATAAAATTGCTCAAATAGTAGATTTACATAGCATTGCAGATTTTTAAAGGTTTTGAGAATGTTTAGGGAAAGGCATACGTTCTAGAATTGTTTAACCCAACGCTATCAATTAAAATTTTGATTTTTTCGAATTTTTTAGATCTAATTTTAACTAGTTCAAAGTGCTCCTTTGTAGCTAAACTTTTTGTAAAATGGCACCTGTTTCAAAGTTAAAAAGGAAAGTTTAAAAGTGAGCCTCGAAGCAACCTTCTACATGACTACTATCAAATTAGAATTGCTAAAATTTACACAAATTGAAATGCGTAAGCCTACACTGTATAAACGGGAAACACCAGAGCTCGCGCCTAAATGCAAAAAAATAATCAGCAGGCAGGGGTGCCTACGTACCTACCAGGCCTATCTGGAGCCTACCAGGAACTTGAATTCCAGCTAGCAAGGGTTCTTGGCGTCAAAAAATGTTTGTTGGGGTTCTCGAAAAGAATGCGCGAAACAAGAATCCGTTTTCTTCTCTCTCAGCTCCAGCTTTCACGCAAAAAATAAATAAAAGAGATGTTAGACAACACGAGAGAAAACATCTCTGCTGTCGCTTTAATCAGAAGGCGTATATGTAGATTTGTGAGTTTCTGTGAGCGTTTGCGTGAGTTTTCCAAAAAGAGAGAGAGAGAGAGAGAGCAGAAGAAGCTTGGACTTGTGAAAGAGAGGGAGATAATGTGTGTGACAATGAGAGAGTAGAGGAGCCATTGCAGGAGGTAGCTTATGAATTATGAGAGAAAATGTTGGAAAAAAGTAATATAAGCACGGGTTGTAAAAGGGTAGAAATGTTCTGGATTCTTTATTGGGAAAAATGAATGAGATGTATATGATTTGATAAATACATTTAAGTTTTTAAAAATTTACAAAAAAATTTGTCAAAATTAAAATTAGGTAGAAATGCTATAAAGCTTCAAAAAGATAATTAAACATTTTTCTTATCAGTATTTGTTAATTCTCTGTCAATTTCATTTAAAAATGAGTAATCACTATCTTGACTCCAGGAAGTTTCATCTTCAAATTGCTCCAGCTCTTTTTCCATTTTATCTTGAAGTACAACATTTCGAATAGTTCCATCCATTCCGATGATCATTGCGCTGATATTATTCTTTTTTTCGCACAAATTGGAATAATTGAGTAGAAACCATTTTTCCTCGTTTTTGGAATCGAATGATTGGAAATATTGAGGATCACAAGGATTTCGACGGATTGGAGTGTAGTGTTTCAAGATATCTGAAATAAAGGTTTTCTTGTAAATTTTCGATGAGTGTTTTGAAATTCAAGTCAGAAAATATTTAATTTTTCGTGTGGAACGTTCAAAAAATTGTTGAATTCGAGAACAAAGTTGCCTTTTTTTGTTGAAAAACAAATTTTAAGAGCGTACGTATACGATTTTTAATTTGAAAAAAACCCAAAAACAAGGGCCATTTTTAGGCAGAGAAGTTGTTTTTATTCGGAAATTTATATTGAAAAAAATGTAGAGAAAATTGTGTACTTTCTGAAGATAGCTTTACTTTCAATAAAAAGCTTGAAAAGGTTGCTCAAAAATTCACCGTCTTAACAAGTTTTTAGTAATAATTTAATATTATAAATTAATAATTTTCAATGTGTTTTTTGGGAGTAAGTCCCATGGAATACCAACTAACCTTCTACTGCCAAGTACTTCAAAAATCGAATCGGTGCTTTTCCCAACGGCAAAAATCCATGTCTCGTTTCAATTGACTTCTCAACTCTTCCCATCGGCTTCCTCTTCAATTTGATAATCTTGCTCGTTAGATCACATCTGATCACTGCCAGATCAGTAGTGAGAGCTCTTGATCTCACAATTTTCCTCGAATCAAATATACAATCTGGACATTTAATACGTTCGAATTGTAATGTTCGGTTGTTGAACAAGTATTTGCGAGTTTTCCCTTCTTCAAAATGATATCCAAAGTAGATTGGCATGTCAAGTTTCTTACAATTATCTTTGTAATGGATAAATAGCTGATCATCAATCAATAATCTTGGTTTTTTTGTAGAAATTCTCGAAGTTTCCAAGTATTTATGAACCCTCACATCCAACTCTTCTACTAATCTAAAGCAGTCTGTTTCAAACCTATACTTTCCAATAAATCCATTCTGATCACTAAAGTATTCCATAACTCCTGTCTTATCATTTTTATAAGTAATTGATAAACAGACAAGAGGAAGTCCATTCTGATCTCTGTGAGTCCTTTGATATCCAATTCCCTGAGCTCCAAATTCAAAAGAGCTCAGTGAATAGTCGATATTTGAGCATCCATCGCATTTGCAGTTTGATAACTCGAATTTTTGAGTTTCAGGGTCAAAAGTGTAAGCGTCGAGCTTGAAGTTTTCAGGGAAAGTTCTAGAAATCACAGCCATGTTGTTAGTTTTAACACAGATTGATGAATATTTTGGCTGAATCCAGAGAAAGTTTCCGCTGTCTTCGTCAACTAATTCATCATTTTCTGGCAACTTTATAGTCTTCAAATGGCATCCCACAAGCTCTTTTTTATATTCACAGCACGTACACTGCACTCTTTGAAACTTCCCGTTTTCGGTATTATAGGCGTACTTGAATATCTGCCGATTCTTCATCAAATTTTTGCAGAAGATCAGCTTTTTGTGACGATCACAGTCGGATTCATACAGAGGAAGAAGATCAATGACTTTGACGGATTTTGGGGCTTCTTTGAACTGGCTGGTTTTGGAGTCGAAGACGAATTTCTTGAAAGGATCCGTTTTCTTGTCACGGACTAGGACCACATTTAGTTGAAGGGCTTTGTCAAATTGTGTGATAAGTTCTGTGGACATTCTGAAAAAAACTGGCAAAATGAAGAAGCATTTTAAGATTATTTTCGAACAGGCAAAATTGAGACGTGTAGTTGGAAGATTTTGAAAAATATGTATAATTTCTATAATGAGTTCTAGAAAAGAAACGAAAATATGGCAATGTGTTATGCGGGTTCAAAAAGGGGGAGAAAAAATTTAATTGTCCGAAAATTACCCAAAAAGAGCAACTAATCCAAAAAATAGTGGCAAACAATTTTTCTGGGTTGGAGCGTTGAACTCAGCTACAAATTTGAGATTTCAGCTAATTTTTTGTCCTTTCTTCGGAACTTTGAGCAGCCACAAAAATGTCTGATAGTGAGAATATTTCAAGAATTTTCATTGTGGAATTTTGTAGTTTGGGGAAATTTTGAGAGAATTAAATAAATAAATGAAATTTCACTACTCCCCTTTTTTTATTCGCAAAATCAAAATAAAATTAATTTATGTTTTTTTTATTATGAGGTTAATTAAATTGGCATGAGATAAGATAGTTAACTTCTCGTTATCGATAATTTGATAGTAATGAAAAATGAATTACAAGGAAACTACAAACTACAAAGTTATAACCTACTTTAGAGAGATATCATTTGAAAATGTAAATTAAAAATCAACCACATTATAATAGAGATGTAAAGAGAGGACAATAAAATGAAGAGGCATAAAGGAGGCTGTATTTACAGCTTAACCTCCAATCTTCCCAAAATGTGCAATTCACTCGTTCGATACTTTTTTTTGGAGCAGATGTACATTGTGCAAGAGAGGAGGATAAGTGCTCATTGAGCACCGAATGGAGTGTAAAAGGTAAATTTTATACTAACTTTGGCAATTTAGTTGTCCTTTATCACTAATTTCATTTAAAAAAAAATATTATCAACTAACAAAATAAATGTTGGATTTTTCAGGAAATTTCAGGGATTAAAAAAAAAGTTGTGATTTTCAAAATCTTTTTTTTTTTGTTTTTTGAAGGATGAAAACTAAAGTTACTGAAAATTCAAACTGTGCACTTTTTTTTAATTAGACAAGAAATCATAAATAGCAGTAAAAAAAGAAAAAAATATTGCGAAAAAGAGCGAGTGACTGCACAGGCAGACTAGCTGTAATGGAATGGCAATTTATTGGGTCGATCAACAGTTATTTCGCAAAAAATATTGAGCGTTATGGGAATCAATATGACCTTGTGCTCATTTATTGTCTTTCCCAAGTCTGCAGATTCATCGGAGAAGAGTGGAGATGTCGTGGGAGTCATATATTGATTGGTACAGGTTGTGACGTTTTAAAAGTACGCCAGTGGGAAAATTGCTATGGCACCACAATTTGAAACATGCTCACTATCAGTTTGTGACACTTTTTTGGAACTTATCTGAAAGATTTATCATATCATTCAACATTTCCGACTTTGTGTAATTGCTCAATTTCTAAGCTCTTCTGTTTTCCAAAAGGCAAATAGTTTTATCCTGCAAATGAAATTATTATCCAAAAACCCTAATCAGTATGACTAATCAGCTTTTTCGTAAAGTGATGAAGCTCGTGACATTATTTTCGTTTGGCACATTTAGCCTCAAAGTTCAAGTGATCTAGATCCCCTGGAGATCGTATAGCTGACACAATTACTGACTCATATTTGAGATTCTTTTGAAATGCTTTTAAAAAGTGATGTTAGCACGTGATTTGGCTAGTAATGCAACTAAGAGATCGAATATTTGAAAATGACTCATAGAAAAGTTAGGGAAATTGAAGAATTATGGAGAATTTACTAACTAATGTATGTAATAGTTTTATTTCGTGGTATCAAAAGAAGAACTGTAAAAGTTTTGTAAGTTAAGGTGCCTGGAAATAGTTTTAATTAGCTAGAATGTTTTTTTTCTGAAGAAAACGTTTTTTTTAAGTTGATAGAAACAACAAAACAACTTTTTATTTAAAAAAAACTTGAAATTAATTCAAAAATTATCTAAACCAAAGAAAAAATAAATAAATCTACCATTAGCCAATTGAGGTTACATCAAACTGAGCTCTTTCAACTTTAATAACTGTGAGTTTTTTGTAGATTTTTTTTGATAATTAAGTTTTCGAGCCCATAGTGTCCCCATCCAGAAAACTAATTTCTTGAGCTTATTTACAAATGTTCTGAAAATTTGAAAAAAAAACACTTTTACTTCTCCATATTTTTAGATTTTATTTCTGATTAAAAACAAAGTTTGTTATCTTTTAAAAAAGTAATGCCAAAAAGAAAAAAAAATGTTCCTGAGTTATGAGTAAAAGATTCCTGAGTAATAGAATTTGAGGTATTGGGAAAAATAATGAAAAAAATACAATGGAAGGTTACATAAGTACAACACTAAACAAAGAATTATTGATTTTCTGGAATATTCATTCCCATAGCTTTCAGGTCTTCATTCAAATCGGACAAACCACTGTCCGAAGAGCCGGCTCCTGATATCACTGAGATATCATCATCTAAATCTGAATCTTGTTCAGTGCCATCGCTGGAGGCGTCTTCTTGAACATCAGGCTTGTGATTGCAGTCACGTGAAGCCTCCAGATCTTCAACTGAGTCTTTTTCAGATTGTTCAATGTCCATTGGGTTAGCAGGCTCTTCCGAAGATTCCACTTGTTTTTCAGCAGAATCATCAGGCTTCATGTTTTCAAATACAAACTGGCAAGTCTTCAGGCAAATTTCATCAAGTTCTGGATCCTTCAAACCGTCGATTTCCTCGTGAACTTGAGCTATCACCATATTAGTGACATCGCCTGGATTCACATCCACAAACTGATGTGGAAATTGGCACCTCTTGATACAAGTATCGAGAAGAGAGGGATCTTGTTTCATTGCTTTGTGGAGAACCAAAACTAATTCTTTCTTGGAATTTTGCACATAAGTTTCACACTCTTTCTTCAAAAAAACAAGCGGGCGTACAAGTGTGAAACGGGAACTTTTGAAATGAAAAACGCGAATCACAAGCTCTCCAATCTTATTTATCATCAATAAAATTGGTGGACTGTAGAATGGGCTTCTGGCTGACATTATGACTAGTCGATGGCTCAAGTTATGGATTGGGTATACTCCACGACAATCTTCACAGTTCTCGTGTTCTTCAATAATTCCGCTGGTGTGATTGTAGTAGTAGTATCCTTCGGTTTCTTCGTTCAATGCGTTGATTATAATTGATTTCACGTGGTCGCAATAGAAACTATATTTTGGGTAAAGAGTGACGTCATTCGTTCTTATTGGCTCACGAACAACATCAGCTTTCAATGAAGTATTTATCTCATTAATATCCATTGTTGCACCAAGAGTTTGCCCGGGTACTTTCAAAAATGTTCCCTCGGGCTTCAAGAAGCTGTCCCTGCACAATCTGCCTTCCTTATCAGTACACAACACGATTGGCCATTCACCGCTCGAAGTTACAACGGGCATTATCACTTGTTCTGCGTTCACTCGGTTGCCCTTATCAAAAAGTGTACATTTCGGACAATAGTGTTGCTTGTGCAATTGTCCAAATTTTTGATTGAACACGTAATGACCAATACGCTTGGAAACATTATTGTATGCAGTGATGAAAAAATGATTGGTATGCGGACAGAAATTGATGTATTTCGGGTAGAGATCAAAGTCGGTGGCAAGTTCTGAAATTGGGAGAAAAATTTATGAGATGAGATTGTTTGTCAAAAATTTATTCCAGTTAAATGTTATGCAATTTTGAAAGAAATTATGCAATTTTGAAATAATTATATACTACCCAACATTTTTATATAGCAAAATTGAACAGAATTCTAAAGATGGAGTTAAGGATTTTTCTTTAATTGACAGAAAATAGAACCTAATGGATGGATTTTTCACTTTTTCAAAAATCGCTTTTTCTGATATTTTCGCGTTTTCTGGCTAAATTAATTGGTTTTTCTTGATTTTTTTTCTATATTTGATTTGCAACACAGTAGTTTGCCAACTTTTCAAGCATTTTCCCCGAAAGAAAACTAGAAAAAAGTATTAAATTGATGAGTTGTAGGTCAGTTTATTTCGGGTTATCAAGTTTCCTTCACTGTAAAATGACTAAAAACATTGGCAAACGGTGTTTCAAATTAAATATAAAAGAAATAATCAAGAAAAACCAATGTATTTAGCCAGAAAACGAATATCAAAAATGACGTTCATAATTTGCGCGGGAATTCAAAAATAATTCGACCGTTTCATTGATTTTTGAAACATTTTTAAACAGTTTTATTCAAACATTACGGTCTATTTTCTGTCATTTGAAGCAACCAAGTTTGCGACTCTACTTAACCTTTAAAGTTGGAAGTACTTTTAAAAAATTTGAAATGGTCTGAATTATTAAATTTTAGCTGGGCTTCAAGACAAAGCTTCAGACGTTTTATTTGAACTTTTCCAATAAACTCACCTGATTTCATATTCCTCTTTCTGAGTGCTTGCTCCAATTCACTAACTCTTTTCCTTTTCTTCTTAAGTTGGTCATTCAATATCAAATTATGTGTATTCAGGTTGAACTTCAACTGCTCAATCATACTCAGCATCTGCACATGCTCATGTTTTCTTTCATTTTCTTTGAGGATCTTTGAAGGGCCAAATTCATCAAATTCATTTCCCTTGATTAGTCTTCCTTCTCTATTAATTTTCAAGGCAATTAGCAGCGGATCCTGTGGAGAACCAATTAGTTGATTGAGCACAATAGGTGCTCTTGGGCAAGTCTTACAGCCCACGTGCTCGTGAATATGATTCGTGAAGCTATTATAGACGTAGAATCCTTCCGTTTTGTTGAAATGATTGAATGCAGAAAATATGAGACTCTCGTCATGTTCACATTGTATCAGTTCTATCGGAGTTAAATCCGAATCGAGGGCAAATCTTTCTTTTTCCAAGTCTGCTACTTCACTTAATTCCTGCTCGCCAGCATTTGTATCTAACTCAGTTGGTTCAAAACAGTCCGTCGCTTCGTTGTATACGTAATTTTTGATTCTTCCTGTCGATTCGTTTAGAAATTTGATAATGTGATTCTTAGCAGGTCCGTTGAGTTCAAAATTGATTTGGGTTAATGGAGGATCCATGATTGAATTCAAGTTGGGGAGTGCCGACTCTGAAAATATTTTTTCAAATTTCAAGAGAAGGTATAGGTAAGAAAATAAAAATATACGATTTTAAGAAATTCCAATAGTTGAAAAAATCAAAAGTTAGACATACATTTTCAGAAAAATCCATATCAGAAAAAATATGGGAAAACATCTTGGAATTTTGAATTTAAAGTTATATTAATAAAACATGTACATATAAGGAAAATTTTTTGGCAATAATTTTTCAATTTTAAAATTGGCCATCAAAAATATTCGCACAAATCTTAGCTTTAAACATTTTTTTTCTCTAATTTCCAAAATTGTGCCAGATGTTTATTACTTTGAATGATTTAAAAAATCCATTTACCATGAGAAAATTGAACAGAAAACGCATAATAGCCAAGATAAGGGCGGAGTTATTTTTTAAAATTAAATTTCAATTGACACCGCCCATATCTTGGTTTTTAACATTTTTGAATAAAAAATTAAAAAATGTTGGTAAACTTGCCGTTTATAACTTTCAAGAAAAATGTAAGAAAAAATTAGGAAAAAATCTCACAGCTTTCTGTCTGAGAAGATTCGGTTTTCTTTGAACAAGTATTCAGGTTTTGTAATATTCAAAGAAATGAACGTTTAATTTTTCCGTCGTCTTTACACTTGAATATATTACACATACACACATTGAATGCGGAGAACAGGCTTTTAAAAATGAACATGCAACAAACGAAATGAAAAAGATGCAAAGAGGACATTGAAAGAAGAAATTGAAAATTTATTGATAAGCGCAAGTTTTACACTGATATACGAAAGCAAAATAATCAATATTCACTTCTTAAAGTCTCATACAACAGTCAATATTTTTCTTCGATTTTTTAATAAGCCCTCAGCAAACGCGCTCTATTTCAATTCAAACAAGCATGACTGGGTGGTTTCCGAGTGACGGAGAAAGAGGAAACGAACGAGAGAGGAACGTGCCTCGGAAAATGTTATGCCCAATAGAAATGGGGTATTGATTCAAAGGAAGTGAAAGGGGTGTTATTATACACTTTAAAGAACAATTTCTGGAAAACGCCAACAAAGAGCGCGACAAACCCATGATTTTGCTTAGGAAGGACAATTACACCTATTTCTTTGGCAAATCTGTTCCAATCTGGAAAAACCTTGTCAAAAAATTTGCCAGTATTCCTCTCTCCTTATCAGTTGGCACCATGCCAACTCTACGGCCCACGCGTTGAAATCAGATTTTTTACAATTAGCATTGTATCGATGACGTATCGTTGATTATGGATTTCCGTCAGAATCAATAATCAATACAGAATTCAATGGTACGTCGCGATACACCACATCTACACCAGGGGTGCGCGGCGCAATTGGCAATTGCGGCAGTTGCCGGGTTTCAAAATTGTATCCTGTTTGTCTTTTTCCTTTTTACACTACTTTCAGAACGGTTTATTGGCTGTTCAGAGGAAGAGAGGGTTCAGGAAGGATGTCTTGGCAATTCCGACGGTATACACTACACATAAGCTTCCACAACTTTTAAGTCCAAAATCCACGTCTTGATTAACCTCCGAAAAGTCCAAACTCATTGAAGTTGATATTTATGCCTAGCATAAGCGTAGCATATATTCCATTACAACCTGAAAAGTTCAATTGATGGTTTTCTTCAAGCATGTTGCTACTCTGTAAACACCGCCCCAAATAAATAAAACTTACATTTTATTATGATAAGAAAATCAAAGTTTTCTTAATTGAGAACTGATTGAATCTTCAATTTTCCAATAAAGGGGTTTTTTTTTTTGAAAAAATCAGTCGCCACGTCGCAGGGAATTCACGAGTAAATGTCAATTTTATAGAAATTATTTTAAAAATTTAATATGATAAACAAGCAATAAGTGTATAATAAAGTGAACAAATGTTGCAAACTTTGGAAAAAATTGTGTATTAATGTATTTATAATTTAGAGAAGCATTTTTTTCAGTTATTTCAGAAACAGGAGACAACTTTCTGTAAAAATAATTCAAACAAATTGCGATGCCAAGCATTAAAAAATGGTGAGCGAAATACATAATATCATCTGAATTTGATAAATCTGTCGAAATCGATAAACTTCCAGAAAAAAAATTTTTGAAACGCAAATGCCCACCATTGATATCGATATAAGGCGTCAAAAAAGTCGCTGATCCTAAAATGCCCTTCGACAATCAAAATTTATTCGATTTATCAAAATTTGCATAATGTACGCGATCGTACTCTTTGCCCTGTGACTCACTCGCAATCCTCACATTATTAATGTTGTTTTGTTATCTTTTACACCATTCAATTATGATTGCATTCCTATCCCCCGTCATTTTTACTTATCTTATTGATTCTCCGCCTACTTCATATTGTATATAAGCCATCACCTATCTGATGGCTCTATCCTTTTCATTTAATATCAAAAAATGATACAAACCCCAGCCAGCTCTGAACTCGATTACATAATTCGATTAGACGCTTCGTATAAATTTTCAATTTTTTGAGAAATGTCTTATAGTATTTGTTTTCTATTTCAATATCTAGAAGCAATGAAGCTTCTTCTGGAAAGTTTTTAAATAAATTCGCATTGTAAATTTCAGACTGTAAAGCGTACCTGAGCTAAAAGTTCATGTAATTTTAAAAGCAAATAGGAACGTTAGTTTCAGTTGTAATTTTATTTTCAAGTAAAAACATTATAGAATATTTATTTTAAAATTCAATAAAACTTGTTTTAACTGTTTCTTGTAACTGTTTCGACAGGTGAATTTTTGACGGCTTGTATCTCGGTTGTCTCAAGTTTTATCAAAAAAATTTTAATATCCAAAATATAGAAAAATACTTTGCAAGTATTTTGTTAGTTGAAAAAGTTTTTATAAAACCAATAGCAACCAAGATATAAGCTTAAAGTTTCAAGTGCACGAAATCTTACAAAATTTTATAATTTCAGGACATCCTTCCATGTTTTTTATCTGCAATTCTACTTGTCAAAAGTCAAGAATACGCAACGTGCTCAAGCACAAAAGATTGTTCCGATAATAGAACATGCATCAACAAACAGTGCATCACCCTTCCTGACGTGATAAAAAGCTGCCGATCTGTAGCTCAATGTAACTGGATGATCGAGTATTGTATTGATGGAAAGTGTGCTCCGAGAAAGGATATAACCAGATGTGCCAACGACAACCAGTGCGGGCCACGTCATAATTGTGCATTTGGAAAGTGCCATCAGATATATTTTAACAAGAAGTCTGAAAAAACCTTTGGAATGTGCGGCATTTTCTGCAAGAAATGTGTTAACCATGCTTGTGTTGCTTGACTATAATAGGGTTTTAACGAAAATTGTTGAACTATTCCCCCGTTTTGAGCAATACCGCGAAGCTCAAAGTTCCCAAAAAAAATTTTTTGCTGATCTATCTTCCTTGTGAGTAACACGTCATAAATTATTATTATATATTTTCCAGCTTTTAAACTTCAAATATTTCAATTATGAGTGAGGTGCTTTATTTGAAAAATCTTTTTGGAATTAAATTTCAAGTTTTTTTACAGAAAAAAAAACAAGTTCAGAAAGGAGCAAAAATACAGAAACAAATTTGTGGATGAAGGGGTACATGATAATTTTTAGGGAGGAAACATTTTAAGAATAGAATTAAGACAAGATGCATCCTGGAAAATTTTGATCGGCTTCGGCGATTTGCGACGCAGTGAATGAAGCATGAATAGTTGGATCCATAAAATCCTGATAATTCGATTCAGAAACCAGAGATTCTTTATCAGAAGCAAAATCCATATCTCTATCCAAATAGGAAATATCACTTCCCATTGAACTTCCCGAGTCGTCGGCGATTGAGAATTCAATAGCAGTGGATGTGGAAGAGATCATTGAAATACTACTATTATCATCAGATAGATCAGAGACAAGCTCCAAGTCATTATCTTCAATATCAGAAGGTTCAAGAGCAGTTGTGGTAGATTTTGTGTCATCTTCAGCTTCGACATGCTCCATGAGCTCAAGAGAATCGCTCTCTTGGGTGATATCCAGAGAATTATCGTCTTCAAAGTCCAATGGTTCCACAGCAGTGGTAGTTGATTCAACGTCACAGTTGTCTTCAATATCAGATGGTTCAAGAGCAGTTGTAGTGGATTGTGTGTCATCTTCAGCTTCGACATGCTCCACGCCCTCAAACGATTCGTTTTGTTGAGTAACATCCATAGAAAGACTTTCTTCAAAGTCCAATGGCTCCACGGCAGTAGCAGTCGATTCAAAATCACAGTTGTCCTCAAAATCAGAAGGCTCCAGTGCGGTGGATGTGTACTCAGCATCTTCATTATCTTCAATATCAGATGGTTCAAGAGCAGTAGTCGTCGATTCAACGTCATCTTCTCTGGTCACCTTCGCTAGCACCGATTGCATCTTTTTCCAGGTGTTATTGTCAAATTCCACACCCACCCTTTCGTTGAATGCTTTCTTGTTGCTGAACATTTCTTTAAAGTTGCTTTGAGTTTCAGGTTTTGCTAACGAGAATGCTATTGCTAATTGATCAAATATGGCTGCTTTCGAGTTGACAAGTTTGATATCTGAAAGGAAAAGTGAATTAGACAAGTTTGTTTGACCCAAAGTTTAGGAATATTATTAATGATGAAATTATCAATAAAACTATTTGATATCGGTTTTGCGGCTAAAGCCATGCTAACTTTGTGTATATATTTATTGATTAGAGATATAAATAAATTGACAACACGTATTGCGCACTTTTTTGAATTTTCACTTTGCGAATAGCAGAGAACAGGTTGCATATCTAGGGCTAAATTCGAGGCCTGGGCCTAAGGAAATCGGCACGTAAGCCAAAAGGCCTAATTGTAAGCTAGGGAAATACTTGTTTGTTTTGAAAAACTAAAAAAAGGAGATATTCGGAGCTGTATAAAGACTCAGCCAAGAAACAAGTTTCTAGATTCAAACTTTCAGTCCTAAATGAAGACTCACTAGTACCATCAGACGTAGAAACTTAGAAATTAAAAAATCTTAAAATGTCTTAAAATGAGTATAGTTAAGGGAGCAAAAGGTGTTGTCATGTTAGTTTTTTCTATGTAGTCGGAGAAAATAACTAACAATGTTTAATTTCATTCTGTACTTTCTTTTCTTCGTTGTTTTCTTTTCCCTCCTCTTCTTCTTCCTCCTCATCCTCTTCCTCATCTTCATACTCACTCTCTTCATCTTCATATTCCTCTTCGTCCTCATCCTCTTCACTATCTTCATCCTCCTCTTCATCTTCATCTTCTTCACTTTCTTCCTCATCCTCATCCTCATATTCCTCCTCATCTTCATCTTCATCTAAGCAATCACTATCATCTTCCACCTCAACCTTCTTGGTCACTTCCAATGTTTCCACCTTTTCCACCAACGATTCCACAGTCAAATCGGTTAGTGGTTCCTCAGAACCTTTCAGATCCTCCTTCAGCATGACGACATTGTATGGAAAATTGGCGAATCCCATGTTATTCGAGCGGAATCCAAGAATATTGAGACTTCTATCCTTGCTTGACACCAGAATGACTGCGTTATCAGTATAAGGACTGGTTGATGTGATAACGTTTTGTAGTGATGGGATACTGTGGTTTAAGCTTGACTTTGAGCAATGATCACAGCCGACATGTTCTTCGAAGGATCCTGTGATTTTGTTGTAATAGTAGAAGGCATTCGATTTAGCGTGAGAGTTGTAGGCGTTGATGAGGACGTCTTTAATGTGAGAGCAATAGACTCGGAAATTTGGATACAAAACTGGTCTGGTTGTATCATAAGAAGGAATCTCCAATGTTTTTTTGGTAGTCATTCCAGAATTTTGAACTTCTACAATTTCTTCTAGAACTTGAGATGGTTTAACTGCGATGAATGTATTGATTTTTGCATCAAATGCAACTTTAATCAGTCGACCTTCTTGGTTTGTCAAAAGTAGGCAGGGCCACTTAGACCTCTCACATTGCATCGGCATAATTGTCCAATTTGGAAGAACAGTTGAATAGCAGATGACTCGTGGGCATAGCTCGCAGGTGGATTGATAGTGGAAATGAGCAGTTTTTGGGCTGAAAATGTAGCTTCTTGTAGACTTGGTGACCTCGTCGAACGCAGTGATGACGAATTGGCCAATATGTGGGCAGAAGCTACAGCATTTTGGGAAGAGGTTGAAGTCGAAGACTGGGGGAGCTGAAAAATTAGTATTTAATGCTTGCCATTTCCAACTAATTTCAGTTTCTTCTAGCATCCACAGAAGCTTCAATAGTTTGTAAAAGTTGGCGAAATCTTGGTGTAAGTTGACTAGACGCTAATAATAAGTCAACAAGTTAGGATTGTTGGCGAAAGTTGAGTGTAAAGTACGGCCAACTTTCGTCAACTTCCGCTAATTTAAACCAAACTATATTCATTTCAATCAATTTTACAACGGAGTGGCAAAAGTATGCCAAAGTTGACTAAAGAATCTTATAGCTAGGAAAAGTTGACGAAAATTAGTATTACAGTGACGAAAAGTTGAAATTGGAAATCAAATGGTTGAAGTCAAGTTTTTTCAAAAATTGGCGAAATTCCAAGCCTAAAAGTCTAAAAAGAACCCTTGTACCCCTTCATTTTCAGATCAAACCTACCATTTATCATCTCTTGTTGCTTCTTATGCGCGGCTTCTCTCTCCTTGTTCTTAAGCATTTCTGCAATTTTCCCCTGCTCCATTTCAAGGACTTTCTTCAAATCGAACACCTTCTTCTCCAATTCTGCATTCAGAACCTCAAATTCTTTTCTCGAGTCGTTCATCTTTTTCAAACTCTCCAAGTGCATGTTGCATTCCTTTTCAAGAGAAGAAATGGCCTCTCGGTGCTTTTCGACTGCTTCATCAACCATCTTTTTGTTCGCTTCCACCTGATATTTTCCATACACATTCAGAACATCTTCAACAGTTTGGATTTTCCTCCATCCATTCGATTGTGGTACTGGTACATGGACATTCATTACTTTCAGTGGAGCCATGGCTTCATACTTTCTACTACACTCATTCAATCCAACCTTTATGAAGCGACCTTCTTTATTTGTTTTCAAGATGATCGCGCATCTTGTGAATGGAGAGATTGAAGAGGCAATGACTTGGGATGAATCGATGACTGAGCTTTTACAAGTGGAGCATCCGGAATGCTCATGAACATGGCCTGTTGAGCTGTTGTAGAAATAGAATCCATCTGTCTGAGTGAAGTTGTTGAAAGCTGTGAAGAGGGTACGATCATTATGGGTACAAGAGACAATGGTTTTTGGAGTAAGATCCCAATCCAAGGAATATCTCTCAGATTCTTCTACTTCTGTTTCCACTGAGAAGAGACCAAACGCCTCAAAATATTCACTTTTGAAGAGCTCATATTGACGGGTGGTATCATTCCGACGGTATGGTTTCACACTTCCATCTTTAAAGGAAATAGTATCAAACTTATAGAGTCCATTCGACGATACACGATCCTTGCGGATTACAAGACATTCTGTGCCATCTTGAAGAACAACGAGCTTCTTTTCTGGCTTTGAGACTGGTGGAAGTGAGCCCAGTTGGGATGAACTCATTCGTTCTCCAGCTGAAAGTTTAAAAGTTTTATGCTTCAACTGTGTTTTTAAACTGTGTTTTAAACTGTGTCAACTGTGTTTAAAAAGGTTTTTTTCAAAATTTTCAAAGAATGACACTTACCCCACAATAGCTGCTCCGTGTTCACTTGGATCAAACGCATACGAGCTGCAAATGCAGTACTGAACTTTTCTTCAACAATTCCGAGCATTTTGTTGATTGATCCTGAAGCCAATGTTTCCACATCCAACGTTCTAACATGATCAAAATACTGGAATTTCTCATTCCATTGGTATTTGGAAATATTTCCATCTGGATTCACAAAATACTCCATGTTTCCTTGTTCCTTGTTCAGCCAGGTAACTTGCAAACTGATAAGCTCCTTTCCCTTCCGATCCTGGTATGGTAAAGGAGTACCAGCAAGCTTGGAGATTTGTTGATTCAAGTAGTGACGGCGAATCGCAAATTTGGTATTCTCAATGCATTCTTTGCATTTCGAGTAGGTAAATGACTGTGTTTTGGGATTGAATGTCATTGGGAATTCCTCATCAGTGTCCTTCGCAAAAATGGTCATTTCGTCGCATTGCTCACAGTACTCGGAGCACATAATTTCCAAATTAACATTCATGAATCTGCGTTCATCAACTTCGAGTTCTGGCTCCAACTCTAATGGTATGTCCTTCATCATTTCTACCATCTTTTCCAAAAGTCGTTGCTCCTTGTACTCACAGCAGACACACTCAACACGTCTCCATGGCAACAATTCAGTTTTGAGCTGGTACTTGAAGACTCCTCCATTACGAGCGGCGTTTTTGCAGAAAATAATGATATCATTGGTTTTGCATCTACGAGAGTAGAGTAGAGTCAGATCAGTTTCCATTACAGATTCTGGATGGGATTCGGTCTTGAGAAGAGTAGATACAGACATTTCAAGTGTGAGGTCGATCTGAAATGAAATGTAAGTTTAGTTGAAAAAGTTGAAAAATAAAAGTTATTTTGTTCAACTTTGACAGCGTATATCTCGGTTTTCTTGGCAAAAATTGTCAACTAATGAAATATTTTTTGTTTATTTTCCTAAAATGTGGTAATTTAATATTTTTGATATTTGTAATACGAGCCAAGAAACTAAAAAAGGGGAAGGGTCGATCCTATTAGTTTTGCGCCTTATCACTCTACTTCGAGAGCTCATAATTCGACTGTCTTTTGTCCTAGCAAAAAAATTTAAGTAAAAAAATATTGATTGTTTCTTTTCCTACAGCTTTGTAGTTGAAGTCTTTTTGATAAATTTTGTGAAAACCGAGATATGGGATGTTAAAGTAGAGACATGAGGAGCGAGACTATCCCTACTAGTTTTGTACCCTGTTACTCTACTTTATCTCGGTTGAAATTTGTTGAATTAAACCATTTTTTAATTAATCGAATACTTCTAAATTTATATTTAATATTTCATCTGTTGAACAATTTTTGTGAAAACCAAAGTCTGCCAAGTTATACGCTATCAAAGTAGAGACTGAAAGGGAAAGAAAATACAGTACATGTTTTTTTAAAATATGAAAGAAAAAACCATAATAAAAGAAAATATCAAAAACAAATCGGAAAAAGAAGACTGCTGAGCAGGTCGATCTGCATCTCGAATGAGCCCACTCTGCGCAGCACACAGACTAGGACGGGGCCGATGGTGTGCAGCGTTCGATCGACACGGTTCTCCGTAGAAATAGTGTGGAGAGGAAGAGACGCAGGTTATTGAGGACGCGCAAAAAGAGAAAGAAGAGGAGATGATGGTCCGATAGACGACGTGTCGTATTTGAATATAGGGTTGGATTATGAGAGGCGGTGGACAACTGGCCAAATTGCAGAGAGGTCAACTGGTTGGAGTGGGTTGTAGCAGTAGTTCTCGAAAGACTTTTGCATATATGTATGCTTTTGTATTTTGTATATATGTATGGTATTTCATGTCTTACACGATTAACTAATCGTATCAAAATAAATAAATAAATATCAGATGTTAATGAGTTTGGGAGTAATTGAAACATGATTATCTGTTTTATAGATCCCTATTGAAATATTGTTGAATATCCTGATTGCATAAAATAGCGTCGTATCAGCTTAACTTCTGGAAATTGAAAAGTAATCATCAAAAAATGCTGAACATTTTGTCAATTTTCAGTAAAACTCAACTGCAGGGCTTAAAAACTTGTAGGTTTCACTTTTTCGTTGCTAACTTCGGATGTTCATTGAATTTTTTTAAAAAATAGGTTATCTAATCTTCGATTTTCCTTTTTTGCTTTTTCACATTAAAATAACTACTTATCAACATGTTTTTCTTTTTTTCAAGTCTTTAACTTGTCAATTTATTCCGAGCCCCCGAAATTCCGAGCCCATCCGTGTGCAAAGATAGTTGCCACGTCACCCGTTTCTCTGCTCACTATCTCATTGTGCAACTCCCTCTATGAGAAGGTAACGGTTAAAGGTCAAATATTATCTAGGTTTACACTCTTTATGATGTCTCCATGCAAATATAGAATCGATAGCAATGGAACCAGGGGTGTGCGGATAATAGCCGATGTTAGCCGAATTCGCCGATCGGCTAATTCGGCTAACTCGGCTAATATTAGCCGAATTATCCGTTAGCCGACCTTTTTACCGATTAGCCGAATTAGCCGTTAGCCGACTTTTTGGCAGTTCGGCTAATACGTAGTTATCCATTAGCCGATATTGGCCGATGTTAGCCGAATTCGCCGATCGGCTATTTCGGCTAATTCAACTAACATATTTTTTTGGAAAACAAAATGTGGTGAATTTGTATGATTTTTTCCTATTTGAACAGTCGTTCATCCCTGAATTTGCTCAATAACAGTGAAAAAATTAACCCAAAACCTGAATTAACAGAATGGACAAAAAAAGCTTAACCAAATGAATATTTTCCGAATTAGCCGAATTAGCCGAAAATTAGCCGATTTGAATGACTGAGATTAGCCGAATTAGCCGTTAGCCGAAAATTTTGAAATTAGCCGTTAGCCGAATTATACGTTAGCCGGTTCTCAAAAAATCGGCATTAGCCGATTTATCCGTTAGCCGAAAAAATCGGTTATCCGCACACCCCTGAATGGAACCTTTTGAACAATACGAGAATCCTTGATGCATATGAGGAGGAAAATCAATTGAAAGTGAGCGAACAATTATGTCGGTCCTTTTGGGATCGGATTCGGTTTGCTTCAAGATGGACTGTCATTTGTGGGGATTACGTTTTAAATTCTTCCAAAGTTCCCAAGATATAATATCAACCAAATGTTCAATTGCTTAATGTTAAGTTTAAGATTTTCGAAACATGCTACGTGGTGTCAAGCTGTCCTATCACGGTTTGATCTACAAAAAGTCGGGATTTTTTCGCACAACAAATGTTATTTCAGTGTGTCTGCTGAACTGCTGTCTGCTAGACCTGAAGCTTTTTATTGATGTTACAGTTTTATTACATTTAATCTGCAGGATAAATTTATTGAATCGAAAAATGTTAACCAACAATCGTGTAGCTTAGGAAGATACATCAAGATATCTACATTTTTTCACAATGTACAGGGGACTGTATTCTACAAGAGCATATGACTTCTGTGGTAACTTGAGATAACATGGATAAGGGTCAAAAGAAGATTTAAACTAACAATTCTTTTTGCACACATTCATAATGTCTCGAAAAGTGAGCAAAAAGTGTTGTCTGTTTGTTTTAGAGGGTAATATATTTTTTTGAAAAGTGGTTATACAGTGCGCGTCAATGCTATAGGACCCCCCTCATTTTTTCGATATTGGGAAACTGAAAAAATTCCATGAAAAACTTTTGTGATATTCGGATTCAGCATGTCAAAAAACCCTAGGTTTCTGTGTTTTCACGAGTTTATCATTAAAACTATAGACACACGGCAAATATTTCAAAAATTAGGCCGCGTCACTGCTATAGGACCCCTTGGGATTTTCGAAAATTTTCACTGAAAATCTCGATTTTTTGACTATTTTCAGAAAAATAAGATTAAAAACTGTTTTAAATCTGGTTATTAGTTCAATTTTTTCTGTTTTCCAAACTTCTGTAATGATCGGAATCTTCAATTTAACAATTTTCTCACATTTTTAGACGTTGAAGCTCAACGTGAAGCTCACAAGTAACTTATGAGCTTGAGCTTACAATATCTCATGAAAAACGTATTCAAGAATATTCCTGTCAATTTCTGTCTGATTCCGTTCACAAATAGTATTTTTTGTAGCATTTTTAGTGCTGAGCTTTTGGCCAGTTTTCAGTGTGCTTCTTGATTATGATCCCATATCTAAGCTATGGCTTGATTAATCTTTTGGAAAGTAGTCAGAAAATGAAGCCCATATTTTTCACCACAGGTACCATAAACGTTGCTTGCACCAAACATTTTTGGCATAGCCTACAATTGACGGAATTCATATTCTCAATTCACAGTACATTTCCAAGATTTTTTATAACCCATCGCAAACTTTTCTCACGTGTAGGCTATACCAGAAATTTTTGGAGCAAGCAACGTTTATGGTACTTGTAGTGAAAAATGTGGGCTTCATTCCCTGACTACTTTCTAAAAAATGTGTCAAGGAATAGCTTAGATATGAGCTCATAATCAAGAAGCACACTGAAAACAGGCTAAAAGCTCAGCACTAAAAATGCTGCAAAAGGACTATTTGTGAACGGAATCAGACAGAAATTGACAGGAATATTCTTGAATACGTGTTTCATGAGATAATGTAAGCTCAAGCTCAAAAGTTACTTGTGAGCTTCTCGTTCAGCTTCAACGTCTAAAAATGTGAGAAAATTGTTAAATTGAAGATTCCGATCATTACAAAAGTTTGGAAAACAGAACAAGGTTGAGCTAATAACCAGATTTAAACCAGTTTTCAATCTTATTTTTTTGAAAATGGTGAAAAAATCGAGATTTTCAGTGAAAATTTTCGAAAATCCCAGGGGGTCCTATAGCAGTGACGCGGCCTAATTTTTGAAATATTTGCCGTGTGTCTATAGTTTTAATGATAAACTCGTGAAAACACAGGAACCTAGGTTTTTTGACATGCTGAATCCAAATATCACAAAAGTTTTTCATGGAATTTTTTCAGTTTCCCAATATCGAAAAAAATGAGGGGGGTCCTATAACATTGACGCGCACTGTATAAGGGTATTTTATTAGTTTTCAGCCACTACTCAACAAAATCAATATCGACGACCATCTCGAAAGAGTCATCGCTCGACAGGCTGCTACGGCTACTGCTCCGACTAGAGGAGCTCATCGAGAGAGAATCAGATTCTGGTTCGGACACCGAATCCATTTCATCATCGACTTTTTCTTCCGGCTCCACTGGTTTGAAAACGTAACGTTTGTAGTCATTATCTGAAAATATTTCAGTTTTAGGTGAAAAAAAAAACAGTTAAAGTATGTATGTAAAACTAACTTTTCTTGACAGGATTCTCAAGTTTCTTTGCCAAAAATGGTTTCACATTATGATAAAACCAGAGGATTGCTTTGATCTTTTTGCATACAATATCTGCAAAAATCTTTTTCACATTATTAGACATTCTTCTCCTAATCTCACCCTGCGTTTTTTCAATCTCTTCAATAAAACTCTGAATTTCCTCATCACTCTCAACAATTGCCTTTTCTTCCATTGGATCAAATGATGCTGTCTCCCGATTATAATGGAATTTCTTCAGTTCTCCAATTCCAGGGGTACATCTGATACTGATTGCTTGCTCAGTTTTTGTGCTCATTGTCACATTGATAAGCTTCGCGATATTTGGCATTTCTTGCTTAATTTCGATGTCGGACATGACTACCTCAAGAAATTGATGATGATATCTATCGAATACATATTGTCCGATTTTGTTGGTTTTCTTGTTCTTAGCAATTAGAATACTGTCATGTGGTAAGAAGACACTCTTTTCCTTGACCAATGGGATCAGGTCACTTTCCATTACTTTGCTGTCCAGTGTAAGATCTTCCATTGCTGCGGTCACTGAAATATTCAATTGTTATTTCGTTTTAAAATTTGTTTTAAAGAAAATCACTCAAATCGAACCAAGATATGGGCAGAACCAATTATTGATTTTTCCACTTTTTTTTATGTTAGTCAAATGTTCATTATTTTGTTCAACTAGTAATCCAGCTAGGATTTAGAATGGACAGTTGTCCAACGCTTCTACGTGTATTTGGGCCTGATTCGGGATTTGAACGAGTACGTTTTTTATGTAGATACCTACAAAAATTTTAAACTAGAGGTCCACTTTGAACTCGAAAAACTGTTTAGAAATGCTTTCAGACGGGCTGTCAGCTCATTAAATTATTGCATTTTTTGCAGTCGGTGAAAAAATGCAAAAAAAATTCAGGTTGACATTTTTCTGCGTTTCCGTTTTTCAAATTTACTGTTTCAATTCTTTAATTTTTAAAAACTAACCATCCTTCAGTTGTGTCAAGGCTTTAATTTCAGTTGGTGACATATCCACATAATTTTTCTCAATTTCATCATAACACATTTTCAAAACTCTTCCTTCCTGGCTCATAGTGAGAACAATTGGTCTTCTTATTTTTGGGCTCGCCGCGACGAGCAAAATCTGCTTGACATTGGTCGATTTCTTCGGATCCAGATGACATTGATCGCATTTCGTTTCGTGAAAACTCAGGGTTTCCGAGTCGAAAAGATATTGGAGGTTCATTCGGAGTAAGTGGTTGTAGGCGAAAATGATGTTCTTATGAATGTGTGGGCACCATACCGAGTGATGGGGAGTCAGGTCACTGTCCATTTGAACTGGTTTACCATCTACGCAGACAATCTTCTCAAAGGCTCTTTTTGTCACGTTGAAGAAGAACTTTTCTGAAGATCCATCTGGTAGCTTGACAATGATGATCTTTCTATTTGACTCGAGGCAGTTCACAGTTTCAAAAACAACATCCATTTTTGACTGAAAATTGTGCATTTTGAAAAATGGAGAACAAGAGTAAAATTAAAAGATGGAGTAGGGAGTAGAAGCAGCGGGGATATTTCATAATTTTTTTAAATACAGTAAATTGTTTAAAGTTGGAATAGCGCCAGTGGGGTAAATGCCAAAATGACCAAATTTCATAGGAAAACGTTTCAAAAAAATTTCTGAAAACTTTGTTCTCTCTCAAAAAATGGCATTTACTCAGTTTTTGCCACTCCTAACTTTTGAAATCGATCAAAAAATTCTACGATTTTTATACTTTAATTTTGTTTTAATTATATGTGTTAAAACAATTTAGCTCTGAATTTCCTTAAAATCTCATGCTTTTCAAAAATATGGCAATTTGCTAAAACTTTGACTGGAAGTTCATGAAAATCGCCACTGGCGCAAAGTTGAATTTTTAAGATCAATTTAATTTGGTAAAATTTCAAAGTTATAGACTTTTGAGAAATTTCGAGTATTTTTGCCTGTTTGAACTCCAATAACTTTTTAATACAAATAGTTTTAACGTAATTAGAATATCAACTTATTTAGGAAAAAACTACATTTTTCGGATGACTTCCAAAATTACTAAAAGACCGAAAACTGAGTATTTGCCACTTTGAAAACTTCAAAAAATGTTTAGTGTGATTTTTTCCCCTTTATTGATTGTTTATAATTCATTCAAAGTTGGAAACCTTTCAGTTAAAAACACATACTATTGAATTATAGTCATTGTCTGTGTAATGCATATCAAATTAAACATGTCAAATCGAAACAATTTATTTTAAAACATAAAAGAGTTAAAAACAAAAAAAGAAGATTCATTGCTTGAATGCAAAACCATTATAAGAGAGAGTGGTATGCATACGAGAGAACCCCCGTGTGTAGAGGGACAGACGCAGAGATGCCAAGATGCTTGAAGGGAGTGAAGAGACCGAGGTCAACGAAGAGTGAGCGAGAGGGAAAGAGCCGTGAAAATAAAAGCGATTTGGTTGGAAAAAATGAGAGCGGATCCGAGCTTTATCACGAGGTGGTTTTTTTTTAAGAACGTGACTTCTTTGAAAGAGTCAGAAGGGATTTTCTATCAACCTACTCATAATAGTTCAACTTTCTGGCCAAAATTTTGATGGCTTTCAGTATGGTTAGAGTTAGGTAAGCAATTTAAAGGCTTTCAGGAAAAGCTTATCTTTTTGTAAAAAATATCTGAAATTCTGAAATCACCAAAAGAAATTTCAAATTTTCTAAAATTATTGCATAATATTCAGGTAAGCGTAAACATCCTAAAACCCACAAAAAACGTTACAGTTTTATTTCAGTGGTGGAAACTCATAATTCAGATTCATTTTAGATTTGGAAGTGGAGCAAAGAATATTTTTAAACGATTTTAATATTTTAATTCCGTTTTATTTGTTTGCATTTCACCATTTAAAAAGTTTAAATCTGCATCAATTACTCAAAAATATGTCCAGATTTTGGAAAAATTTGCCTATATGCCAAAACTTTTACTAAAATTTTGGAATATCTAAAAAAATTGGGAATGGTTATAATGTGATGTTCAGTCATATTGGACTATTTTCCAGACTACATAGATATAAATTAGATATGACAGAATTATGTTCCAAATATTTGTATTTAAATGTTTAAGAAAAATTGCTGTAGATTTCTCAAAAAAAATATTTAAAATATATGTACTAAACCTCTATTGCTTTAACAATATAAATAGTTTTTTAGGCTCAATTTAAGGTATCTTTGAAGGTTTGATAGATCTAAATCGTAAAACACTTTTCAAAAAATCGGTTCAAACTCTTTGCTACAGATAAATCAGATATCATACTACTGATAAAATCATTGAACAGCATTATCAAAAAAGGGTGCAGCTACTGCTATCTCGATATGAAAAGGTTATTTGTGGAGGGGGGCAACCAAGGCGAGGTCAACTGTGACGTCACACCTCTTTTACGCAATCGTTGGCAGAGGTAGCACAGTCAAACCAAATAAAAGGAAAGGGTGTTGTAGATTTGCTGAAAATGCTACGTTAATTGAATATTTTAAATTTTATATTTTGGGAATGCTATGGACAGTTTAAACTAATAAAAACTGGAATCTACATATTTTGATAAAATTGAACTTCACTGAATTCTGGAAATTAAATTTTTAGAACTCGTTTTGGCGTTTATTCTGTCGAAAATGAAACTATTTGGGCTAGTTTTTGAGCTATAAAATAAAACATAGATTTTATATGTACCTGGAAACAATTTGAGAGAATTTGAAAATATTTAATGTTTTCGAAAAAATGAAATTACTATTTGATGGAATTGAATAGCAAAAAGGTTTAAGATTATGTTTCGATAAAAAACTTCCAGAGTGTTTTTCTACTCTTACAGACCGTCAAAATAGTAAGAGACAGCGCTGAGAAAATAAATTCATTAACGAGAATCCCATTTTCCAAAGTTTCAACTATTATTAGTCTTTCTTGCAGGAGAAAAATGTAATTTTGAGCTTATCATCATAGGTTTCTGCTTGTCCGTCATAATACCATTTCTTAGCTTCACATTTTATTCCAAGGACAGTATTTGGATTTGGGTAAATCTAAAATATATGGAAATAAAAGTTAATGGCAATTATATTCACTTACATTTGAGTTCACCAATATTTTTTTGGTTTCAACAATGAAACCGGCAACCGAATAACCATTTGGACAAGTGGTAACGATGGATTTGCATTCTGGATAAGTGACTACTGGGGCAAGGAATTGGTCTTCGGTGTATTGTTTGGCTATTTCTGGATATTCGGTTTGAAGCCAATTGAATTCAAATGTTGGTTGTCTGATGCACCCGCATTCTGAAATTTTCAGGGAATTTCGGAAAGCCGAATATATATTTTATTTTATTTTTTTAAGTACTGAGAAGTAGCTGGTAAACATAAAATTGAACATTATCATACCAGAATGAAAGTAAAATGATGAAATTATAGAACCTACACAAATTTTTATTATTGTCTACGAAGATTTTCCAAAACTCCACTAAAACTTAATGTCCCTGTCAAAACTACTTTCTAAAAAATGCGTCAATCTATACTCAAACTTTGAAATGTGCTATTTGCAAATTTATAACTGAAATTTCCATTAAAAATATTAACTGTGAAACTCAACTCGGAGAACTTTTAATTGTCTCCTGAAAGTGTTCAGTTCATATTTAGTGTTTTTCAGCGATATTTTTGGGAATTTCCGATATTCCATAATTATATCGGTGATTTTTTAGAAATTGTTTTATTGAAAAAAAATTAAATTTTAAGTCAATACATTTTTGTGCAAAATTTCTTTAATAGGATACGTTAGGGGCTAAACTACTAGCTAAAACAGTAGCCTATATAGATTTTTAGAGAGTTTTGCAGAAAGTATCCAACAAAACCAAGCTATTTCTTATAAAATTAACTACACTAAATTAAATGATTTACGTACCATTTTCAAGTGGATTCTTGCACAATTGAGCGGCAAAGATCATTAGAAGAAGGACAAGAAGACTGATAGCTGACATTTTGATGGTGTTTGCTTTTTCGTTTCAATTTCATCGGCTTTTATTCGGTTCCGATCTCCCATATTAGCTAATTCAATATTCAAAATTCAAAATTCAAATGGGACAACTGGCAAATGGTAATTAGTTTTGCACGGTGGAATTGACAGGGCAAAGAATGAAAATGTGATGTGGAAGTTTGCATTTAGTAAAAAGCAATTTTTATGATAAAAGTAAATACATTTCGGCTTGTAAGAACTGGAAAGTGCGCATTCGTTCAATAAAACTAACGGAAACCAAGATTAGTCGTGAACAATGAACAAAGATGCTTACTCCCGATCGATGCACCATGTATACTGCTGTTCTTTGAAAGCCAGATCTCGGTTGAATTGAAAGACAATTATGAACTTTTAACCAAAAACTAAAGAAAATAATTCACCTCCTATTGATGCACCATGTGTACAGCTATAATCTGGAGGTCAATATTTCGGATTTTTAACTTATCAGAAAATTAAAATTTTCAAACTTTAAAGCAATGGATGAAAAATATTTTATCATTCAAAATTTTCTCATAAAATAAATGACAGATAAGGTTCGAGTTTTTAAATCTAAACAATTGTAGTTTGCGCCATATCGATGCACCATGTTACTTCTCATGTTTAGCAGTTCATATCTCAGTTCTTTGTAATGTTATCAAAAAAGTTTTAACTACAAAGGTCGATGCACCATGTCTGACTTTCTCACTCTAGTAATCCAGCTGTCGAAGTAAAGACCGCATTTTTGAACGTATTCATTTCTTCTATGAAATTCTTTTTTGAAATTTAATCATTTTTCAAAAATATCTCAAAAATGTGAACCATTTACGTGAACTCATAAAACCTCCACAAACTTCCAAAGTTTACTGCGTGGCAAATCATAATTTTATCTCTGCCCTAAATCTCCAAAAATCAATCAGTCTCAGAATTCGGAATTCAGTATTTGATATAAATCCTTGCATTGATTGTGTCCAATCACACTTTGCACAAGCTTCGTTAGATCTTAACAAGATTAAAACAAGCTGATATCATGACTGATAAGGATCTACTTCATCAAAAGTACTATCACGGATTGCTGCCGAGAGAGGACATTCAGGTGAGTTGTGCTACTGATGGTTATTCAGACTATTGTCTTGTTTCAGGAGATGCTTAATAAACCCGGTCAGTTCTTGCTCAGAACATCGGAGCCTGTTAAAGGAGAAAAGAGGCAGTTCGTGTTGTCAGTTGTAGGTGAAAAGAAGACTTCTGTTAGTGATTATCTTTCCCGGGATTCCAATTAAACTTCTTCTTTTCCAGGCTAATCACTTTGTTGTTCGTGAGAGTGATCACAAAGTCTACGTTGATAAGATTGGCTTCCCAACAATCATCGAACTCGTCAATCACTATGTGTCGACCAAAGAGAGCTTCTCGACCAAGGATGGAACTGTCAAGGCTGTGCTGAAGCAGGCTGTGGAGCGTCAGAAATGGGAGCTGTACCATGAGGATGTGGAGTTGACGAAGAAGCTTGGAGAGGGAGCATTTGGAGAAGTATGGAAGGGGAAGCTCCTGAAGATTCTGGATGCAAATCATCAGCCTGTACTTGTCGCTGTGAAGACTGCAAAGCTGGAGAGTATGACGAAGGAGCAGATCAAGGAGATTATGCGGGAGGCTCGATTGATGAGAAATCTTGATGTGAGTTTGAGATGAAAGCCTTATGATTCTTGGAATAGTCTTGCTCTGCTTGGGTAATTTCGGGCCAAGCTGCTGGTTCAAAGCGAACGCTAATTAGTAGTAGTAGTAGTAGTGATGTATCACAGGGCTTCGAAAAAGTCATTGTGGATCCACGTGGATTTAAGGAATCTGTGGGAAGCTGTAAAGATTTTCCCTTAGTTTAAATAAGCCTTAGTCTCTGATTTTCTCGCAGATAAAAAACTTTGAGATCATAGTAATCGGGGCGTTGCTAATTAGTTCAGAAATAAACACATTATATTCCCCTGCACTACATTTTTCAATGATTTATTTCAGCATATCAACGTCGTCAAATTCTTCGGAGTAGCAGCTGGCACGGAACCTCTTTACGTGATCATGGAGTTGGCTGATGGTGGAGCACTCGATTCTGCCCTTGGGAAGCTCCATTTCCCGATGATCAAGAAGTACGAGTTGATCTACCAAGCTGCCAATGGTCTCGCCTACATCCACGAGAAGAACCTGATGCACCGGGATGTCGCTGCTCGTAACTGCCTTTATGGTGGTGGACAGGTACTGTAGATTCACCTAGATAATAATAATAATAATTTATTACGCTCGCTGGGAGACGTGAAGGAATACAGAATACAAAAGTTATTGTTCGCTTGAACTAGAATTGGTGCAGTCGGGCAATCGTTTCCATTCCATTAGAATGTTGTCCTTGTCCTTGCGTTGTCCTTGCGTAGACTCCCCCATAGTGGGCGAGCGATTCCCGAGTGAAAATAATCACGGATCTAGATGCATCTAGAAGTTAACAAACAACTTTCAGGTCAAGATCGCTGATTTCGGACTGTCCCGTGAAGGTGCGGACTACACGATGGATCTGAAAAAGAAGGTACCAATCCGTTGGTTGCCTCCAGAGACCATTCGTTCGGGTCTTTATACTCCAAAGACTGACGTCTTCGCTTTTGGAGTGATGGCATGGGAAATCACCGAGGATGGGAAGGAGCCATATCCTGGATTCAAGGTTATTGAGGTGGCAATGAAGGTTCTCCAAGGATACCGTATGCCGTTCAGCCCGGAGGTAAACAAGGAGTTTGCAGAATTCATCTTGGTAAGAATCAATTCAGATTAATGTAGTTACCGTAATCCAATAACTTTTAAGACGAAATGCTGGCCGGAAAAGTATGAGGATCGTCTCCCAATGAAGGACATTTGCAAGTGGATGAAGTCGTTTGTCAAGGCTCAAGGAGGAGATACTGGTCCAGGCGGAGTGAGTTTTTGTCAAAATGTTTTAAATTTCATGATTTCTTACAGATGATGTCGAAGATTGGCAAGAAAATGAAACGGTCAAACTCGCGTGAGAAGAGCAAAAGCTCGACTATGACTGCTGCACATGGGCAAGATCAAGGTGCAATGACAGCCATTGAGAAATAGTGAACTTTCTACATGTATTATGAATAGTTTTGAGAATAAAGTTTATTGAGAAAAGTTTTTATTCAATTAAAAATTGTGGAAGTGTCAATCATAGTCCTTCGCCAGTTTTGATGGTTATTTGGCTTGTCCAATGCAAGTCCCATTCGTCCACCGTTGAGCTATGAAGAAGAAGAATCTTGCAGCAAAGCCACTTATGATTTTATCCAGTTAAAAAAATTATTTATTTAAAAAAATTAAGAATAATCGAAACAACTAATAGTAATATTTATACTCACAGAAAAAAAGAAGAAAACAAAACGAAAAATGATACAGATTGTCTATTTAACAAGAGGTTTGATGGCGTTATTATAAATACAGAAGGAGAGAGCGGTGCCGAAGAAGATCCAGCCGATGTTCTGGATGTCGAGAAGATTGAGAAGCGATTGGGAGAGAGATCTGGAAAATTAGATGATATGAGTAAAGTTTTTTTCCAAAATCGAAAAATGTGAGTTTTTGAAAGTGGATTTTCATTATTTCTCGATGTTTTTTGGATTTTCAGACAATTTTGGGTGTTTTTTAAAAGACAATCGTAGGTGATTTAAAAACTACTCTTTTCTTGGAAAGAGACTGGAGAAGACGAATTAAATTTTTATTCGCAAATTTCTTGTTGTTTTCTCGTTTTTAATACCTTTCAGTGCAGTTTTTCACATGAACTCTAGAAATTTCATGATTTTCACTAGGAATCTCATTTGATTCCGTAAATATAACCGCCGAATCCTCGAGAAACGGTTCAGGTTCCAACATAAACATGCTTCCGCGTCTGGTTTGAATATCAGAAATTGATTTTTCAACAATCAATTTATGGAAAGCCTCATTCATATCCGACATTTCGACTACACGTCCTTCCTGCTCATTGTAAATTCTTCCCGATGAAATTTGATAGACTTTATCCGAGATTTCTGAAAATAGATTATTTTGAGATTTTTTTTTTAAAAACAAAAGCGCTGTACTTGGTCTCGACACGGTCGAATATCTGAAAAATGGTGTGCGCCTTTAAATGGTCTCCACTTTTTGTATTTGTGGATCTAAGCGGATACTCAAAATGTAAAAAAATCGCAGAAAAGGCGCACAACATGTTTTTGTAATATATTCGTGTCGAGACCCATTGTAATATATTCGTGTCGAGACCAGGTACCGTAATCAACTATTAAGTACCTTTAACTCTCACAACAATCAAAAATCGATTATTTTCGACCTCATCAGTCACACCAATCACAGGAACAAATAGAACATCGATTGATGAAGTGACTTCTGAAATGTCACGTTTCATTGGAGAAACTCCGGTGAGCTGCTTCGGAGCAACCTGGAAAATTCAATTTACTTTCAATTTAGAGAAATTTCTACAAACTTTAACCAATGGTGGCTGAAATTCTCCAGCAACAGCTCTCGTCAGAGCCATTCTAAACACAACTCGATCCTTCGCAGACATCTCAACTCCAGTTACAGCATTAAATGCATCGATTCCTACACAAATCATCATAAAATGTTTAGAGTTCAAAGCTGCACAAATTGCCGCTTGTAACTCAAATGTCGACATCTTTTCATAGTGATTTTGGTCGAAAAGTAGTGTCCAAATCCCGTTGACATCGGAGAAATTGCTCTGATAATCGAAATATTTCGGCATCTGGCTTTCATAAAGCTCATCGAATGTCTGTGTCTTGTGAGCTGTCTCTTTATCTTCCAAGTGCTCCATTTCGAATTCCACGTTATCATTCTCGTCGTCTTTGGCTTTCACCTGTTCGAACACGGTCTTCGGGATTTTTCCAGTCACCAAGTTGTACGAGACGCCGGTAGTGACTCTGAAAAAAACTGAATTTTGAAAGAAAATTAAAAGGAAAGCCTCACCGTCCGTATCGAAAACTATCTTGAGTATGATCGTACTCCTTATCCTCCTCAAAAACTATTTTGTCTATCATTTCTGTGGTTCGCGCCTAAAATTCAACTGAAATTAATAATGAAATCGCTTAAAATTCATTACGTCTTCAGGGATGTCTTCAAACGACATGAATCCTAATGAAAAATTGCTTTGCATTGGAGAAAAGTCGCCACTGTCCATTTTCTCGATTTTGAAACCTGGAAAAGTAATATTCTTAGCTTAAGAAGAGTTTTTTTTTCAAAGTTTTTAAACATTTTTGGTAAAAACAACACTTTAAATCATGAAAAACCTCGAAAAAGTGAGAAAATGTCGAAATCGAAGTAAATCCTAATAAGGCTTAAAGGAGCGACCAACTGTTTGCCCACTGGGTCTCACCGCGATTCTAATTGAGTACTGTAGTCTGTCGGCTTTTAACAGAAAATTGCTGTCTTTTTGATAAAATCGCAGGCTCAGGGGCCTCGGAGTTTTGCAAAAAATGTGTTAAATAAATTGTGTGGAGCCACAATTGTCACAAAATATAAATTTTCACTGTGCAATAAGAAAACACGGTACAAAAAAATATTTATTTGCCATTCAACATGATAGTAACTTGTCCTCCAGTCGGTTTTCCAGTCTTGAATGATTTGGCCAAATCCTTATCATCACCAGAGAACACACTGTTCACAATGACAAGCTTAGCTTCTTTTGCTGGTGCCTTGTTTCGAGTGAGTGTAAGATTAGCAGATTTTCCCGGTTCGACAGTTCCGTACACCGGATTCATACTGAAAAAATATAATATCAAATTCTGATAATAGTCTAGACAACTTACAGATAAACCTGATTATCCGAAGTCTTGATCTTGAACATAATTTTCTTGTCGTGAGTATTCGTGAGTTTCAGCTTCTTCTGCTCTTGCTGATCGGCCTTGAACATCAGATCACCGGGTGGATCGATAGTGACTGAAAATTTCAAGTTTTCGTTAATCTTTCATAGGTAAAACTCACTGTGGGGTTTCGGCTCCTCCTTCTTCTCGTCCTCCTTCTTTTCATCTTCCTTCTTTTCCTCTTTCTTTTCCTCCTTCTTTTCCTCCTTCTTCTCCTCTTCCTTCTTCTCTTCTTTCTTCTCAGCATCCTTACTACCACTCTTCTTATCATCCTTCTCGTCCTCCTTCTTATCATCACCCTTTTCTTTTTCATCCTCCTTCTTTTCTTCCTTCTTTTCTTCCTTCTTATCGTCCTTCTTATCGTCCTTCTTATCTTCTTTCTTTTCATCCTTTTTCTCATCTTTCTTATCGTCTTCCTTCTTTGCCTCTTCCTTCTTATCGTCCTTCTTCTCACTCTTCTTCGATTTCTCCTTCTTCTCCTCTTCCTTCTTCGGCTCCTCTTCCTTCTTCGGCTCCTCTTTCTTCTCACTCTTCTTCGACTTCACATTCTCCACAGGCGGTTTCATCTTACTATCGGCTTTCGGGGCCGCTGCTGAGGCTGTTGAAGACTGAAAAATAAAGCTTTTATTGATAAAAGTGTAAAAGGTTTCTCCCCGGCCGGGAATTGAACCCGGGTCTCGCATGTGACAGACGCGGATACTCACCACTATACTACCGAGGACACGAAACTTTCGGTCCTAGGAAGCATACATAAACGTTTAAAAATATTACCTTTCCATCCTTTTTCTTCTTTCCACCACATCCAGCGAGAATCCATCCAGCAATGGTGATGCCGATCAAGACACTTATTTCAATTGTCATCTTTTTTGGACAGACAAATCCTTCGATTTGGTACGATTGTAAAATTCAGAACTGATTTATCTAACCTTCATCAACTAGCTTTTTTTGTATTTTTTTTGGAAAGATTATGTAGTGTAAAAGTTCACGTGAAATTTGTTTAAAATCTGAATTTTTCATTCATTTCTATATAATTTGAATAATATTACACATTTATAGTATATCATGATAGCCAAAACAGCAAAAAAGAATATGAAGATAGGAAAGAAACAGAGAAAATCCTGGGAAAGAGTTGGGAAAACTAGCGAGAATGGTAGAAAAAACAAGTATTTGGAGAAGTACGGTGTTACCTCTTGACGCAAAGGTACGGTACCGGGTCTTGACACGATTGAAACTTTACAGCTACCGTAACCACAAATATGCCAAGTAGCTCTAGTGGGTACGGTAGCTACTAATTCCCGGTCGTGGTGAGACCAGGGTAATTGCTTGATTTTCACTGATTCAGGAAAAAAGTTACAAGTCACCGTTGATGTAGGATAAGGAAGAAAAACTACACAAAAAATGGGAAAAAATCACCGAAATTACACGAAAGTTGTGTGAAGAAATGAGAAAAATGTAGATATTAAGAGAGATGAATAAACAACCTTATGAGAAAGATTCACACGGAAAAACTGGAAAAAATTGGGAAAAAAGTTTGATATTTATCACTGAGCAGCAGTGGCTCGAACGCCGTTTCTCTCGTAGTTGACTAGTTGTGTGCCCACCAGATACCGGTCATTTTTGATTTTTTCCGCCAACTCGCGGAACTTTACAACTTGCCATCTGATGAAGACGACGGCTGAGGTTATGAACAAGAATGCTGGATACGAGAAACGAAGAAGAAGCATCGTGAATTCTGGATCAGCGCCTGGAAATTTAGAAAATTTAGTGAGAAGAGCGGGGTCGCAGTTTTAGATGAAAAGAGGAAAAAATTTGAAAATTTTTTTTTTTATTTTGAAAACTGTTGCGCCAAAAATACGGTACCGGGTCTCGACATGACAATTTTTATTAGATGTGTGCCTTTAAAGGTTACTGTAATTTCAAGTTTTCGCTTCTCGCGATTTTTTAAAAATTAAATGCGATAATTTTAACGAAAAAATATGAAAGTATGATGTGACGAAATTTTGAAACTACAGTACCCTTCAAAGGAGCACACCTTTTTCTAATAAAAATTGTCGTGTCGAGACCGGGTACCGTATTTTTGGCGTGCATATGTCGATATACGCACTTCGTGTACTCCTCGAGGAGAACATTTTACAGTTTTTCGAATAAATTGGTCAATTTTGGACTAATATGATATTTTTTACTACTTTCTCTCTCCAAACTTTCTCGAAAAATTATGAATTTTTTCCTTTCCTCAATTTGTTTGAATAAAAATTTATTTAATCTGCATGATTTTTGTTTGACAAATCTAAATTTAATTTTTTAAATAAGGTTTTCAGCTGATAAAAACCAATAAAAAAGTGAAAATGATTGAAATCCAGGTTTTTTGGGGTCTCCTCGGGGAGTACACGAGCTGCGTAAATCAACACATGGCCATTTTTGAGATTTTTTCAATTTAAAGGATCCAATTAATTCTGAAATCCTTCTAGAATCCATTTTACCTGAAATAAACGCGTAAAACTTGATCACAACAACCGGAAAAGCGATAAAAGTCGATAGATACAGTATACATGGGACGACAATCCTCACGAAAACGTGTAACGCCGCAAAATTCTCAATTCCACGTTGCACAAGTAGATCGAGTTCTGTTTTCAGCCACCAATCGGGTCCCATTACAGCAATTACACCGAAGATTTTGATTTGAACAACGCCCATTGCCCAGTCTTGATATGGGAACATTAGTGCTGTCTGAAATGATTTTTTGAAATGATTTGAAGATTTTCTACTCTTTTTTTGTGGCCAGAATATATTTATATACTTTTTGCAGCGAAAAATCATAAACTTTGAAAATTGAAACTTTAAAAAAATTATTATGGAAACGCAGAAAAATGCTTCTTTTGAAATTGAAAACTCTCCACCCCTTTTTTTCGTATTTTTGTCTTGTTTTTCGTTGCTTTCAACGATTATAATGCCGAAATTGATTAAAATATGAATTTTAAACGTTTTTTCGGCGTAAAAATCATTTTAAAAAGACAAAAAGACTTGAAAACTTATGATTTTAGGCTAATTTTTTAATAATTTTTTCTCAGAATTTTCAGAAATCCAGTCTGAAAGTGTTACCTGTTGATATCCCAATCGCATTGGAGTGAAGAAAACCAATTGGAAATAAGTACCCATCAAAAGTGGCAAGACGATAATTATTGGAATTGCAACAAGAAACAGGCGCATTCCCTGAAAATTTTTTATTAATTTTCAATTTTAAATTTTGAATGGATGGGTTTTTTTTGTAAATTAAGAAATTATGGAAAATTTGGAAATTTTCTGAAATTTTTTTCCAAAAACCGGCATCCTTGTGTTGAATGGGCCCGTGTCGATTCACGCAGCTCGTGTACTCCACGAGGAGAAGATTTTACAGTTTTTGTCTGAACCACTTTTTTTCTGAAATTTAGAACAGTAAATTTTTGGGCTAAAAATATGGTAATCGGTCTCAAAACGATAATTTTTGTCACATACGAAATTACAAAAATCGTCGAGACCGGGTACCGTGTTTTTGGCGGAAAAATTGCGGATTCGGTATTGCCTCCAATCTCTAATTCGACTGTCAAATTCAAGAAAAATTAGCTACATCTGTTCAAAATCAAGCTTTTTTGGTAAAAAAAACAATCAACACCTTCTCCACGAGGAGTACACGAGGTACTCCGTAAATCGACATTAAATAATTTACCGTACCAAGTAAGAATAATGAACAACAGCTCTCTTGAACAAGTGTGGTCCTCCTCTCACAAACTTCGTCACAACTGCTCCAAACTTCCCGATTGTCCAACAAACATAGAGACCCAGAGAAACAGTGTACATCTCATGAACATTCGTTTGTCCCGAAACCATTAGAATAATGAAACGTCCAATTGAAGCAGGTACAATGAATACAACAACACTTGATAGAGTTGTTGTCAAAGACATTAGAACAAGAAGAATCGATACACGAACTCCGAATAGTGATGGTCGATTGTATGGCTCGTAGGCTCGGGGCTCGCGGAGCAGGAGAAGAGCTTGATGCTCAGCTGCAAGACCTCCACCAGCTTGATTATTTCCTGCTCTCAATGGATCATTGTTATTATTATTATTGTTCTGATTATTGTTATTGTTATCCGACAACAAATACTGATCCAAATCCAACGCAGCTCCAACTACTTTACACCAAAATCTGACTCCATACTTGATAAAACCACGACCATTTGCATGTTCTAAGATTGCAGGCATCACTACTTGAAGTATCAGTAGTTCCAATGAGATTTCTGATAGTGGAGTCTCTGCGCTCATTGAAACATTGTAGGGTAGAAGTGATGGAATAAGTGATGAGATTATGTTGAGAGGAATGTAGAAGATGAGAAGAATCGTTGAAAAGAACAGAGTTGTAGATACAACAAGTCTTCGGAAATGCCGCGTGAACGGTAGATCAATCATTTCTTGAATTGGATTAAAGTCGGGATCATTTAGATTTCTCATAAACCATAGTACTCCAGGACGCAGAATTTCTCGTAGAAGTATTACAAATGACGCTGAATAAAATACATAAACCATTCCAACCATCCAATGAAGGAATATTGACATGAATGGAGCTGTGGCAAATGTTGCAATTCTTTGTGATAATGTTATATTGAATAATGGAAGTGTACAAACATCCATCCAACATCCACACATTACAGGGAAAAATCCAATTTCCAAGAATACCAGCAAGAAGACTTTAATGATAAGGAACATTATTCCAAGGAATCGATACATCATTTTCATTTTGAATTGGAGCATTATTTGGTGAATGACGTAGGTTATGATGGCTATTTGAATGTATCCAAGAAGCATCGCTACGATTGATGGGAAATATGAAATTTTTCCATGAAGTCCGATGACACTTAGGAACCAGTTTCCAATGCGAAATGGGAAGTACGCTGAAAAGTTATTCAGTTTGAATAAATTTTGTTCGGTTCTTAGCGATTTTTAAGCGGAAAATTTGGAACTTTTGAGCAGGAAAATTTAAGAAATTATCCTAAAAGAATCAAAAAAGCTGCCTGAAGCTGAAGCTGCTGAAGCTGGGGAAATTTCAGATTTTTTCCAAAATTTCCTTTTTCGATTTTTCAATTTTTTCTTTAAAAATTGATAAATTATCTTTTTAAATGTATTTAATTTGCTTTTTTGAAAAACTTGCAATTATTATTATTACCTAGACGCAAAAAATACGGTACCGGTATACGGTATCGACCAGACAATTTTCGTTACATGTGCGCCTTCAAAGAGTACTGTAATTTCTACTGTGGAATTTTCAACGCTAGAAATAAGAATTTTCTATCTACAGTACTCTTTAAAGGCGCACGTTTAACAAAAATAGTCGTGTAAAATAAATAAAACTTGATTTTTAATTAATTAATTTGTTTGTTTTTCACAATTTTTCACCGTTAATTTCAGAATAAAAACAATAATCAAATAAGAATATTCAAAATTTTAAATTTTTTTGAGATTGCAATTTATAAAAATGTTTCTTGTTTATTTGGAATAATGTAAATTTTTTGAAAGTTATTTTTTCAACAAAAAACAAATTAAAAATATCAAAAATCCATCCAAAAAAAACTTTTTTTTTGACTATTTCTTAGGTAATCATTTTTAGTCTCCGCTTTCTAAATTTATAGATATTTTAAATAAAAAAACTGTTAAAAAAAGGGAAAATTCCGCTTAAAACTCGCTACTCCAATTAAAATTTACCAAAAGTAGCAGTAAAAAGTGTATTCAATGATATAACCCAGAATACATGTTCCAAGAAAATCAAAGATCCATCAAGTCCCAATAATCTCTGCCATGTCAGTTCATCACCAAATCGATCCCATTCTCTCCAATTATCTTCTTGATCTCCAGCTCCACCTTGTTCTTGAGCTGCTGCTGCTGCCGCCGCTGCTTCTTCATTTTCTCGTTGACGACGAATTCGTCGATTTGCACGTGCAGCTGCTCGTGGAACTATTGGCTCCGGCTCCATTGGTGGTGGAATACGATCTTCTTGTACATTTTGAAGTACATGATCATTTTCGAGTACTTCATTCTCATCATCTCTCATGTCATCGTATATACCCAGATTTGGCTAAAATAATGAATAAAATTAGTGAATTTTTGAATTAATCTGTGAATTTTGCAAGGTTGCGGCGCGGTTTACCAAACAATTAATTTTACAAAGCTATCAACTTTTTTCAGTTTAAGGTTATTCTAATGTTTTTTTTTCTAAAAAATCTCTTTTTGTGGCTTACATATTTTAGGAAAAAAAGCAATTTGATAATAAAAAAGCCAAAATAGTCAGAAAATCCGTGAAAGCACAAAAGAAACACGAAATTTAATTATTGAAATTACTGGCAGGTAAATTCTGAAATAGAATTTTTGTTTCCTGAAATTTTCAAGTGAAACATTTAGCAATAAGCATTTAATAATGTCCCTGTAGACAAGACACTTATTTTTCACTTGAAAACTTCAGGAAAGACGAAGAATTCGTAGAAACAAAAGTGCGGCACGGAAAAATGGGCGGAGTTTCGAGGCAAAAGCGCGGCAATTCAAATTCGCCAAAGTTAGCGGTCTTCAGGCAACCTAGATGAAGTTTTTTCGTTTTTCAATATATTTTCAGGAAAAAAAACCGCGCCGCGGTCTTGCAAAATTCCTATATCTACAGTACCATCTGCGGCCGGAATCCATGTCTAGCTTCAAGAATATCACGTCTTCTTTCTTCAAATGGTACTCTCCTCCGAGCCACATAAGCTTCACCTTCTTCACGAAATTCTGGAACAGGATCCTCTTCATATCCAGATTCACTATCTTCTTCCTCTTCTTCATCATCCTCGTCGTCATCCTCCTCATCATCTTCATCTTCTTCATCATCTTCCGATTCATCCGACGATTCATTATTCTCATTAACAACATCATCCTCTCCTTCATTCTCTTCCGCTTCAATATTCAAAAAGTGTTGTGGTCCACCGATAATAATTTGCTCGCGGAGCCAGACAAGCGAGATGAATGTACACACAAAAACGAGAAGTAGTAGACTTCCTTTCAGAATATCATTGAAAAAATGTTCAGCTTTGAACAATTGGAATGGTGCATTGACAATGTCATGAAATGATAAATAGAAGATGCAATTATAGATACGGGCGGCTGTTAATGGTACAATTCCAAGCCATGTAGTCATTACAATTGTATATATAATCCATGTTCTGACCATTATTGCTCCTGATATCAAAACTCCACGTAATATTTCAAGAATTGGAAGAGCTTTTGGCATATCTTGTCGATAAATTGGTTGGAATGAATATTTGTGATTACACAGTTCACATACTTCTTTTTTACTGAAAAAATTAACATTTTTAAATTTTTGTTTGATTTTTAGAGAGAAACAAGAAATCAGGAGCTACAGCACTCTTTACAGGCGCACACAATTTGAGAATCGGCCGTTAATATTCCAGATATCGTATTTTTCAGGCAAAATTATCAAAATTTATTTTAAAAAATTCAAACTGACTAGAAAAGGCTGAATTTCATTAACAGACTTTTTCAGAATTTCAAAACCAAAAACATTTAACAAAAACTAGTTGGCTTGAAATCTTCAATTTTACATTTTAGAAGCAATTTTTTTGGTTTTTTAAAATTATTTTTTAGATCTTAAATTTTCAAATTTCTTCTAAAAATCTAAGAAACTACCCGAAAGTTGCTTTTTTTTCAATTTCGAAAGAAAAATCCCGAAAACTTGCCAAAATCTAAAACTTTTGTCACCTTTTTCGTGTCATAGCGACCAGAATTTAATTATTTTAAATTTCTACTTATTTTTGAGTGGTTTTTATCCGTTTTCTTGCCGATTGGCAAACAAAATTGGAAAATTGAATAAAAATCAAATTCCAGCCGCTGTAAATTGGTGAAATCTCAGATTTTGGCTAAATTTAGGCATTTTTTCAGCTATTTTTAATTGAAAATCACCATTACCTGTACTTGAGCCACTCTACTAGACATTCTTGATGTACATATTTAATACTTCCTGTACATAAGCACGGATAATAGAGACTTCCCTCATTTCCACGACATACTCGACACATTACTGGAAAAATATGGATTTTATCAATTAAAAACTTCAAAAACTGACAATGATCATCATTATCATCGATTATTGGATCAGAAGGTGGTTGTGGACACGGTTCTTCTGGATTTGGATTTTCAGAAGAAGTTGATGGTCGATTTGAAGCATCTACACTACCGGCTTCATGTTCCGGTGGTTGTTCATGTTCAACTTCCATTCGGTTTGAGGATTCTGAAAATTAATGGAATTTTATATTTAAAAATAGAGGAAATCGAGTATTTAAAGCCGATATTTCAAAAAAAAGGTTCAGGATTCCGAAATTTATACTTCTAATTCGACATTCTGTAGATTTACGTGGCTCAAATACTCCCGGAGGAGAAGATTTTGAATTTTTGGCAAGGTTGTAGACAAATTGTCGTTTTTAATGTTAAATACAAAACGAATGAGCGGAAATGTTCTAAAATCGATAAATATAGCAGAAAATTGTAAATACCTATGAAAAAATTGCAGGATTTCTACTGAAATCCTGTTTTAGAGGATTTTCGTTTTTTTCTTTATTTAATGCTAAAGTCGCAAATTTATATCAATTTTCCAGGATTTTAAGCAAAAACCAATTTTTATCATTTAATTATAAATTAGAAACTACAAATTCTCGTTTTCCGGAAGTTTTCACCAGTGAATAAATCAAAAATCACCTAAAATGCTTTAAATAAACGATAAAATAGCGATTTGAATGTTTTCTACTCGCGAAAATGATCCAAAATCAAGCTTTCCAGCTATAAACTTTAATTCTTCAAAGGGGGTCCACGAGTTTGAAAAGCTACTGGAATGTTTTTTAAAAATGTGAAAAAATTAGAAAATTGGTGGGAGAATCATGAAAAACACTAAATTTTAATGCAAAACTATTTTTGTCGGTGAAAAAATTGAGAAAATAGTTAAAATTAAAGCTGAAACTGTGATCAAAACAAAAATCGATAAGTTTCTCATGTTGATTTTGAAATTTATGCTGAAAATTAGAGTATTCGAAGCTTCAAAGCGTGATACAGCCACCAACCAGCAAGAGTGTTGGGAAATCGGAGACGCAGAGAGAAAAAGGGAAACCGGGTGAGAGAGTGTATAGAAATGAGAGACAGGATGGTGATAGGATAGAGAAGGAAAGTGCATTATAGCCTAGAAAAGATTATTTTTAACGAAAAATAGAATTTTACTATTTAAAATAATTTCTAAATTCTGGAATTTCTTCAGATTTTAATTTTTTTAAATCAAAATTTAAATTTGAGTGAATTTATATTTAATAAATTATTATTTAGTAAATTCGCGCACTCCTCATCGGTAAACATGGGTACTTTTTCATTAGAAAATAAAATAAAAACATACAAAAATTGTGAAAAACTACCGTAATTGCTTAAAGGCGCACACATTTTCTACGAAAACAATTAATCGTTGCAGGAGACGTTTTACAAAAGTGGCGTGCGCCTTTAAAGGGGTACTGTAATTTATAGACTTTTTTTGATTTTGGATCATTTTCTGTAAAAAACGCTCAACTTTATCTCATGAATACAGTTTTTCCAGTAAATTTTTTAGAATCATTGAATAAACTGATGGAAACGAGAAATTCTAGTTTTTACCAGTAATCAAAAATGAGAAGAATTTGCAAGGTTTTGATTAAGAATTGATTTTTTCTTGCAAATCACCAATTTATCTCATGTTTTCTTTAAAAAAAAACTCATTATCATAATAAATTAATTTCCGGACTTTCAACCGGTCAGTTAACGAAATTCAAAAAAATTTAATGAATAAACAATGAGATGAATTTATTAAAGCATTATAATAATATTATCTAAAACAAAAAATGCAATCATATGACTTGACAGCGAACATGTAAATAAAGTAACCCGTAGCAACGTAATTATCAACGAGAGAAAGAGAGAGAAGAGAAGCAGAGACACAGGCTTAGAGGCAGGTTAGAGTCACATCTCCTTCGACTTTCACACGATATTGTTGATATAGTTGAGAAGACGAGTGTGACGTCATTTCCAGAGGAGTTGGGATACTGAAACAAATAATTATTATGTTGGGAATGGGGATTGGAAAAATTGAATTCGCGAGTCAAAAACTACACAAATAAACTTTTTTTAGTTGCTCGGAAGGCAAAAAGTTTTTGTTCCCGAAAAAAATCATTCACAAATACGGTACCCGGTCTCGACACGATAAATTTATGTAAAGAGTACTGTAACTTCAAAACTTTTGTAAATGTGGAATTTTTTTCGATTTTTAATCGTTTTTCTTTTGATTCGTGAAAGTTTTTCTTTGTTAAAGTTGAGTTTTAAAAATCAAAAAATTTCAAAAATATCCGCAACTAGGGTTTGAAATTACAGTACTCTTCAAAGACGCACACAATTCGTATTTTACAAAAATTTGTCATGTCGAGACCGGAAATTGCCGAATTATCGAAATTTAAAAAATTAAATTTCAATTACCATTCACAACTATCAAAATACGTGGAATCGATAGGATCTTCCTTTACATGACAAATCACAGATTCTTGAACCTTATCAGTCTCATCTGAATCTTCTGGGCTTTCAGGCTCAACATATCTCCCGGTTCTTCTCTTAAAATCCAAAGATTTATGATCTCCACCTCTGGGCCTGTTCGGTATTCCTATACGTTCCGGTGTTCTATATCTTTTCTGTTTTTTTCGAATCTTTTCATGCGGTACTATATGGTTCTTTCGTTTCTTTGAAATTACTACAGACGAAATTTTGCGATAAGTCGGATGTCCAGCAAGACCACCATCAAGAAATTGAATCTGACTTCGTTCTTTTTCTCGTAACAATTTGAAATAAGTGATCGCATACTGTTGATGAGATGTTTTATTGGAATCTCGAAACACTAGCGACCAGGCTGCCGAGCATATATTATTGCTCTTACATAGCCAATCAATACCACAAGATCGAAGAAATATGCTCAACCAGTAGTTTGTATCCTTGACAATTGGAGACGGTGAGACAAATGAAAAGAAAAATGGAGCAGAATTCTCATTCAATGTGCTCCATTTCATTTCTAATGCTCTTCTTTCTCTTGCAACTTCAAATATCTCTAGAGCTCTCCAAATTCGTTCATCAGCACATAGGTACTCCAGAGTATCGAGTTTTTTGCATGTAGTTTTAGTTGAAAACGAGAAATAATGAAGTCCAGATTGCTCATCAATTTTTGAATTCCGAAAGTCCCCGAGTGTCAAACGTGAAATAACATTCTGTTTGCTTCCATTAGCAACTACAAGACAATACATAGTATATCCAAGAAGGAATCCAAATTGAGATTTTTCTAATTTAAATTCCGAATCGTCTGTCATTGCTTCCAAAATATCAAAAAGTGCGTGTTCTACTTCAAAATGTTCTGGAATCGCATTCAGTACACAATATGGGAATTGTTCATCCGATGGAGAGCTGCACGGTCGGAGAATTATTCTGGATTCGGTTGAACTCGTGGACGAAATGGAGCTCGTGTCACTCTGAAATAACTTTTTTGCGATATTTTTTAGTTTTAATGGAAATTTTTGAAGGTTTTTTAAAGGTGTTTTCTTATTATCGATCAGTTAATTTTGCAAAAAAAGTTCTTTATTTTAGGATTCTTTTCCACCAGTTTTTCCCTTTTTTTCAGCCTTGATTTCCTCTTAAATGGCGAGTGTGCCACGGGAGGTCGTTTTTGAAAATGCAATTCCTCCGCAAATGTCAAAAAATGTCCCATTTCGGACATTTTTTTGCTATTTTTGTTATTTCACGAGATTTTCCAGGAGAATATACAACTCGACGAGGCGCGTCTGTTCACCTAAAAATCATTTCGATCTGAGCACTTTAAACCTATTTTATAGAGCTCCAAACCGTGGTGCGCGCTCTTTCACCCGCCGCATCTCCCCCTTGGTGTGTTTTTTTGGGTGCAATCCTCAAACCACCGCTTCGTGCGCTGTTCTCTTTTAGAAATCTTGGGTTTTGAGGTGAAAGTATTGTAGAGTAAGCTTCTGGCTACATTTTAAAGTAAAATTTATTCCAAAAATGTTCGATTTTCCTTCTGAAAATCGAGGCAGAAAAAATGTTGTCAAAAAAATGAGGTTTTTGCCTTAAAAATAAAAATTTTTCCACTATCAATCGGGTTTTTATACTGAATTCGTAATTAGTACATAAATACCGAATGCAAGCTGAAAGCACAGCTCTCTACGACCATTTTCAACGATTTTAGAACATTTAATTTTTGACCTCGAAATTTCAATTTCCCTCTTTTCCTGTGGAAAACGGGCGAAAAAAGGAGGAAAAACCGTGCCGCAAGGTTGCGAAATGACTCTCTTTTTCAGTGCGACGCTGTATTTGCAAAATTCACAGATTGCCAGTATCTGATTGCAAAAATCTAGGTGTCACTACATTTTTATAGAAAACAATTTGTTGGAAAGCTGAAAAAGGAAACTGGAAGATTTTGATCAAAACCGCGCCACAAGTAACTTACAGTTACACTACTAGAACGACTTCTCGTTCTAGATTCACTGGGCTCCGAGCTTCCAGGCTCCGACACTTCGAGAATCGGTAGTTCATATTTCTCATCGCAATCCTCTGGTTCTTCTTTCACTTCAATCAATTCTGGCATCTCCGGATCCATTACAATAATCTTTTGAGCCAATGATTCATATTTCGAAGTGTCTGCTACCACGAATCCAGCGTCAAGAAGAAAAGAAACAAGTTTCCTCTGAACTTCGACATTTCCTTCACAAATTTCCATGATTTTTGATTGTGATATTGGTTGTGCTGCGTAGTACAACGTATTTCGAACATCAGTGATTCTTTTAAATATTTCAATGACGTCATCCAATGAATATTTGATTCCCAAAATTTCCAAGGAATCCCTATGAATTTGCATGTGTCGCGTGAAATTCTTCAGATTCGAAATTTTATCACAAATATGGCATTGAACTGTAGATTGAGTTGAAGGATCAAGCATTCTTGCATTCGTAACAATTTCAGCACTGAATTCAAGTTCATCCAGAAATCGAATGGAATTCTGTTTTAAAGAGTTCAGAATTTCATTGGCTTCGGATTTTGAGACACCACGAACATCGGATCCCTGATATTTCTTCTCAAAATTCACAGATTTCTTATTATAATCTTTCCGACATATTATAAATCCTAAGCCGGCAAGAAAATTGATCAGAAGAATCGGTGAAATCGTTGGGAACATCTTTTGAATAGATTCCTTCGAAATTTGTCCATTTTGACAAAATCTTGAATATCTGACGTCACTGAGTCTTCTCATCACTTCTGATGCTTCCGATGGTGTAGCTGGATGAGCTTGAGCAACATGAGATTTGAAAAAAGCATCCATCGGACTCTGCTTACATATCATACAGAGTTTTCGTTGAATAACCACGTCATCTTCATCAAATGTGGATATCCATTTCATCGAGTTTGCAGCATCGGAATCTCGACGATGTGTTAGGCGGAGATCTGGAAATTTGAAATTTGTTCAAAAATCGATATGAATTGAGCTGTGAATTTCTAATTTCAGTTTAAAATCTGAAAAAAAGTGGAGCGTTTTGCAAGTCTGCGGCACAGTTTTATCATGTAGATTTACGAAGGATTTTGTACTACGCGTGGACAAATGTGAATATAGTTTTTTCACTAAAAATATTCATATGTTTTCAGGTAAAAGTCGATTCTAATTTTTTGACTTAGAATATCTCTGTGAATCATCTGAAAAGTATTTATTTTGTTGAAACGTTTGAAAAAATACCTCAAGTTATGCCTGAAATTTGCCGTAAAATATAATTTAACGGAAAACGACAAATTTCGGGCATTTTTCAAATTTTTCAACAAAAATAAATATCTTTTCAGTTGGAAAAAATAATTTTCTAAATTATTATATCGATTTCTGATTAAAAATTGGATCTATTTTTATGTTAAAACTTGTCCACGTGTATTACAGAACCCTCCATAAATCGAAATGCATCGAACCGCGCCACAGTCTTGCAAAACCTCTGCCTCTTTCTGATCCTTCTATTCAGCGGAACAATAATATTACCAATTTTCTGAAATCCTGTAATCTTCTCAGCAGCTTTAATGGCTTCATCCATCGTCAAAGTTCCTATTTTTTCATTACTTCTCATCATTTTTCCACGTGTTTTTCGACTCGTTCTCGTAGATGCTGAATCGGAACCCGAAACTGAATCATCCTTCAGTTTTAACCGTTTTGCCACTGGGCCAGGTGGTTTCGGCATCTGTAAATCGGAAATTAGCGAGTTTATTCAATTAAAAAATTATTTTCAGCAAAATTCCCACTCACCGAACCCACAAATCCACCGCAATCAGAGGGCTAAGTGCAAGACACGTGGCATGTCAAGAGCATTCCAATGCTCCACCCTCTGCATACGATCTTCATGTTTCAAGCAACTGCTTATTACACAGACGTCTAAAATTAAAACTTTTCGCCAAATGGGTCTCGCCACGAGGACTACGGTAACTCGTGTCTATGACGCTTTTGCATAATATTCTAAAGCGGCTCGAAGATCAACACGAGCTACAGTAACCTGTCGTCTGCGCGGCGAGACCCATTTGGCAAAACTTTTCCTTTTTAGAAATCTGTATAATTTTGTTGTTGTAATATTAATCAGAAAAAGTAGAAACGGAAACATTTTCAGAAAACCGACAAAATTATGTAAAAACGTGCCTCCATGAAACTTCATTTGACATTAATTGATTTTGAAATCAAAAATATTTTAGCATCGACTCAAATTTTGAGTGGGAAAGAAAAATAAGGGGATTGACAGATTTTAGTTGTAAAATTGTTGTAAAATGGGGGGTGTAACGGGACGGATTGATTGATTGAGATGCGAAGAAAATTCTTGGGGATTTAAATAGTTGAAAAACAAAACAAAAGAATAAAACGGAGGAAATTATACAAACAGGATTTACTTTCTGCGTTTGTGCGATGGTCCAGACTTGCTCGAATGTGGTCTCTTACGATCACGATCACGTGAAGGTTCTTCGACTTCACGTCTCTTATCAGCATTCGCTGCTTCTTCCTCCAAATCTGACCAATCTTTTCCTTCTGATTCATCGGAATCCAACGATCCTTCATCATCATCATCGGATTCAGTCTCTTCACCTTCACTTTCATCTTCATCACTTTCACTTCCTGATCCAGCAGATGCATCTTCTTCTTCAGGATCATAAGCATCCGAATCATCAGAATCATCCATTGCCTCTTCATTATCAGATTCAACATTAAGGAAACTCCATCCACCTTCTTCAAAGAATGCTTCAAGATCATCAGTGATTGTCTTCATAACTTTTGCCCAATTCAGTGATTGAATTCCTTCACTGTACCAAATATCACAAGTATGAAGCCATTCTTTTATCTTATCGATGCTGCTCATCGGGATTTGGGCGACCATCTGAGGTTTGATCTTGTAATCTTTGAAGATGAAGACCATATCGAAATTCTTGAGTTGAAGAGAGACACGTTCAAAGTGGACAAGTTCAACTTCGGAGAGTGTGACGATGAATGTAGGCTGAAAATAAATAAAATATAAAAGAATTCAGGAATAAAATTCAAAAAACATACCCATTCGGTGAGATTAACAAGGCACGATGCAGTTGGTTTGAGTGTGGTAGCCGAACGATACGGAACTCCAAAGAATCCGAGTCCAGCGAACGGAGAATCGAATTCAAATTGATCATTTGTGAGACGAGACACCTTCTCGCAGAAACTATTAAATGCAGCATTGAGACGACGACGCATTTCACGTTCTTGCTGTTCACTCTGCATATCATCACGATCTTGCATATGATGATACTTTCCAAGATCCGTAGTGATTTCTCCGACTTCTGTGTAGAATTGAACATCCTTATACTTCTTCTTTCCCCACAATACTGGATTCTTGAGATGGAAGTGCAGAAGGATGATCATTTCATTGTCGCACGGTTGGAAGAATGCATGTTTGATGTTGTTGTAGAGAACATCAATACGATCACCACGAAGAGATGTGTATCTGGAAAATCATTGAAATAAAAATAGGAAATTTTGAGCTTTTAGATTTTTTTTGTTTAAATAGACTAAAACTGATCCGAAACGGCATAATTTCGAAACGAAAGTTTTCAAATTTGGCAATTTTTGAGTTCAGAAACATTCGTTTTCCTTCAAAACTGTACCTAAATCCATTAGTGTGGGCCTCCAACGATCCAGTGATACGCTTTTGAATAATATTCGGACGAATCAGAAGATCCTTGAGCTTCGGATTCAATTTGTTCTGGCTCAAAATCAATTTGTCCTGCTTCACAGCTCCTTCCTTCTCCCGCTCTTCAGCCTCTTCAGTCTTGAATCTCTTCTGCATTTCCTTGATGAGTCGGAATGCGGTGCTCAAATTATGGCTCGGCGCAGTCGAATCACTGTGATGATCCTTGATGTTACTCGCACGGAACGTGAGCTCCTTCATATAGTGTGCAAGTGGATGTGGGAATTGCCCACTATCCTTTCCAACTTGAGATCCTGGAGTGGCAAAGTTGATTCGAAGATATGTGAAATCTCCTTCAACTGATTGCGAACAATTCTTTATCATGGAGATATGGAATGGGACAGGAATTCCAAATATTGGAACAACCACAGAATCATACTTGCGATCCACGAAAATCAACATCTTCTGAACGTCTGCATCTTGTGGGAATCTCTCTTCGGTTTTATATGACACATTCGATTTCTTCGACTTTTTCTCATCGGTCCCACCGCCTTGCTTTGAAAGACGAGCTTTTGCGAGCTCATTCAACTGAACTCCGAGCTCTTTCTGACGTTCCTTACGTAACTCTTCGTTTGTCGTCTTATTTCTCGTCTGATCAGTTAGAACGACACTTCTCTGACCTCTTCCGAGCATTTTCTTCTGATCATTGTCCTTTTCAGCTTCACGGTTTTCCTGCTCCTCTTTGAATTTGATGACGTTGGACTTCAGGCGTGATTTGGCTTTTTCGGTGAGAATCTCGTTATCGCCTTCTTCTTTAACCAAAATTGTATCCGAGATTGCAATTGCGGCGGGTTTTCCTTTTTCTCCTTTATTTTTGTTTGGAATACTATCGACACCAATATAAACGATGAAGACCATTCCTGCTTTGACAACCTCGTCACACTTCGCACTGATAGCAAGACGACTCTCACGGAATTCGATTCCAGTCGCAAATCCAAGCTCTTTCTTGTTCAGAGTTTCAGCAAGTTTTGGACTTTTCTCCGTCAATGTATCGATTCCAATTTTATAAACATCGCTCAGCTTGGCTCCTGGCTTCAGAGCAGCAATTACTGCCAGCTCGGCGGCAAGAATCGCTTCATAGGCAGTCTCAAGTTCAGAAGATGGGAAGATGAGCATAGTTCGCGTCAAATTTGTGCAATATTCTGATAAACGAGCTCCGAACGAAGTGATGATCGTTCCAAACTGGCTGTGAAGATGAGATTCCGAGCTTTCATGATTCCATTTGAACGAGTAATTTCCACCGGACATTACGATTGGATCATAGCATGTGTCGGCTTCATACTTGGCCAGTGCCTGTTGTACTTTTGAATCCTTCATGAAGGCGGCAAACTCATTGGAGAGAACAGAGTGACGGACTCGCTGCAAAAATAAAAAAGAATTATTTTCTCGGGATTAAAACAGTGGTTTTCCCAGGAGTACTAAAAAATGAGCCAGTTATTGGTGATAGATAAAAGGAAAAACAGTTTAGTCATCTAAAAATAGCTTTACATTTAATTGAAACAACTGGAAGAACGCTCAAAAACTGCATGAAAGTTTAATTTTCGGGTGATTTCCAACTTTCAGATTGATTTTGAGCAGTTCTTCCGCTTTTTCAATTGAATTAAAAGCTATTTTCAGATACATCAACTGCTTCATTATATTCTATCACCAAAAACTGGCTAATTATGTAGAAATGCTTGCAGCGGACTCCTGGTTCAACTATTTTCAGAACGATAAGCACCTTTTCTTGATCAATGATCTCTACGTAGCGAGCTCTTGCAGCTGTCCATGATGCGGTTGTAGCTTGTGCTGATTTTCGAATCAAATCCATCTCCTTATCGTCTTTCACTGCGAACAGATGAGTAAACGCGAGAGTGACGTCATTCTTATTGACACCGCCTTCCTCGAGCGCCTTATTCCACGAACTGACGAATTCCGAGCTGAATTTCTCTTTGACGAAATTTCCAACATCTCCGCCGGCACTTTTGATGTGATCGATGAGCTTTTCAAAGTTTCCAGCGTCTTTGTCGGTTTTATCGCGGAGCAGTGTGCTGACTGTTGGCACTTTTCCTGAGCTCTGATTGTCTCCAGTGACTGATCCGAAGAATTCGACTTTGCGATTACTTCCGAGAATGTAAATGTGATCTTTGAGAAGCAACAGGACTGTGTCAGCGATTTCGTGGCCAAACAGCCAGGTCTGAAATAAAAATTTGTCTTGAGTTTGAACAAATTCTGAAAAATCCTTACAAATAGTGCGCTGGTCTTTGTATATGGATTATCAGTCTCTCCGTATACAAAAGCAAGTGATTTGATCGAATCTAGACCATCGGCTCCCTTCTCCTGTAAAATATTTGATTAAAAATTCGTAAAGTCCTGAAAGTCACAAACCCAGTGCTCATAAAGCCTCTCCGCTCTCTGGAAAAAGAGATCCTTGTTGAGAACTGCCCGTTTTCCAGACATTTCTCCCCTGAAAGTTAGAAATTGTGTTAAAGTCACGAGGATTGAGAGATGGAAGCAAAAATCGATAACGTAAACAAAGTGACCAGCAACGGATTCGGATAGGCTAAAAGTTTGAAATTTGCGAAAAAATTAATTTTTTTTGACACAATTTTAAAATTTTGAAAAAAACGTTTTGACGAGACAAATATTTTTTCACTGAAGAACTGTAAACTCTGAAAAATTAGAGCTGAAAGTGAGGATTGCGCGCGAAAAAGAATGGAATGAAGTTGGGCGTGGTCAAGGAACGCAACAGCCGCACGCACTTTCGCAACCACTCCGCATGCAATATTCCCGCCATGTTATTTACGGAGGGGCCATGTGAGAGTACACAATTGTGATGAATTCTTGAAGAAACATCAATTCCAGCGAGAGTTCAGAAAGTGGAGTTTCTGTAGGGTAGAAGATGTGGAATAAGTGATGAGATTATGTTGAGCGGGATGTAGGATGTCAGAAGAATCGTTGAAAAGAACAGAGTTGTAGATACAACAAGTCTTCGGAAATGCCGCGTGAACGGTAGATCAATTATTTCTTGAATTGGATTAAAGTCGGGATCGTTGAGATTTCTCATAAACCATAGTACACCAGGACGAAGGATTTCTCGAAGAAGAATCACAAATGACGCTGAATAAAATACATAAATCATTCCAACCATCCAATGAAGGAATATTGACATGAATGGAGCTGTGGCAAATGTTGCAATTCTTTGTGATAATGTTATATTGAATAATGGAAGTGTACAAACATCCATCCAACATCCACACATTACAGGGAAAAATCCAATTTCCAAGAATACCAGCAAGAAGACTATAATGATAAGGAGAGATGGCATTTGGGAACTAGTTTCAGATTCGGAATGCTAAAATATATTGAAGTTAAAGTCGACTTTTAGCAATTATTACGCCGGCAATTGCGAAAAATCCTGAAAGAAAAGTTTAATATTTTTCCTTTTCAGATAATCAAAGTTACAAATCCGGTTGTAATCCTACGATAGTGCCTACAATATTTCAGGCCTTGAAACGCAGACAACAGTAAAATTATAAGAACTTTAGAAAATTTTGAGGAGTTTAGCTCTACATCTGTCAATTTGGTATAAATTATCTGTTTTCTGAAAAATAAAGTATTTAACTATTTTAACAGCGGTCCACAAGAGAAACGGACGAAATATTTGAAGAAATTTTAAAAATTTAAAAAAAAACCGCGATAGGGTTGGTTAAAGGGACATCGGCTTACTCGGATGGGTCTCGACACGATTGTGGTTTTGCGTTGTTGTCGACGAACATTTTTGAATTCTAATTTTTTCCCTATTTTTTTGCCATAAAAGCTGTAGAATTGCTATATTTTTAAAATGTTTTCCATCGAAAAATTGTGAGATTGAGTTTGAAAATTACCGAGTTCCATTTTATTTTCATTGGATCTGTTTTTGATAGTTTTTACTTTTTTACAAATATTTTACAGGAGAAGGGAGCCGATGGTCTAGATTCGATCAAATCACTTGCTTTTGTATACGGAGAGACTGATAATCCATATACAAAGACCAGCGAACTATTTGTAAGGATTTTTCAGACTTTGTTCAAACTCAAGACAAATTTTTATTTCAGACCTGGCTTTTTGGCCACGAAATCGCTGACACAGTCCTGTTGCTTCTCAATGATCACATTTACATTCTCGGAAGTAATCGCAAAGTCGAATTCTTCGGATCAGTCACTGGAGACAATCAGAGCTCAGGAAAAGTGCCAACAGTCAGCACACTGCTCCGCGATAAAACCGATAAAGACGCTGGAAACTTTGAAAAGCTCATTGATCACATCAAAAGTGCAGGCGGAGATGTTGGAAATTTCGTCAAAGAGAAATTCAGCTCGGAATTCGTCAGTTCGTGGAATAAGGCGCTCGAGGAAGGCGGTGTCAATAAGAATGACGTTACTCTCGCGTTTACTCATCTGTTCGCAGTTAAAGACGATAAGGAGATGGATTTGATTCGAAAATCAGCACAGGCTACAACCGCATCATGGACAGCTGCGAGAGCTCGCTACGTGGAGATCAGTGATAATGAAAAGGTGCTTATCGTTCTGAAAATAGTTGAACTGGGAGTTCTTTTGGTGATAGAATGTAGAGAAACAGTTTGTGTATCTGAAAATAGCTTTTTAATTCAATTGGACAAACGGAAGAAGTGCTCAAAAACAATCTGAAAGTTGGAAATTGCAAAAAATTCAACTTTCCTATAATTTTTGAGCGTTCTTCCAGTTGTTTCAATTGAAATAAAAGCTATTTTTTAGATGACTACACTATTTTTCCTTTTATCTATCACCGATAACTGGCTTATGTAGTTGTACTCCTTGGTAAAACACTTGTAAACCCCAAGAAAACAATAATTTTTCTTTCTTTCAGCGAGTCCGTCACTCTGTTCTCTCCAATCAGTTTGCCGCCTTCATGAAGGATTCAAAAGTACAACAGGCACTGGCCAAGTATGAAGCCGACACATGCTATGATCCAATCGTAATGTTGGTGGAAATTACTAATTCAAATGGAATCATGAAAGCTCGGTCTCATCTTCACAGCCAGTTTGGAACAATCATCACCTCGTTTGGAGCACGTTTATCAAAATATTACCACAAGATGCAGACGTTCAGAAGATGTTGATTTTCGTGGATCGCAAGTATGATTCTGTGGTTGTTCCAATATTTGGAATTCCTGTCCCATTCCATATCTCTATGATAAAGAATTGTTCGCAATCAGTTGAAGGCGATTTAACATATCTTCGAATCAACTTTGCCACTCCAGGATCTCAAGTTGGAAAGGATAGTGGGCAATTCCCACATCCACTTGCACACTATATGAAGGAGTTCACGTTCCGTGCGAGCAACATCAAGGATCATCACAGTGATTCGACTGCTCCGAGCCGTAATTTGAGCACCGCATTCCGATTTATCAAGGAAATGCAGAAGAGATTCAAGTCTGAAGAGGCTGAACAACGGGAGAAGGAAGGCGCTGTTAAGCAGGACAAATTGATTTTGAGCCAGAACAAATTGAATCCAAAGCTCAATCTTCTGATTTGTCCAAATATTATTCAGAAGCTTATCACCGGATCGTTGGAGGCTCATACTAATGGATTTAGGTGCAGTTTTGAAAGAAGACTTTTTTTTCTGAATTACATATTTCTTTTTTTTTTTAAATATCACCTTTTATTAAATATTTGGTCGTTTATATCGCATTAATTTTTGATTTAGACACTTTTAAAGTCAATATTCATCTGTTTTTGTTAATTTTTAGATATCTATCGACTTAAAACGTGCCTATATTCGCGAATTAACACGAGATAATCTACCAAAATATGCAATAAAAGGTTATAATTTCATAAAAACTACATTTCAGGTCCTGCGACAAGAACAAGACGATATTTCAGATTTCAGCAAGATTAGACTTTTTTTTGAAAGCTTTCGTTATGAAATTACGCCGTTGCGGACCAGTTTCATTATATTTAAGCAAAATCCCAAAAGCTCTAATTTTCAAGATTTTTATTCAATTCATTTTCCAGATACACATCTCTTCGCGGTGATCGTATCGATGTTCTCTACAACAATATCAAAATTCTTCCAAGCCTCAGATGGTCGCCCAAATCCTGATGAGCAATATCGATAAGATAAAAGAATAGCTTCACACTTGCGATATTTGGTACAGTGAAGGAATTCAATCACTCAATTGGGCAAAAGTTATGAAGACAATCACTGATGATCTTGAAGCATTCTTTGAAGAAGGTGGATGGAGTTTCCTGAATGCTGAATCTGATAATGAAGAGGCAATGGATGATTCTGATGATTCGGATGCTTATGATCCTGAAGAAGAAGATGCATCTGCTGGATCAGGAAGTGAAAGTGATGAAGATGAAAGTGAAGGTGAAGAGACTGAATCCGATGATGATGATGAAGGATCGTTGGATTCCGATGAATTTGTACAGCCAATTTTCGCGTTTTAAATTATCCAATTCCTTGATTATTTTTCCAATGATGATTCAAATAATATTTTAAAATTCGTTTTCCCATGATCTTTGGAACTATGGTTCACGGAACCAGTTTTATTTCTTCACTATTTATGATGTTTCTCATTTCAATCTGTCTTTAGATGTATGAGACCCATCGGAAGTTTCCCGAATTTTATCAACCTACGGAGCTGATGGTAAAAATTCAATCAGGGAATATCTTAGTTTATTGGATTGCAGGAATTGTATGATCCCAAAGGTGATGTCAAAATCGACGGGGCCAATTTCTTGTGCTCTTGTGGCGTTTCGATGAAAAAGTACCGTATCCAGCGGATGAATCACCATCTTCTTTCGCAGGCCCACTTGGATAAGGAAAAGCTCGTCATACTTGTCAAAGAAGACGAGAAAATGTAAGTTGCAAGTTTTCTATACTTTTCAAAAATAACGGAAGTTACAAAAATAACTCAATAGGACCGAAAAGTGTGCATAGGAGCCCCCGCACGCTTATTTCACTAACCTCGCGCGTTTTTCGTTATCAATCTCAAAATTTTTATTCTTTTATTTTAAAACAAAACAGTGTGAGGGTTACGAAATAAGCGTGAGGAGGTTGCGAAAGCATATTTTTCGGTACTTCCCCACTTTCGTAGTGGAGACTCGACATTTTTGAAAATGTTTATAAAATTTTGTTTAATTTTCAGTAATTTCATCGAAGATATAAAGGCCCGTTTTACACATTCCGAATGCACACTCATCAAAAATAAAACTATGGAATTGTCCGACGAGCTTCTCAATGTAAGTTTTCAGGAAATCTCTAAATTTTAGGGCAGTCAATAATTTTTTTAAAGGAATTCTATGCACAAGGACAAACCATTCTTCCCATTGCTTATCGATTACATGAGCTCTGGACCAGTCGTCGCGATGCTCTGGGAAGGATGTGACGTCGTGAAGAGAGCTCGGGTTATTCTCGGAGAGGAACTTGAAGTTGGGGAATTTCGATCAATTTTCTATGACCTTGTCGTTCGTGATACTCACAAAGGATGCCACTGCTCTGATTCTGTGGCGTCAGCCAACCGAGAATATGTGCTCTGGTTCGAAGAGTTTAAAGAAGGTACACGCTTTGATTAAATATTTTAGACGCATAGATATCAATGTGATTTTAGTTTCGGCATTTTCGTTGTCGTTCATTCGGAGTTCATTCGGAGCTCATTGTCGGCAAATAGTCATTCACCGACTTTATCCTAATTTTCCGTTTTAAATCTCACAATTTTTCTAAGGATATGTGGTTTTTGCTGTTAAACAAGTTAGTACGCAATTATATATTGATTAGGATATCACCATGTTGAGGAATAAAAGATTTTTGGCGCTTATCATGAATTGAGAAATTAAAAAAATTTGAATAAAAATGCATTTCTTTCAATTATTTTTTTCCGAGACTATTTTTTGTACTATATTATAAAAAAATTTAAGTATTTTATGAAAAATTGAATCACTTTTGGCGTTATAATAATTTTTCAACAAAAATTAAAAAACCACGAATTTTCTCAAACTATATTTTTCCCTAAACCTCAAAAAACTCCAAATACATATTTTCACTCATTTTTTTCTCCATTTCCAGCCGCCCGTGATCAACGTTCAGTCTTCTATCTCGTCTGAAAAGATCTCGGTGTTCGGAATTTCGGTGAAAACCCCAGAAGAACAAATTATTCCGCTGTCCAACTTCCAGTTGTAATTTTGATAGAAATTCTATGAAAATTGTAGAAAAACCACTAAAAGTTTAAATTGTCAGCTTAAAAATGAAAATTAAGTCATTTTGGAACAGTTTTTGACAATCGGTTTTCAGCTAAAATTTTTAGTTTTTCCAGATATGTTTTAATCAAAATTTGATCAAACTGTCAAATTTTCGCTTAAAATTTACTATTTTCACTTCGGAAAATATAACATTTTTTTCAATTTTCACTTGAATTTTAGCAAAATTATTGCATTTTCAATCATTTCCACTTCTAAAAATCCCTTATTTGCAGCGGAAAAGTGATTCTCATTGTGAATGTCGTTCAGTTCTCCAATTCCAACTTCAATCAAATCGATGAGCTGTTTGATTTGTAAGTTTAGAACAGCAAATTGGCTATTGGTGGAAAAAATAACTGGAAAATTCAATTTTCAGAGCAAAATTAGCGAGGTTTAAAATTTTTTCCAAATTTAGAAATGATTTGTTGGAAATTTTCAATTTGAAAATTATGATCAAGAAAAAACGTATATTTGATTTAAATTGTTTGTGAAAAAAGTGCACTCACTAGTGAAAAAAAATAATTGAATTTCATATTTTCAGCTCAAATTCAGTACTTTGAACAGAAATTTAATTTTTCCGTATTTTTCAGCCGCAGACTGTTGATTTCGCGTTTTAATTTCTGAAAATTTCCAAAAAATGTACTTTCTGAATTAATTATAAAATTTTTAGCCAAAATTGGAAACAAAATCATGAAAAACTTTGACAAACTATAATAAATAAACCAAAAAAATCGAAAAATTAGAAAAATCAGTTCAAAAATTTGAGCCTAGTTGTTTAAAAATGCCTATGGTCCAAGTTCAAAATTATGACACAAAGCGTAACAAATTAAAAAAAAATCCCTGAAATTTCCGCATTTTCAGATTCCATGACTGCTCTTTCGAAATTCTCGTCTTCCCGTGCAATCAATCCAATAATGAGGAGTCGTCCTGGGAGAGTGATCTTCCCTATTTTTTCAAATACCAGCCAAAAATCTACCAAAAAATCGATGTGAACGGAGTAAACACTGATCCTTTGTACAAGTTGTTGAAGAAAGTGAATGTCGTGACACTGGGCGACTCTATCGGGATATTAGGCGATTCGATCTGTTATAACTTTACAAAGTTTTTTGTTGGTAAAGACGGACACGTTATCAAACGATTCTGCCGCACCACCTTGCCGAAGGACAAATTGACTTACGATAAGGGAAAACTATATCAAGTTGAACTTTATTTATTTCAGAGATAAGTGGTAGTACAACATATATACAAGTTTTAGACTTTACATAAGTTTTAGATTAACAAAACAATTAGGTTATTAGACGACATTAATATCAAACCAAAGGTTACGAGTATGTGTATGTAATACACATTCTGCTTTTGTTCCATCGTTTCGAGTAATTTCGTACTTATTTGGTTCAATTACGCGATGAGGAAGATCTAAAATTGTAGAGACCCAATTGGCATTCCAAACATTGAATTGTAGACTTTTGAGTTTTTTGTTGGAATACGATTTCATCCAATGACGAAGAAATATATTCCAATCTTTTCCTGTAAGATTCGAACCAGAGACTAATATGTCGAAACAGTCAAAATTGAAAAGATGATTCAAAGTCACCCAATTGGCGAATGAAACAGTAAAAATATCCGATTCAATGATAGTTTTGCTCGTGTGTCCTTCGTTAAAGATTACACCATAGCATAGATCAACGACTGTCAGTTTTTTAAAGAAAAGTGCAACAACTTCTTTTGGAATATCAAAGTGTGTGCAACAAACTTTTGGAATATCAAAGTGAAGTGCAACAACTTCTTTTGGAATGCCCACAAGAAAAGGCATCTTGTTTAGATGCGAACCAATTAATTGTTGATACACTTCTATATACCGTGTCGGACAAGCTAAAGCAAATAGAATCAATTGGAGAGTTAAGGATATCCATGATGTGTTCAGTTGTTTCTTTCATTTGTTTCAGTGGATCTTCTGCATAAATATTCCAAATTTCTTGTTTTCTAGCATGATCAACTGTGATTTCGTTAGCAGGAGGATTTGTACTATCACCATTGGAATGAAACGAAACTTCCCATTTTGTCGGAAATGATGCATGTATGCTCACAGATGGATTAATACCCATAACCACATGTATTTCGTAAAATTTGCACTTTTTTGTGAATTCCTTTATTTGTTTCTTTCCATTTGCACTTGATTTTGCAATGGAGATTCTGAAAATCGTTTCTTTGTTTCAATGTTTTGGTCGAACTTGTTTTAAAAACAAAGTAGATTGATTTATAAAGTCAAAGATTGATGTATGGAGTCACATTATGGATGTCAAGAAGTTCCGAGTCAACGTTCATAATTTTCTTCGTTTCATACAGGCCTTCCTTGAAAATGTGAGAATTAATGTTATTAACTATATTCTTTCATTTGACGAGAGTCTCAAAATTTATTGAAGCGTCCTGCAGCTCAGAGCACCTTACTTCAGTCTTCTACCCGATCTTGCTTATTTTTAAGTTTTATATGAAGTTGAAGCCGATTTTGTTTAGTTTAGCATATCAGTTACTACATATAAATCGCAATGTTCATTCGTTCTTATGTAAATCGATCTTTGATCTCAAAGCAACGAACATTTGGGAGACATTATGGAAAATGAGCAATAGCCAATTCGCACCGCATATTTTATGTCTTTTGCGTCTCTCAAAAAAGACGGGGCGGCACCATAGGTGCGGTCCATGGCTGGTTTATGAATATAATAAAAGCTTATGAGGTTATTCAAGTAGTGTCGGAAAATTAAAAAGTGTAGAAAAATTACGCCACAACCTTATTCAAGTAGAAAAAAACATGTATTTAAATACATTTGTGACGTCACAAATGTATTTAAATACATTTTGCTACATTATTTGAGTAACCCCATTAGGTTAGAAAAATTGTTCAAGCATTTTTATTTGTGTTGGTCGTCTAAAAATACTCAAAATAATTTTGGTTAAAAATTCTTGATTTTTCATACAGAAATTTGAAAAAACTTACAGGACAAACGGACTGACTATAGTAAACATACGATGAAGAGCATCTGAAGGTAGTTTTAGAAGAGGAAACACGATGGGACTTTCCATTTTTGAAGAGACAGGCATTTCTGAATCGATGGACCTGGGATAAGAGGTTTAGCAGAATGATGAGCTATTGGAGAGCTGACGAAACATCTGGTGACTGGGAAATTATCGATTGTATTGTTTCTTATGGACGTCTTAATACAGAGTGATATGTATATGTTTGGAGAGGTTATTTCTTACCCAACGGAGAACAGTCGCATATTGTTTCTGCGTAGATAGACTTCTATTTTCTGTCAGCTCTGAACACATTATTTCTCACCCATTGGGAAACGACCGCTCTCCGTTGGGAGAGAAATAACCTCTTCAAACATTCATGTATCGCTGCGTAAAGACGTCCATGAGAAACAATGCAATCGATTGAATCCCGATCTTTAGATGTTCAGACAATCCTCTAATATCTCGTAACATTTCGATTCCTCAAATTGTAATGAACAAATATAGAAGTACATACGAGATAGTTGCCACGTTTAAAAATATCCAGTTTAGGAATAGGTCTTGCAGCGGTATACAGTAGGGAATTTTTCTTCAAAAAAATTAAAGTCGCTGTTGCTCTCTCCAAGTTTTTTGGTATTTTTACAAACCATTTTAACTGAATAAGTAATGTACTAATACCGTATCCATATAGTAATATTTTTAAATGTGTATTATGTGGTACAATGGAGTGGCTTTGATAGCACTCGTAGAAACATTTGTTGGAAATTCGCTCAAATAAAACACATATGCCGTAATACACTTCATCTTACTTTCAGCAAACAATGCAAAAAATTAAAAAAACAAAGTCTAACCATAACTTTGAAATTAATAAACAAATTTCAGAATTCTCATCGCAAAATCAAGTGCAAACGGAATGCACACCATAAAAGAATTTTCAAAAACCAGCAGATGTTACATAATTCGTGTGACTGTGAAAGTCAATCCATCTGTTATCATTAAAACATCACACTATAGACAATGGGAAATCGAGTTTCATTCCAATGGTGACAGTAAGAGTCCACCTTATGTGAAAGTCACCGTTGATCATCATTTCAACGAAGAAGCTTGGAGTATTTATGCAGAAGATCCACTGAAAAAATGAAAGAAACTACTGAATACATCATGGATATCTTTAATTCTCCAATTCATCAAGTTTACCTCGATTTCAACAAATTCGAAGATAGAAGTGAATAAACGATCAATTGGTTGGCATCTAAACAGGATGTTATTGCTGAAGCGAATGTTGAAGGAATGAACATTTCAATAGAAATTGTTGCACTTTTCTTCAGAAAATTGACATTCGTTCGCCTATGGTTTGGTGTAATCTCTAACGAAGGCCACACAAGCACAACTATAACAAAGTCAGATAAAATTACTGTCATTAATGCCACTTGGGTGACTTTGAATTATCTTTTCAACTTTGATTGCATGGAATTAGCAATTGGTGGAACAAATCTAACAGGAAAAGATTGGAATATATTTCTACGTCATTGGATAACATCTTACTCCAACAAAAAGCTTAAACGCCTATTGTTCAACGTGCAAAATTCTAACAGGATTTCTTATGTTTTAGATTTCCCTCATCGTGAAATTGGACCAAATAAGTACGAAATTACTCGAAACGATGGAATAAGAGCTGAATGTCGTTTCCGTGTATATCCAATGTTAAATTACTTCAATTGTGAACTTTGTATTATAATCGATCAATAACTTTTCCTATTAAAGCAAATATCATTATAGTGTCCAAATCTTGTTTCTGTGTTAATGTTCAACTGTTTCATCCGAAATATAAAAAGTTTAACTCGATATGCTTCTTTGCGCAATAAATTAAAAATTGTCTTACACTAGCTAATACAGTGCGTTCAGCTTCTATACGAACCCCTCAATTTAGGGGATTTTGAGACTTTCTGGATCTTTTCATGAGAATCTGCTTATTCCATTTGATTTTAAAGTAAAAAAACCGAAACAAGTACAATTTCAAAAATATTAGCTTCAAAGAGTGGGTGGTAAGTAAAAAAAACGACCGTCCAACTTCTATACGACCAACTCACGAAACTTTGATTTTTTTGGAAAGTTATCTATAAATGCAGTGAAATTTGGAAAAATCTTTCAAAACTTTTTTTGAAAGAATAACATCAAGTGCTTGGCCCCCAGTAGTTGTTATCTCACGAAACTTTGGGAAAATGTTTTACTAGATGCACAAATTGTGCTTGGTCTAATTTGGTATTGTTTCACTTATTTTATGGCAAAAATAGTTATATTCAGTATATTTAGTTGTTCAAAACACTACAAATGAGTTCACATAAACGATTTTATTCAGAGTGAAGTTCATAATATTTTGGTAAAAATAAAAATGTAGACAAACTTATAATTTAAGTTGTTGAAATTATTTTGGAAACTTATTTCCTCTAATAGTAATTATCAACTACAAATTGAAAAATTAACAAAAATCCAATTAAATATATTTTTTTCGACAGTGTTTTCTAAAAAGTCCCTCAAACTCAGAAATCCTCGTCATCTGAAAATGTGTTCCGCATAGCTTTTTTTTTGTTGAGAACTTCCTCCTCTTCCATTTCTCTACGTCTCTTCTACCCTCTTCACTCTCTCATTTTCCCCCTTTCAGCCTCAATAACACCTTATCTGAAAAGCATTCGCCGCCGTCGAATGATCTCTGAGCTAACATGGACCTTCTATATGTCACAAGACTTTTCAGAAACCCAACTGAATAGTGCTCATAATGAAGAGAGCACAGAGAAATACATACGAGATAGCGAGAGACGCAGAGACTTGTTTTTGTCTGGCGCCCCGTCGCCACCCAAAACGTTCGTCAAGCGAAAAGTGGGCGGAGTCTTGGCTGAGTGCCAGGCGGGAAGTGTATAGTTGATGAGAACCGGAATTCGATTATTTTATGAAAAAAAATTGATAAGAACTGCAACTTTTTGATGTGGGGGTACTGTAGTTGCATATCTCCAATTTTGATAAAGATTTCGGGGAAATTTAAAGGTTTAGATTTTTCAGATAAAAAAATTCCATATTGTTTTAATTTTTTGTGAGAATGATATTACCAAGACGCGAAATTTTCCGATTTTTACTCAAAAATACTGTGCCCGGTCTCGACACGACAATGTTTTTTTATAAACAAATGGAAGTGCGCCTTTAAAGAGTACTGTAGCCTTGAACTTTCGTTGCTGTTGAAATTTCATTGATTTTTCATAGTTTTTCCTTGAAAAAATACTTTTTTTTTATTAAAAAAACTGAAATTAACCAAATGAAACACATAATTTCCAACAAAACACTATTTTAAAAAGTAATGAAAATTCCACAGCAACAAAAGTTTTAAATTAAAGTACTCGTTAAAGGCACGTCTATTTGTATTCAACAAAAAATTGTCGTGTCGAGACCGGGTACCGTATTTTTTGACGCAAAACTGGTAAAATTTCGCGCCTGGATAATAATTTTTCCGATTTTTCAGGAAAAGTTTGGAAAATTCTTAAAAAAAACTCCAAAAATTGATCTCAAAGTGTTTCTTCCAATTAAAAAAAAATAAAATTCTGCTGTAAATCTGAAAGTTGAAAAAAAGAGACAATTCAAATTTGATTTTTATTAAATCATCATCATCATCATACAGTCGCAAATATATTTGGGGGCGGAGGGAGACGAAAAAGGGGGCGTGGCGCGAGAGAAAGTGAGACGTAGAGAATATGAACTCGAAAATCAGAAATAGCCAGAAAGAATTGGAAGGAAAATGTACAGGATAACAGAGAGAAAACAAGAGAGAGAAATAGAATGAAAAGAAAGAGAGGTAGAGAAAAAAACAAGCAAAAAAAGGGGGCCTGTGATATGAAAAATCTGAAAATCATTCTCTGAAATTGCAAGACTGTTCTGGTGTAGAGGGGGATCCGATATATTGCCACACCATTTAAAACTGAGATTTTTTGAAGGATTTTTTTGTGTGTTGTTAAATTTTTCGAGAAAAAAGTAGAAAAGAAGAAAAAACGATGGTTTTAATTTAAAATCGACGTGGTGGCAATATACACAAACAGACAAATAATGTTTTGTAGAGGGAGACAGAGAGGGGATCACATCTTTCAGTAAAATTTTGGAGGTAGATTACTATGTGTGTGTGTATACGGAGGATTCGAATCGGCCAGATGTGAAAGTTAAACAAAAAAAGAAAGAGAATCGCTAGACATTTGCTACCAGGGGGAAAAAAAAGAGGAAAATTAAAGAATTACAAGAGAAATCAAGAAATCAAATTTTTTGAAAAATTCAATTAAAAAAGACAGATTGGGGAATGTGTTTTAGCAGTTTTGATTGCGAAACAAATTTACAGCGAAAAAGATGGGATAGAGGTAGCATTTAAAGAGTGAAGAACCTGGATGACGGGAGAGAGAGAGAGAAAAAAAAAACAAGAAAAAAGAGGTAATAATCAACGGTTTTTCGATATTTCGCATTAGGGGAAGAAAGAGAGAAGAGGTATTTTATATTATTATTACACGACGTCACTGGGATGAATGTGTTGGAATTAGACGAGAGAAAGGGGAACAAACGACAGAAAATAGAAAATAGAGTTTTTGAAAAAACTGAAAAAAAATTAACGACGTCAAAATTTGGAAGAATATTGATGGTCTGGCTGTGATGATCGTTGAGTGTGTGTAGGTAGGGATTTGAAAAGATGAAGACGGAAGATTTCTGAAAATATATATTTAAATTTTTTTTTTCGAAAACAAAATTTGTATTTGAAGTTTTTTTTCAAATAATTTTCAGTGCTAATGATTTTACTATCTGGAAAGTAAAAAAAAAATTTAAAAAATCAAAAAATTTTGGTTTTTCGATTTTCAGAAAAAAAATCTGCAAATTTCGGCTATTATTCAATTTTTTTAAAGAGGAAATTAAATGCTTTTTAATATTCGAACTACTTTTATTCGGGAACTTTTTGATTCGAAAATTCCAATTTTTGTTTGTTTGCAGTTCTAAGGCCCTTATTGGAAATGTAGGAGAATTCTAAAATTTTCGAAAAAAAAAAACGCTTTTCATTTTTCCTTATGTTTTCTAATTTTTTTTTCTCATCAAATAATTAACTAAAAATTCCGATTTTTTTTTGAAATTTTCCAGAAAATCGATTATTTCTGGAAAAACCAAAAAAAAATCCAAAATTTTTATTGCTGCTTACCTCACTCCTCGCTGCTTTGCTATCTCTCTTTCGAACAACACCAGGGGAAACAAAATGAAGAGAATTTACAAATCAAAATGAATATGCTGCCCTCCAGCTTGACTCAGCTCATGTCTGATCAATGCATCAACATCCATAGTATCCATCAGTGGCTGATCGGGAAGTGTCAGATTTTCCAAATCAATTGGAAGAGCCGATGAAGAAGCGACAGTATGCTGTGCAGCTACAATTCCACACGATTGAATTCCAGGCAGTGGAGATGAGTTGGATGTTGATAGCCAATTGATTGGAGTTATTCCACCATTTTGATAGTTTCCATAGGCACCCGGTAGTGGCATTCTGAACAAATTTTGGATAATTATTATATATTGAATTAAAGAAGAAATATATATTATGGGATCATAAAATTCTGAGAATGCGTATTACGCAACATATTTGACGCGCGAAATATCTCGTAGCGAAAACTACAGTAATCCTTTAAATGCCTACTGTAGCGCCATGTGTCGATTTACGGCAATCCTTTATTAATCGAAAAATTATTTTTAAAAATTCACAAAAATGAGAAAATGATTAGAAAGAACAAAGTTAAATGTAATATCGCTGTCACTTTTCGAAAATAAATTAATTCACGAAAATCGAGCCCGTAAATCGACGCAAGCGCTACAGTACTCATTTTAAGGATTACTGTAGTTTTCGCTACGAGATATTTTGCGCGTCAAATTTGTTGCGTAATACGCATTCTCAGAATTTTGTATATATAGTAATTTCACAGGTTTCTTAAAGGCGCACGCATTTATTCAGATGGGTCTCGGCGCGCAAAAAAGTTTATTTCTTCGTTTTATTTCCAATTTTCTGTTTAAAATAATTTTAAGCCAAAATTTACACTTTCAAAACTGATTTAAAACTATTTTTAACATAAAAATTTAAAAAAAACATTTTTGAGCGCCGGGACCCAAAATCTTGTGAAATTACGATAGATTAATTAACTTCTGTTCAAAAAAAAACTAACGGCTTGAAGTTAGTGCTTGGCACAATTGGATTTCGAAGAAGTGGATTCTGAGCACACGATCCACGGACACTGTTCAACTCGTGGTATGATGGTGGTGGAGCAATTGGTTCCGTCTGAAAATTCTATATATTACTCAGTTTTTTCACTTAAAAAAAAAGAAAATTCTAATTTTCGGTGTGAGAAAATATAAAATGATTTGCATGTTACTAATATTTTAGGGGACCTTGAAACTAAATTCAGAATTAAAAATATTGAATTTAAGTAAAATTCAAATTTTTTAATTGTCTAAAAAGGAGCTCACTTGTACTAACCACAAGAAAATTTTCAAATTTTCCTGAAAATTGCAAATTCTCATTTCTCACCTTAATCGGCTTCGACTCCTGCTTAATCTGAACTCCACCAATATGAGTAGTTGCATCGATACGCATTTGATCAGTTCTATCAACAATATCACTTGGAATTGCTGGAACCGATTCGCCAACCCATGATGGGAATTCTAGATCATCATAGATATCACTTCCAATAGCTGGAGAAACACGAGACGACGATCCAGGAATCGAGAGGTTCGATTGAGTTCGGGGACTGAAAAAATTTGGAAATTTGGAAAATCCAAAAAATAAAAATAAAACTAAATTACTAACCGGAAAGATGATGGAACGTTATCAAATGCTCCTTGCATTGAATCATCATCATACAAATCGTGAGAAATCGTTTGAATCGATCCGGCAATCGAATTTCCATTAAGTGTCGAGTGAAGGGAGCCCATCAATGCTCTCTCCTTTATCCTCTTCTTGGCTCCGCGGCGAGATTTTTCGAGTTGAGCCTGAAATTTTAAGCGTATTTATAGTGAGGTGAAATTACCAAATATCATAGTAAAAATTTTCGAAAAAATTCTAGGAAAACTTTTAATTTGAGTCGAAAAAGCTGAGAAAATCCATTTTAGCTCAATTTTAGCACTATAAAAATTATTTTCACTATCTCTTACCTTTGTAGTCGTCTCAATAGTATTGGATCGTTCACGTGTACGCCGTGGATTCCTTCCTGGCTTTGCATCTGGATTAATAACCCACCACGAGCTCTTTCCGGCTCCTTCATTCTGAATTCGCATGAAACGAGAATGAAGAGACAGATTGTGACGGATCGAGTTCTGCAAGATTTTATGATAATTTTTATTTGGAAATTGCCAATTTTTCCACTTTTTTCATTTGGGAATTGCTGTACTGTAGTTTCAAGTTTTTCATAGTTTTCCCCACGATTTTGTGTAAAATTTAAGTTTTCCAATAAAAATTTATTTATTTATCAAAAAAATTCTACACAAAATAGTTGGAAAGCTATGAAAAATCTGTGAAATTCAGTGCCAACAAAAGTTTGAGCCTACAGTACTCTTTAAAGGCGCACACCTATTCTGTATACCTGGTACCGTAATTTTGGCTCGAAAATTTAGCGTCTGGGTAATAATTTGGATTATTTTAAACTCGGTTCCTTTAAGAATTGCTCTGGAAACTCTCGTTTTTTGTGCTCATCTCCCTCATTCTGTCATTTCGAGCAACATAGACACTTTTGAAGGCTCTTCCGAGACAGCAGGAGATTTAGGGGGCAAAAGAAGGAAACAGCTAATAGGGTTGGTTGGTTGGTTCTTCTATGTTGCAAGAGCTCTTCCCGCAAGGACGTGCCAGCCACCACTCGCTCTTTTTTCATGAAAAAGAAGAGAGGGAAGAAGGGCTGCGGGGAGCATCGTGTGTGTGCTCCGTGGTCCTAATTATGATCCAAAAATGGAGAGACTCAAATTAGGAGTCTTATTAAGTATTCATTGAAATTTTAAGCAAAAAACGAACAGAGAAGTTTGCAGAAGGAGATCAAAAAACCCCTTTCCCCCTGAATCATTTTATTCATAGTACAATGCCACTTTTCGGCGGGGCAAATGAACACAATATGTCAAGGCCGTTATCACTCTCACCTTCCATCCGGCGGCCTCCTCGGGACTAGATCGTTCTCCAAAGTAGGGAATATTATCAGAGAACCATTGATAAATCTCATTGAGTTTAAGCCTTCCGTCTGGCGCCGATTCCAATGCTTTGGCAATGATATCCGAATAGGATTCCTCACCCCATGGATTCGGTTTCTTCTGTGCCAATTGATCGGTTGGCTTCTTACGACAACGCTTCTTTTTTGCCGGCATTGGACCACCGCCTTGTGACAGATTAAGTGACATTCCAAGTGTCATGCCAGATGAAGAACAAGGCACCGATGCAGCAAGCATTTGACCAACGGTCTGCTGCTGTTGAGAGGAATTTGTTGCAGCGGTCGAGGAGCCCGACGCGCACGGAGAGCATTGAGCTCCGCCTCCAATGGAACTGGCCACGGAACTGCCAGAAGATGTTAACGTCGTCATGTTAAGATTCAATAGAGGTTGAGGAAGTTGTTGCATATGAGGTAATTGATGATGAGGATGCATTGGATGATACGGATTGTTGTGTTGATTTAAATGGTGATGGGGAATGGTTGCTGACGATTCCTGATAGATGTATTGTTGCATTGGCCACGTGTAACACCTGCCACGTGGCTCCGGCGGAAAATCGTCGTCTATTGAGTCGTTCATTCTGGAAGCTGTGCTCCTCCGAAGGGGTCAAGCGCACAAAGTGGGCGGAGACTTGTTGGACGACTTCTGGAGATGAGAAATTCGAATAAAGCGGTGTTGACGGAATGAGAAGAGAAATAAATTAAGAAGATTCAATTAAGTTTCGAGAAAAGAGAAAAACTTAGGGGGGATTCACTTAAACTTAATCTAAGGAGGAGTAGAAACAATATTGCATTTTCTAGAAGTACTTTTACTATAAATTCGTCTATTTTTTCTTTCTGGCAGTGGCAGGAATATCTCAATGAAAAAAACTAACAGAAATACAGAGAACGACACGTAGAGTTAACATGGAGTTAAAGACATATTGGCGCGCGCGCAAAGTGAAAATAATGTGGGTGTATGGATGGATGACGTGGCACGAGTGAAAGGCACGTTTTATTGTTATCAAAATGATAAGAGTTGAAGAAGATTACTAGTTTCATGTTTTTTGACTGTTTTGAAAAAAAAAGACAATTTCCGATTTTCCTTTCAAAAAAAATGTCATAGGACGAGGCGAAAAAAATCGAATACGTGTATCCTAACTATGCTAACTATTATATTTGCAAAAAAAAGAACACTTTTTTCAATGTGTGTCCTCTCGATTTTTTTTTAGTCGCTCGTCTCTCACACAGTGCTAACACTGTGGGAGGGCGCCTGGGCAAAGAGACGGTGGAAGGAACGGCCAGTTAAACGACGGCGGAACACCCTGAGAGAAGAGTGGAAATGCAGAAAAAATATATATATGATACCTTAGTTCTCGTTTTTTAAGGTGAATAGTGTGGGGGAGAACACGAGTTAGTGTAGTTTGATTTTTTTTTTCGGAAATGGGGGGGGGGGGGGGGGCTAATCTGATTAACTTGTAAGCTAGTTGCTCAAAAAATGAGCTCTTTTTGCATCAAAAGCCCAACTAGGCGGAGCTCAGAGATTTTGAAAAAACGAATTAAAATTTCAAAAGTATTGAAATTGAAAAGAGTGTTAAAATGAATACTTATCTCTTAATATACCTAAAAATCAGAAATACTTCAGGAAACGGAATCTTTGAATAGTTAATATGTTCTGAAGCTTATTAACTTGCTTTTACTATTGAAAATTGAGAATTCAAGAAATTTAAGACGGAAAAGTGTCAAATTTAATACTTATACTTAATGTTATCCTAATTTCAAAAATTGTACAATAGTACAAGTTGAATTTGAAACTGCCAAAAAAAAAACTAGATTCAATAAAAAAATTTCGACTATTAAAAAAGCGAAGAAAAGAACAATGACCAAAAACGCGAAAGATGGAGGGTGATGAAGAAGGTGGTCTCTGGGAAGAGGGGGGCATAGAGACAGCCGTTTGGGTGCGGGCGAAAAAAAGAGACATCTCGTCCGTGTCGGTGTGGAAAGGGGGTAGCCGGGTGGCCGCCGTTCGTGAACGGAGAGGGAGAATCGAGAGATATAGGCAAATACTAGAGATTTAGAGAAAGATGAACACCACGTTCACTTTTTGTTCGAGAGGCGAGAGAGTTAGACAGTCTGAAGCTGACGAGGCAGTGGGCAGAAGCTGGAGGGACGTAGAGATAGGGAAAATGCCAGTGGAAGAAAAGAAGAAGGGAATGGCCATCCATTCATCTCTCTCTCTCTCTCTCTCCCTCTCTCTCTCTCTCTCTCTCTCTCTCTGTGACAGTGAGCGAGAGGGATAGAAAAAGAGAAACAAAAAATACGGGTGGCGAGACCTTGAGAGTGCATGGAGATACTATGATGAATAGAAGAAGCGCAGGATTGAGACATTCCTCTCACCTATATCTTTGTTTCTCTCTCACACACAGATCAGCTGGTAGGTAAAAGTAAAGGTGAAGAAGCAGAGAAGTAGAGTCAGAGAAGAAGCTGGCTGGCTGGAACACCTACGATCTTGGCGACAGATATCTATTCACTTCGTTTCTTCGTTTCAAGGGACAGTGTAGGTACTACTTCTTCTTCAAAAGAGGAACGACCATTTTCGATTTTATTTTTTTGCGAACCACTCGACAGGAGTGAGAGGGATTCTAACAAAGAAGCAGCTTCTCTGAGTCTCTAGGTATCTTCATCGGGTTCTGGCTTGAAAAATGGAGTATAAGAACAGACAGTCAGCTGTGAAAGTGGGTAGAGCTCTCGAAAAAAGAGCACAAAGAACCAAAAGAGGAGCTCTCTCTCTCTTTCGGGGGAGAGTAGCAGCTGATCGGAACGCGAACGGACAGAACGGAACGGAGGCTAATTGCACACGCCTGTGAGCATCCTCCCATAGAAGGACCATTATGCGCCCAAGGGATTGAACAATCTCAGGTACTGTGAACAAGAAAGACAAAGGAACTAGTTGCACTTTTGTATGCCTACGTGAGCGTTGATGACGTGGCAAGTGCCATCAAAAAGGGCAAAACGTTGTTTTCAGTGCATTGGTCGCCGGGCGTTAGACTTAAGACTTAGAGCGTAGACTTAGAGCGAACAGAGAAAACAACAAAATGTGATACAAAGTTCAAAATTAGAGAAAATATCAAAATTTTTAGGTTTTCACTATTATCCGCCTCAATAGAGTAGCTGCAGCCGTCTGTCTCAATCCCCTCTCCGTCTTCCCGCACACACCGCCCGTGTCAATTAATCCATCTCCTCACGTCCTCCGTTCCATCGTTCTTGACGATGAGATGACGAAGTGGGAGAGATGGGGGACATTGCAGAAAATGACTGGATACTTTTGGAAGTTTAAAAGCTATTAACTTTATGTATATAATTATATCCTATAGCATGAAAATATTAAAAGCTCAAAGCTACCTCGATTCCCGAGCGCAAAGTCAAACCAAATCCTCTTATAGAGTGAGAAAATTTGAAATTTTTTGATTAAAAAGAGTATACTCTAGTGAGTCACTCGGAAAATGGATATATGCATTTTGGCAGAAAAATTATGGGGGGCTTTTATAAAGGAAGTACAAATCTAAGGAAGTACAAATCTTCTGTTTTATAAATTTCACGCAGCGCTGAGCATCGAAATTCGTAAGATCACATGTTTTCAGTGAACTTTAAATTTTTTTTGGTTGGAACTCTATATATCACGAATGACGTGGCAGGAACAAAGAATTCCAATCTAAATGAAGGTTTAATTAAAATTGATTAAAACGCTCAAATTCCAATAAAGTGGCTGTAAAGCTGACGTTTGAGGTGTGCGATGGGCAATAATCATGAAAGAATATGGGAAATGAGAATCAGTCGGAGAAAAAAAGAATTCTAAATGCAGGGAACGAAGCTAATCTTCTGTATGGTTCATTTTCTTAGAATTCATGTGCCACGACGCCAGAGGAAAATAGTGTCCGTAGAGGTCACAATAACATTGCGCACACGGAACTCCATATAATAAAATATTGAATTTTTTTCTTGAAAAAATCCAAAGGGGAGAGTGTGAGGAAGAATGAAAAAAATCTGCGAGCTGGTCAGTCACATGAGCACACTGAATTCAGCAGCAGAAACGAAGAAGAAGGAAGAATAGATCTTTGAGATTCTGATCACGAATGAATCAGAAATTATAGTTGTGGTAAAGGTGGTGGTTTGAAGATCAGAAGAATGGGTGGCATGTGATGTTAAGTTTCAGACTACAGATTACTCTAAAAGTTATAGAAATTCTCAAAATTCCACGTGTCGAAGTTTTTTGTTGGAAATTTATATAGAACACTTGTTTCTTAATTTTCAATTAAAAGTAAAGATATTCTCAGAAAGTACAAATATTTATCTATATTTCTGTATAAATTTTCGAGAAAAAAAGTGTCAGCTGACTCTAAAAATTCTAAAAATTCCAAAAATTCCAGCGGGCCTACCAAAATTGAAAACTATAGTGATAGAGAACTGACAAGAGGCAACTTCAAACGCGTGTCGGCAAATTGTTGAAAAAAAAGTGATGGGACTGGAGTGCTGATCGGACAGAACGCAAAAAAAAAGACAGAATCAAAAGTATGGAGGTGAAAAAGATGGGAGAACAAAAAAGCCACATGACCGTTGGCTTCCAGTAGAGGGACTAGGAACTGCTGATGATGACGACGAGATGAAAAGATGAAGCACAACATATTGAGATTGAAGAAAAGGTTTGCCTGCCTGACTACTTATGACTAGTAATTTCTTCAGGCATCACTATAGCCTTTTCTTTGAAAAAACACTATAATTTAGTCGCATTTTGGAATACGTACCAGATATATATAGGCTGATGCTTCACCATAGTGATAGTGATAAACACGGTGGGTGTACCCTCTCTGGGGAGCTGATTAGGGCCAGAATTATTAGAGAGTGCTTCTAATTTCCTTCTAGAAAGCTGACAAAACTATCAAAACTTCCGTCTTGATGATGATCTCTATATTCTATCATATGAGATCGATAGTTAAGAGATGTGCAATTAAAAGTTTGTCAGAGTTTTGTAAAATTTTCTTTAAAAATTGGTACTACATAGGAGCATTCCCCGAGTACGAGCTATAGCCAACTTTTTGAAATATGAAGCCAGAGCTTATAGAATGATAAAGAGGAATAATAAAAGTTCAAGAAAAACTCTTAAAAACAACAAAAGTATTTTGTTCGAGTTTGTGACATCCGGAACTTTCAGGGCATTTTGTGCTTGAGATCAACGACTCCGGGATGCAGAAAAAAAACGAGTAAATTGAAAATCTTGTGACAAGAGAGTGAGAGATAGGAACGACGAATGAAGAAGAAAAAAGTGCATTCGAACTTTTTGTTATTCGCTTGTTCCATTTACTTTCTCCTTCTGACGCCCTCCGTTCTCTATCTTCAGACAAAAAATCAAGTAGATAGAAGAAGAAAAACACGTGAACCCCGTTTCTGGTTCTTCCTGATCCGAGATTCAACCTGGGATTCACCTTCTGTGGGGATTCTTCTTAAAAACAATACACTTATACGTATTGCTTTTCAGTTTTTTTTGGGCAGAAACGTGGACGGAAATTGAAATAATGCTGCCATTTTTCAGAATAAATGAATTGAGAAGAATGGGAATGTGTGAGAGCGTGGTATGTCTAGACAGTGTGTCCGTGAAAGAAGAAGAAGGCGGGAATGAAGCAAGAGCCAAGAGACTGACCGAAAAGTTCCAGGCTTCTCGTGTGCGTGTTTGTTTATATGCTCATATATATATCTCTCATGTTAGTTCTTGTTTTTATCTTGTTTTTGTGTCGAGAAAATCGGAAGAGCATGATTCTATTAGCTCAAGATCATGGAACATTTCCTAATGAAATATTACACGGCCTGATCGGGAAGTGTACCTCAGATTCAGGTTGTTTTTCAGTTTTCAGCATAGACAAGGAAAAATCAGATTTTTTTGATATTTATGAAAAACAAAAAGTTTTGAGATCTCTGAATTCGAGTTTCTGGAAATCTGGGAGAAAAATCGTGCACGACGAACGAAAAATTGGTGAAGAAGAGAACTTAACAAAACGTATTCGAAGAATGCAACTAATTTAGTGCTAGTGTCGGAATGGAGAGCTGGCGGTCAAAAAAAGAAGAGAAAAAAGAGGAGATGGCTAGCTAGTCGCCTGGCCGTGCTACTTGCTCCCTTCTCGCGGCGCCTGGGCTCAGCGAGCCCTCTGCGGCACCGCCGAGTTCGTTCGTTTTCGAAACGGAACTCTCGTCGTCTCGTTGTTTTGCAGTGCCATCCAGTGCCCCCATGGTGTTCTCACTCTCATGTGCTCCTGCTCCGTGCTCCATGCTTTCAGAATACATGAGAGGAGCAGACCCAAGGAATGTGGGAACGGCGACGACTCCTCGTGGGGTGGTGGCTCAGCCAGCAGACTCCGTCACACAAAAGGTGCTCTTTTGCCTTTCCGCGCGGAGCCTGGCGGCACCAGGACATGTACTAAGTCACGCCCCTACTCTGTCTGTGCTCTTCATGAGAGCTATTTCAGTAGATAAAGCAGTAGCTCGCCGTGTGTGTCTGACAGAAGAACAACGAATTTTTGGAGAAGAAGGGGAGGGTGGTGGTGGCTCTTCACAAAAAGCTCCCACATTTTTTATTTATTAAAAAACGGCCGTGAATCCGTTCCAACCGTAGACTGGAAGTGAATGTGAGGGGAACCCATTCTTCTATTGTGAAGAATATAAAGTCTTTGTGTTGTTGTATTCAGGAAAAAAGGAATTTCCGAATATCTTTGAACAGGATGGGACTTTCAGCAGAGCAATTCCCAATTGAATTTTTTTTTGAAAAAATAAACTAACCTTCCATCCAGCTGAACTGTTCGAATCTCCCTTATCCCTGAAGTATGGAACATTCTGGACCATCCATTCGTAAACTGAAAAAAGAAACGAAATTTTATTTCAATTGCCAAAAACTATCAGTATCAAATGTCTAAAAATTTGCATGTTCAGCAAAAATTTAAAAATTGTGATAGACTGTGATAATTGAAGAGATCGAGAGAAACCGTGCCATCTCGTGTTCGTACTATGCGGTTGGAACTTTGAAATTTGACGAATCTAATATTAAATTTTATGCCAAAAGTACACTACCAGGTCTCGACACGACAATTGTTTTGTTAAATTCTAAAATGTGTGCGCCTTCAAAGAGTACTGTAGTTTAAAACTTTACGAATTTTTATTGATTTTTCATGGTTTTTATTAAAAATGTACATATCTTTTTCCAATAAATAAGTGAATTTTTATCGAAAAAAAAAATTACAGTAGTTTAAAAGTGCACACTGTTTCGCATTTAATAAAAATTGTCGCATCGAGACCGGGTATCGTATTTTTGCCGCAAAAATTTCAAAAAAAATTGTTTTTTTCAGAACTATTTGAGAATTCCGAAAATTGAAAATCGAAAGTTTATAAAATTCAAAAATTTATGAATTTACATTTTATGAGAGAAAAAATATAAATTTCTTGTAAAAAGGAAAAAAGGCCAAAATTTAAGGCTAATTTTTCAAAAATTCTCCATTTCTTCTCGATTTTTTTAAATCGTAAAAACACCTTTTTCTAAACTAAAAACTAAAATTTTTCTCAAAACGCTCACCTTGTGCAAGAGTTAACCGTTTCTCTGGACTAGCCATAATGGCTGTAGTGATAAGTTCAGCATATGACATATTTCCCCAAGCGTTCCGTCTGGTCGTTGTCTTTTTTCCCGATACGGTATCGTCTGGCGATTCGGACATTCTGAAACTTTCGAAGAAGTTAGAAAAACATTTTTGCATTTCTAAATTGTTTTTTTTTATTTTCAAAAAAACCTACCGTATACTCGAAAAATGATAGTCTAACATGGGCCCCAACAATACCATTCTAGTTATTTTTTTTTGGAAGAACTGGGGCAAAAACACAAAAATGTCACTGGCCGCTGTCAAGTGATAAGAGAGCTGGTTGCTTTAAAATTTTTTATCAAGGAGCGAGTATATGTGTTGCGAAAGCACGAAAAAGCGTTCCTATACGAATGAAACCAACTGGTACAGGAATAAGTATAGTGATAAGTTTTCAGATAAGAGAGAGTCTTATAGGGTTTTAATTTTTTTAAATTCAAGAATAAAATCTCGTTTAAAAGTTTTAGAGAAATAATTGAAAATTGAAAAGTTCCGTTAAAAATGTTTAAAAAATCGCTTGAAATTACTTTGAAATTCAAATTTTCGCGCATTTTTTTTGATTTTTTGAAAAGGATTTTAAGATGCTAAAATGTCAAGTCTTTCTGATAATTTCAATGTAAATAAAAGTAGAAAATTAATAGAAATTGATCAGAAAACACAAAAGCTGAACTTCTTCTTTAAAATGTTTCAATATTAATTAAATCTCCAAAAAATAATTATGAAAAAGCTCACTCCGAAGGAAACGATGTCTGATGAGAATTGCTTCCATCTGGAGTATGAAGCATTGCTGTCGACCCGTTTGAAGATGCTCCGCCGAGCTGTCCACATTGCTCATTGCTCCCGTATAGGCTGAAAATAGAAATATTAGACAATGTTCGGGAAAATTAGATATAATTGGTGGTTTTTCAGGTTCATATCAGTCGTATTACTTATGCTCCAAAAATACAAAAATAAAAAATTTCGCGACTTTGTAATATTCTTTTTCAAATTTTTCCTGAATTATTTTCTAGCAAATAGATATGATCTACATCATTTTTAGTTTTTTCAAATGGCATTTTATCTACTAAAACATTTTATTGTTCAACACATACTCAGCATCTTCTTCAGGAATTTGTTCATGAATAATGGGACTCGAGTTGAGTGGTGGTTCGAGTTGCGGCCTACGCATTGGCCACGTATTGCACCGATCACGAGGAATCGGTTCCATATCATCATTCATCATCACATCATCCGGTGTATTCATGAACGTGTCCGCTCCGAATCTCGAAACAGATGAGGTGGACGTGGAGGCGGATGACGATGCATCAGTTCCCTGATCTACCAGCATCTCCATCATAACGTCTTCGGGAATTTCAGCCAAAGACGACGATGTTGAGGATGAGGAAGAATCGGGAGTGAATGAGGACGGCGGTTGTTGTTGAAGAAGTGTCAATTGATGAAATTGTAATGGCAGATGACTGGCCACTGGTGTGTATACAGGTAGATGTCCAGAAGATACAGTAGTAGCGGACGAGAAAGAAGGAGTAAGAGGAGGGGATGAGAGTGAAGGCAGCAGCTTGAACGGTTTTTGGGGAAAGTGACACAAAAAGTTAAGGTTCTGAAGAAAAGTGAGTAGAGTTGATTGGCTTTGAGGTCTTGATTGCTTCGGCTTGAAAGATCAGTGAGTTCTCTGGAATTGGATGAAATTGAATGAAAAATACGAGAATCGGTAAGAAATGGAGCAAGAAAAAGTGAGAAATGCGTCAGTTCCGATCTGATATGAACTTTACATACTAGAGAAAAGGAATTGGAAACTCTTGGAAGATTTCATCAGGATTAACTATTAACGTCATGAAAGAAGTCTACATCATCAGATATTTTTTTCTCTGCAGATGATAAAAAGTGAATTAGAGAAGGAAAATATTAATTGGAGGTAGAAAAGGTGAACGAGAAGGAAAGAAAAAACGGGATCATGAGCCCAGGAGCAAGTGACGGGAGCATGCTGGAGCGCCCGGCTGAGGAATAAAAAAAGAAGATAAAGAAAAATGCTTTCGAGAGCAGATTCTAGGAGGAAAAGCCATTTGTCGTGGAAACGGGGGACATTTTGCAACAGAGCTCACACACACACATGCGGTGGAGGCATAGAAGAGAACAAGTTGCGATTGGAGGAAAAAATTGAGACAAAAATGAAGATGGTGTTAAGAAGATAAGATGATGGGGGCAATCTGAGGTGATGATGGGGGAAGGTTGGTAGAAGAACGAGTGATAGAGATAAGGTGATAAATGGGGTCTAAACGGAGCAAGTGGTTACTGAAAAAGCTTTTCTTACTGTAGAATGTAGAAGTTTTTCAGCCAATCTACGTCAGTCCGACTAGAAAACCCACACGAATGTGGGAAAATCTTTGAGATTGGAATCAAAAAAGGAAGGCACACAGGAGGAGAGGTAGACAGTGAGAAATAGCCGAAGAAAAATGCGAATAAAATTGGATACCGCCTGTCTTGTCGTCGTCTTCTTCAAAAGACACTCTAGACAGTGTGTGGGGATAGATGATGAAGGCGAGTGAAGAAAAAAAACTGATTCGTCTAATTTTTCACTATTAGTGTGTTGCGTCGTGGTGGCCGATAGAGAGACAAAGGCGCGAGAAAGAAACGCAGACGGAAAAATGAAAAATTTCCATTTAATTGACCTTTTCAAGGTGAGCGTCAAATTTTTCAGAGAAATGGGGATATTAAAAGTTTTGAAATGTCTAGAAGATACGAAAATATAAAGCTATCTATAAAATTTGGGAACAATTTATAGACGAAAATTGAAGTATGTGACTCTAGATGGTCACCGTCTACTGAACTTTTCGAAATCGTCTATGTAATAACTTTGCACTTTAAAGTCAGAAAGCCGCTGAAACATATAATCTGAAACTAAATTCTTATGCATAAGCTCTAGAGTTTCTCATCTCAATTCTAGTTTCGTGCTGAGCCAGAAACGAGAAATAAGGATTTAAAGAGATGTGATTAGTCATCGACTTTTCTCCCTTCTTTTCTACGTATTCAGAATGTCGCAGGAGAGCACAGCAGGTGTACTCTATGAGAAAGAATAAAAATGGATTAAAGCCACAAGAGCTACTCTGGATCTAGTACGCATACAACCAGATCATTATTATTTCTTTGAAAATATTCTAGTTTCGGATATTTTTTAAGAAATAAAAGTTCACACATTCACCACGAGAAGCCAATCAGAATAAAAATCTATTTGAAGAGGATTATCATCTCGGAAAAGTCAGACTCAAAGTGATAATTGAAGGAAGATAAATGTTTCAGCGGATATGATAATTTCCAATCAAAAACGGATTATTTCTCAAAAATATCGCAGATTATATTAAGTGAGCAATTTCGGAAGATCAACTGATTTGCATTTCCAAAAGGTCACTTTCCCACGAGAATACGGGGTGTACGATATGAGCGGTGACTAGCTTACCGTAACCTACCGTAATCTATAGAAAAAGAGAGAACCTTCGGATTACTATGCAGTTAATTGAATAAAAAAAGCCAAGTACATCCTATCATTGAACCAAGATTACACAATAATTTTCTCTTATTTTGGCAGTTTTTTTCTCCTCAAAAGAATTTTCTGATGAGAGATGATCATCTTAATCGGCGACGTGATGCTTGAGGCCATGATGGTGGTGGTTTTTGAGACGGACACAAAACAACAAGAGAAGAGAAAATGAGTGATAAGAAAATTGAGGAGAGTGTAAATTTTCAACTTGTTCGGCTGCCTATTCTTCACGTTTTTCACAAGTTCTCATGGATAGAAAGAGCACAGGAATAGTGTCGTTTCTCGACAATTGGAAAATTTGGGAATCAAAAAGAATATCGATATATCGAGGAAATCGGCAATTTTTTATCGGGCAGCGGCAGCGGAGACCGACGAAATTTCGCGAACTAGAAGAAGAATAAGATGATGGTGATTGTGGTGGAAAAAGTAAAGGAAGGAAGAGAAAAAGATGAAGAAGAAGAAGAAGCACATGACTGGCGGAGGGAATGACCCGATAATATGGGGAAAAGATGGCATGAATCGTGTTCGGTGCATTTTTGCCACGTCATCAAATAGTTTGCGAGAGCTATCTCCAATTTGCAATGGAAGAATCTCAATTAAAAAAGAAATCATCCTTTCGAGCGACAAGTTCAGTCTATGTACTTCGTGTGCAAAGGCTATAATTAGGTGTACTTGCGGAGGTGCAAGCCAGCCACATAATTATATTATAATATTTGGAAAATGTGAGAAAGATCGACTCGAGTGCAAACTTACAGATTGTCAACTCTTCCAATTTATAGAGAATTATAGAGAATTCGCGGTTTGTAAGATCATGTGCATGCTCCGCCCATAAATTGGTAATCAGAACTTACGAATGACTAAAACTCAAATTTTGGACGTGAATAACTCGAATTAAAAGTACAGTGAACTTAGCGATGCAAGAGGAACACTTTTGTCGCTTGGTTGAACTTTCGAGCTTTTGAAGACTACGGTATTGAGATTCAAAAAATTGAAAAAATTGAATATGATGTTTCAACTTTTGATATTCAAATTCACATCACCGGACTAGAATTTATTGAATCCGAACATTTGCAACACAAGCGAAAGTGTACAAAATAACAAAGTCAGAAAGCTTTGTATTCATGTCAATACATTCGATTTCTAGAGAGCCGACTATTTTTCAGACGCGCTCTATATGCGATGATGTCGACTGACTGAAAATGCCGAGAAATACTGTAGCGACAGAAGAGATGGTGAGCCGAGCTCGTCGAGCAATGCACATGACGATGAAGGCAGTGTGGCGAGCGGAGAAAGGCAAAAACATAGTAGCATTCTATGACTGAAAACGGGAAGAAGGAAGAGGAACGACAGAACGAACCAAAAAAGAGAGAGGAGAAGAGACGGGAACTTGTATGGGGGCTTGCTTCTGAAAGAGCTGAAAGCGGCAGTGAGCGAGCGAGCTGAAAACGAACATATAGACGGAACGTGCGTGTATGAGATAGAAGGCAGAATTGAGAGAATTTCAGAATACTAGAGACGGAATTGCTCAGCCACCATGCTCAGTCAGACGGTGTTCCTTCTTCTTTTTCTTTTTTCTTCGTTTTTTCTGCCTTTTTTCCGTCGTCGTCAGACGACTACTGAAAAAAAAGAAGCGTGTCCCTCTCTCCCGAGACCTAGACCTCGAATGTTTACTCGCCAACACTCCCCCAGCTCCCAGAGCTCTTCGAACGGCTCTAAAAGGGGTAAGAAAAAGGTCTGGAAGTGGTGGTGGGGGAGGGAGGGAGATACGGGGGGCAATCGTCCAAAAAAAGAGAGAAAAAACAGAAAGGAACGGATGGAGGAATGAGAGAGAGGTTGTTGTTGTTGAAAGTGTCTTTGTGCACACAACAACAACAACAAATCAAAAATATGCGTGTTCATTTTCACAGAAAATTAAATAGGGTTAACTGTCTTTGTGCCAAATCTGAAACATTTTCAGCAATGGATCAATCATAGATCAATGTACGTGAACTTCATCAATTTTTCAGCACAAGTACAGGTTACCTTATTCTGCTTGTCCTCGTCGAACAACGTAATGGACTGATTGAGAAATAACTTTTGGTCCTTTTCAACATTCCTTGGAAACAGAACTTGCGGGAAAGATCAGAAATTAGATCGATTGATTTGGAGGTAATCAGATGATAGACTGAATGATGGAAGCCAAGGACAAGAACGATGAAAAAAAAAGAGTAGTGTTCTTTTGATGAAGATAAAAAATGAAACCAATCGAAGAAGGTTGATCGCTATTCGAATTTCATTCGATACTCTGCGGCGATTCTCTTCACATTTTACTGCTGATAAAAACTCGTCTTCTAGTTGGTTGTAAAATAAATGATAAGAGCACAGAAAAAGTGATGGAGAAAAGACATAATTTAGCAAAAGTGAAAGGAGATCACGATTTTAAGAAATGTGCACTTTTAAAATTACTGTCGTTATCCGAAAATAAATGAAAATATCCAAAAGTTCCCTAGAACACGATGTCTTTAGTAAAATTGAAAGGAATTCAGCTGAAGACAGTGAGTGGACAGGGAAACACTGAATGATTAAGGAATCGCAAAAAGTTAATTCGAAATAAGTGAAAATCGAATGACATTCGCGTGACATTGCACTTTTGATTGTAAACGATCAGAAAATCCCCAATAGAGAGAAATCAGAGAAAAGGCAGAGAAACTGTCATCGAAAAAAAAAATGGAAGGAGGGAATTGAGTGAGAGTATGATCATTAAGGCGACAAGTGAAGCGACATAGACATTCGTTTTTTTGATAAGAATGATAAGAGCGCAGGACAAGACGAAAAAGATGTAGAATAAGGCGAAGAATAGAGGAAGAAGCAGCGTTTAGAGAGTTCGAAGTGGTCACTTCGCTTCGCTTCGAATTATGTGCACACTTTGATTAGTGAGCCCTGGTCATTGATTATCAACTGATGAAGATTATTTCCAGATTTTCAGGGAAATGCCAAAAAAGTGACTGTTTCAGTAAAATGTTCTTCGCATTAATTTAGAGCATAAAATCTATATCCTACAGTAACCTTGGATGCCGTAAACTCAAAATGGGAGAAAACGACCGACATACGCAGAGGTAAAAAGGGATGACAAGAAGAAACCCGAGCATTTCCAATTTCAATCGAGGTTTTGAAGATTTTCAAACCACAAATTTTTCTAACAAAGTTCTACCAAATTGATAAATTTAGATCAAAATGGATTCATAATCTGATAGCTCATATAATATTGACTCAACTAAGGATTAGCCAAGTAGAGGGTGGGGGATTTGTTGCATGAGAAGATTTTTCAGAACATTTCAGAGGATTTGGAGGAAAAAGTCGAGGAGATATAAGCCCTGATATTGAACTAATGCGCTTTGAGCAGAAAATGAGATTTACGCTAATAGGATTGCATTAAATGGTACGTGCACGAGAAATGTAGGAAAAAAGAAGAAAAAGCGAAGATCCAAAACCTAAAAATCACTGTGCTATATGGAATTTCTCCAAATTTTTTCGTCGTCCTGTGGGGAGAAGAGTGAGATCAAACTGCGGTGGCGGGGGTCGCGCGCCGCGCTATGGTCACACTGACATTGTGCGGTAAAAATCGCGAGTAGAATGGGGGAAAAAACGAAGAAGTGTTCGACTGACTGACACAAGAAGAGAAAAAAAAGAGAACCGCGGCGACAAGGGATAGAGAGAGGGAGACGGGGCGCCGGGCGGCCGTTAGGCCATTGGCGTGGCAAATGCAACACGGAGAAAACGATGGAGTAGTTAGAGGAGCGGCGGCGGCGGCATGGAATGGGCAGAGAACTGTCGAATAGTATAGAGAAATTGGAGTCGCAGCGTGAGAGAAATGGTTGGAAAATGGAAAGGAGAGGCACACGAGACATGGGGCGCGGCGTCGGCAATGTAGAAGATGAAAATTTAGGATGAATGAATGGATGAGAAGGACAGAATTCTGAATTTCCTTTCCAAAAATCATTCGATCTCACGGTCAGTTTCATTATTAGATTTGATGAAAAAAGGTTTTTTCCAGGTGAAATTGTTTCTGAGAAATCTCAAAATACAGGTGGTATTGCATGACATCTCCACCTCCCATGAGCGTGCCAAACTCTTGAAAATTCAAATGCCTCTAGGAAATATAAGGGTAAAAGTGCATCTGAATCAACAAGAAACACAAGCTTTCCAAGAAAAAGAGATGCTCAAGTTGAATTCAAATTCTTCTCGTTTCCCTAAAAGACTAGTCTCATAACTAATTACACTCCTCTTCCTCTTTTGCTCCAACGTCTTCTTCATCCTCATTCTGCCTCCTACTCTTCCGTCGTCGGCTCTCTTCCAAACGCCCTCACTTTCCCAGATTACTGGGACACGACGTCTTCATCACTCTACGCTGCTTCGTTAACTTAAAGAAGAGCACTAGAAAAAAGAAAATGAAGAAGAATAAGCAGCAGTGGCAAGAATAAGAAGTGAGGAAATGAGTGAAGAGTGTTGCTCTTTTTTTTTCTCACTTTACTTACTGTGATTAGCCCCTCGTATGGAGATTCTTGAGTTGATGAAGCAGAGGAAGATCATCTGATTCCAGTGACCATCCATGATGAACAACTTGTTCCGGAGATGCTCAATGATCTCTTTTGGATCTTCGAGTTTTAAGGCATCGCCTAGTGTTTTAGAGATCATGCAAAGGATTATCTCAAAATGAGCTGCAAATGCGGCTCAAAAGTTTCAATGAAATAACGGAGGAACGTATGAGGGCTGTAGAGATACAGTAATCGGATACTTTAAATTCCGTTTCCATTAGGATCTCAAGTCTAGAACCGCCGCCGCTGAATGACCTCAAAGACAGACAAGACTATCTAAAAGGTAAGAAAAATTGTTGGGAAAAAAGTGAAGAACTTTACTGCAATGTCATTTGATGGACACTGCTACCAGTAAAAACAAGTTCCATCTCTCTATCTCTCTCCTCATTCATTCCTTCTTTTCCATCGTCCTTTTCAAGTATTGCGTCGTCCACGGAGGGGTGCGAACGAATCGAAGTTAAGAATCAGATCTTTTCTATTCGTTCCGACAGGCAATGTGGGTGGCGGCGGCGGCAAAAAGTTTGCAGTTACCATAAAGATTTATGCCAGATCGTCGAGTAGTAGAAAGGGAAGCGGGAAGAGAGAAGATCTTTCGATTATCAGCAGGTGACCCATTAAATATTGTTTTACGAGGGGAGGTATTGCAGTTTTAGTTTTACGAGTACGGTACTTGAAAGTTCTGGTAACAGATGCTCAAATTTCGAAGCCGTAAACTTATCTAACACCGAACACCACAATAATTGAAAGGCTCAAAAACAAATGAACCCAATCATTTGGTTTCTATTCGTGTGAGCGGTCCTTCTTCGTTTCAGTTAGTTGATGGTAATCCGACACCTCTGGCTTCTGAAGTCTGCACACACACACACAATCGTCAAAACAACTCTATTCGTTTACTCAATTTCAGTTTCTCTGTTTCCAATTCGCCACAAAAGACAAGAAAAACGACGAGAATGAGGAACAAATGTAGAGAATAGTGGGAGACACCAGACTATTCCAGGAAATGAAATTCACCAAAGATTCGAGGAAAATCAAATGAACTTTCTTTTTTTTTCGTAGGTGACCTTTTTTGTGTACATAATCTAGATGATGGAACCATTCACATGAAAAACAAAAAAGCGAAGAGCAACAGAACCATGGCATTTGAAATGCAATACTTCCACCATTTTCAGATGGAATGGATAGTGTGTGTGACTCATGACTCACATCGTCTGGAATTCCAATCAGCTCACTCTTTTTTTCCAGCTCTATCCGTCTCGGAATCTCCAGAATCGAAAATTCGAGATGTGAGAAAGAGTGAAGAGGAACAGACATTTCAGCTGCTCATGTGACATGGGACCTCTAGAAAAGCAAGGGCGTCAAGCGTTAACGGCGTCTCAAAGTGTTCACTTGGTTTCCTAGAGTATACCAAAAGATGGGCTCTGGGGTCTGAGCTTTTTAAACTTTCAAGAAGCTCGAATAAAAATAGAAGAAAGTGCGTTGACTGACGAACAACGAAAAGCTACATGTTTCATAGAACATGATGGTGTGGAATGGATTTCTCATAGAATGAAAATATATTGAAAACTCGATGTGATCATACTCATCAGAAGGAAGGAAGAAGCATGAGCAACATGAAGTAGATGATCTTAATCCTTTCATCCTCTCATCATTAACGTCATCATAGATTTCACGTTGACATTAATCAGTGGGGAAAAGCTGGAAGGAGTGAATGGAAGATTACGGAGAAAGCTTATAACATCAGAAGAACGTGGGAGTCACGTGGTTCCGTGAACTATCAACTTTTTAAGCTCGATGAGTTTCAGATAATCCAATTTACAGAATCCTCAAAGAAGCGAACACTAAGGTGATAAACATTTTGTTAATCTTTATCCGATGTGCCCATCATCAAATCTGTTGAATGATTTGAGCAAAAAAAAGACGAATCACATGCTCATTTCATCAGTGTTAGAAAATAAGGTGATCGTTGAGAGACGAAGGCAATCGGAGAAATAGTTGAGCACAGATCGGAACCGATAGCATTGATAGATCTGTGTGTGTGGGATCCAAGAGGTTTAGGGCTCAGTGAGCAGTAAGAAGGATATTGTTGAAACAACTGATAAAGAAGATTACAGTATTCTAGGATACATTTTCATATAATTTTCTTCTTATCTCAGATGGCTAGATGGAAAATTCGAGACTAGAAACTTGAAGAAGACTGATAAAACTATTCCTTCTTATATTCTCGAGGCACGTAGACATCTAGACACTCGGCAAAAAAACCTCCAGGGAGGAAAAAAGTACATCGGTATTCCCATTTGGTCTCGTTTTTCGATTCTCTTCACAAAAATCGAGAGGAGACATCGCGAATCGAACACGGGGGAAACCGGTTTTCATTTGCAGAGACAAAAAAGGGAAAGAGATAACGATGGCGACGACGACAGGGGAAAAATGTTGCGAGAGTAGCGATGTTGGACAAGTTGCTGCAATATTTTGCACTGAATCGCGAAAAAATTTGGTTAGGATTTCCCTTTTTGTGATGAATTCATTATATGAATAACGTCATTGGAAGACTTTCCGACAAAAGAAATTTTTTTTTTGAAAAAAAAAGCGTTCCAAAATTCCGAAAAAAGCGAACTTCATGTTCCCCGTTTTCACTTTTATTGGGTTGTTTTTCAGACAGACACATGCCAATACCATTTGTGTGTAAAGTGATGGGTTAAAAAGTCAACAATGATTGCGGGGAATTTTTTCGTTGTTGTTGGTTTCAACAATATTTGAATTCCAAAAAAAAAGGACCAAAAACTATAAGAGCAATGTATAACAAGAGTTTCATCGGAGTAACAAGAAACGGGAGTGTGCGGGGAGAAACAGAGAGAGGGCAATAACAAAAGTGCAAAACCAAGAGAGAGTCTAGTTCAAGTGCGTTATTAGTTAGCAGAAACCTAAAGATTTTTCGTGGGAGGGGCTTTTTACAGTAATTTCAGATTATCACATCATCTAGTTTACGCCTAGAACTCTGACCTTTGAAACTGTTTTTTTAATAATTTATTTTCAAAACAGAATATACAACGTCACTTGCCGTTTTTGTTCTTTTTTGATTTTTTACATGAGAAAGAAAAATCGGTGTCAACGCGTCTGACTGACTTTTATCTTTTGCAGCAGGCAATTGATAAAGACGCCTGGCAATGTATGATGAAATGATCAAAGACTGTCAGTATGTTGACAGTCAAAAGGAGCTTGATTATATAGCGCAATGGAGTGGGAAAGATTTCGTGAGAGTACAAAGAACAAATAACTCAATGGTAATTCCGATAAGCTAGATCTAACTGATATTTTTGGCCACCAGATTTTCAGGTCGACTAAAAAAAAGTGAGGTCTCGATCAAATTTCACTGAAAATCAGAGCGTAGGAAGGAAGAAGGACTAAAGGCCAAAACAAACACTTTCACTTTCACCAGAGAGAGGAGGCAGCAAAAAAAATCACAGACAGACCGTGAGTAGAACACACTACTTTTTTTCCTTTTTTTTCGACGCGAGTCTATCCAGACAACGAGACACTGAAATCCAATGGGACGTGTATAGTAGGAAGGCTGAGTGGAATGACAATTAAATTAAAGTACCGTACTGTGTGAAAATGGTCGATATTGTAGAGACTCTTAATTCAAAAAAAATTGGCTTGGGGGCACAAGATCGCCAAAAAAAATATTTTCGATATGATATTCCCATATTTAGAATCAACACTTAATTTTAAGATGTAGAGTTAGTTAAAAATTCCAAATATAAAAAAAGCGACTTTCAGGCGTTGCCTGAAACTTTTCAAGCTTTTTTAATAAAGGTATATGATTTTCCTACATTTCTGTTTTAATTTTTGATTCAAAAAATTTGAAATCATACAGGAATTACCAGTTCTGCCAAAAACCTCCTTATTTCGAAAATTTGAATTTTCTAAAATGGAACCATAATAGGTACTTCGTTTCTGTTCTCTGATTTTCGACCTATCGTCTGTTCTAATCAAAAACCCCGCTACAACAGTGTGCAAAAAGTGCACTTTTCCGTTCTCAAATACCACTTGCTCTCTCCCTTTCTTTCAAATGTTTGCCATTTTGTGCTTCCTTCCCGTAGAGAGAAGAACAGCTGATGTGACAGAACAGAGAGAGAGAGACAGAGAGACTCTGTCTGGCAATACAGTGAGGGAGCAAACGCGTGACAGTTTTCGACCTCTGAACGTCACACCGTATACAATGTTGCACACAATGGTGAGTAATTGTTGAGACGGGCGACGACGGTTTTTAAAAGAAATGGGGTTACTGTAGAGAGAAATTATTTTTAGAACGAAAATACGATTTCTGTCTTTAAAAAAGTTGAATCAGAAACTCATGATATTAAAGTTTGCATCAAATCTAATTTCCAAGCAATCAAAAGAGAAAAGAGAAAATAGAAAACCTAATCACCAGTTGTTTGCAAACTGCAACTCCGCGAGAAAAAAAAAGAGAGAAAAGAGTCAAAAGATCGGGGAAACCCCTTTAAATTCTATTTGCCTCTCCTCCTCACATGCACGTGAATTTCCCGTGTGCTTAGTGGACCAACAGCTGACAATAGGCTTGTTGGCCTATAAAAGACGAAAAAGTGTTAAATGATTAGAAACAAAAAACAACTAAAACAGTGATGACATCAAAGGGTTTTCCCTTAAACAAATCTCGAGGTCAGCAACAATGAGAGAAATCACTTTTGATTGTGCCAACCGATCGGAAATAAAATGGAGAAATTGGAAGAGTAACGAAAAAAAGAAATTTCGATGATCAAAAATCAGAGCGAATGTGACAGATAAAAGATGACGCGACACGACCACAAGAATTGAAAAATCAGAAACAGTAAAAGGTCAGCTGAGACCTAAAATTGAGAAAAATTCAAGGCCATTCGGCATATATATATATATTTCTATATATTTTTTTGTTCTTTTTTAATTTAAACATTTAAAATTTTGAAATTTTGAAATTTTAAAACCGAGGCTTGTTCACAAGCCAAAACTCTTTCAAAAATTGATAAAAAGGGCAAAAATCATCAACTTTTATAGCGTTTGTCCTTTTTCCACGAAACAATGCTTTTAGTGCAATTCGACTTTTATGAACCTTCACAAACCACCTAAAAATCTTAAATTTGGCGTACCTAGTTCTTCCGCTGTCAACAGTCTCTAAAGATGTGTGGAAATACGGAGAGAACGAGCATTTTTCGCGAAGAAATTGTTGAGAATACTGGGTTACTCCGCCAAAAGAAGCCGAACGCTCTTGTTGATGGAGGTCGAGATTGAAGAAATCATCTGAAAAAAAAACAAATAAAATTGGAATTTACAACTTTAAATCACGAATTTACCGTCAAAATCAGTGGAAAAACTCATTCCGGAATCAGGCCTTGCCGGTTCGAGATTGTGCAGTGTGATGTCAGATGGTAGCGGCGAATCGAGCTGAAAACTGGGCAAATTAGACGAAAAAAGCGCGCTTTTTTGATTTTCAACTGTAAAAGCTGTGTAAACTTCCACGATTTCGCACAAAATCGGGTTCAAAACAACTATTTTTAGCAGCGAAATGAAGAAAAATAGGGAAAAATGATTGGAAAAAAATTTCGAAAATTTGAAATTTAAACTGCGAGTATACGGTAGTTCTCGATGTGTGTGCAAGGTGTTTGCGTATGCGGCGCCATACCTCACGACAGTTCCACGCTTGCATGTCCTGTGAGAATTTTTGCAGAAAATTTCGGCACTTCGAGCAATGTAATGAAGACTTTTGCTGCAAATTTTAGTTTGATTTTCAATTTAGAATCATAATTATAAGCAAAAAATGTTAAAAACCTCGAGTTGCATCATTAAAATACAGATAGAAATTGAATAGAAGTTACAATGAGGAAATTAATTTCAAATGAAACGTTTTTATTTTGGATAATTTTGAAATCTTAACTAAAAATGAACATTTCCGACGTCTCGAACTGATAAAAAGAGAGAGAGAAGAAGCTTATTTTGACATAAAATGTGTATAGAGGAAGATTTTTTTGCAAAAAAAAAGTTTCTTATCACAATCCATTTTTGCCCACTTTTCCACCATTTTTTCCATCACATGTTCTCGTCAAATGATGGAAAAGTAAACCGATATGTCTTTCCTTGAGAAATAATATGAAGAAAAAAAAAATAGAAAAGAGGACATTGGGAATGCTTTTTTTTCTCGTTGGTTGGCGGCCGGCGACAGAGGTTTCAGAGATCAACTTCTGAGCGACCCCATGCGAGAGTTGTTTACGAGAAAGTGCAAAACTGTTTTATGAACTTTGAGACGGAAAAGAAAAAGGGGAAACGAAAAAAAGAAGATATAAAGCGAAAAAGCAGCAAGCTCGCCCCAAACGAACTCACTATTAGGAATAAAACATGAGTTTTTTAAAGAGAGGAAATCGTGAGAGAAGATTTTGGTAAAAAAATGATTTCAAGAAAAAAAAATCAGAGTTCGTAAATCTACACTGTGCAAACACCGGAGTTTACGAAAAAGTACAGAAAATATGAAGGTTTCAAATTCAAATTTTTTAATTAAAGAAAGGCGAAAATTTCTTTGAGCTGGAAAAACTTTGGAGAATATATTATATTTTTTCGAAAAAAAAAATATTTTTCTAAAAGTATATAATATTAATTTTGGTTTTTTTTTTCTTTTTTTTTGAGGAAAAATAACAGTTTCTTACGAATTTTTTTCATAAATATAGCAGAAATGTAATTAAAATTCGATTTTTTTTTGTAAATTTCCTTGAAATTCTGTCAATTTTCCTTCTTTTTTTTTGAAGAAACACCTTTTTCTAAACATGTCGTTAACAATAGTTCCAAAAAATTGGATTTTTCTCGTAAAACTTCGAAGCACTTTGGTTATTACGGGAACACAAAGTTTTTAGAATGCGTATTGCAAAACATATTTTACGCGCAAAATATCTCGTAGCGAAAACATGACTACTGTAGCGCTTGTGTCGATTTACGGGCTCGATCTTCGAGATGAATTTTATTAAATCAAAGGATTTCGAACATCGAGCACGTAAATCGACATAAGCGTTAGAGTAGTCAAGTTTTCGCTACGAGACATTCTGCGCGTCAAATATGTTGTGAAATACGCATTCTCACAAGTTTGTGTTCCCGTAATAGAGTTGCCGATTTTTTTTAAAAGTTTTCTAATCTCCAATTTTTGGCAATTTTTTTGCTTTTCAAAGAAATTTTTTTTTCTTTTTTTTCTTTTTTTTTTTTTTTCATAATAAAATTGCGCGTAAAATTAGATGCACTGACTCCACCCCCACCAATAGATCAAACTATACGCGCTAAGTCTTTTCAATCTTTCTAAACAATCTTTTGCTGCATTTTGTAAATAACTGAAAAAGAGCAGAAAACATGCAAAACATAGAAAACACTCATGTTTTTCACAAAAAAATAACTTTTCAAAAAACACGACGAAAACTATTTTCAATTTGCTACGTTCTATTTTCAATTGAAAACGATCAAAAAGTGTCTCTTACATAATCATCTGACGGTTATTTTCGTGGATCATCATCAAAACCCACCTGTCTTTTTCTTCTTCTCCGGGCACAGGAGAAGAAGAGGAAAAGACTTACTGAATTGTGTGTTAAAGTACACTAGACAGAGAAACAAGTCAACAAAAACGGGCGGAGCCACACATAGATGCCTCGTCATTCACGTGCGACCCTTCTTGCGCCCCGCTCGCTCTCTTTCTCCAAAAAGTGATCGCTTAAAATAAGAGATCACAATTGTGGCGGCGGGCGCCAATGTTCCCGCCGGTTGCCCTGTGATCTCCGAAATTCAAACCATGAAACTCTTTTCCATTCTTTTTTGTGTATGTCTGTTTCAAATTGTTAACAGAAAATGTGATAAGGTATCGGTGTATGATCCACTAGAAGGGTCTCCCCATATGAATATAATGTGAACCTATGTTTTTTTGCAAATTTAGTTTGAATTGTTGGGGAATGGGTATCATGTGCCTTTTCGTCTGCAAAATGGGTCTAGACGAATCGAAAAAAGAAGAGAGATACACTCTCTAGCAGATGGGCCTTCCCCCCACTGAATTTCAAATTTAGCAGGTGACCGTTGAGATGTACTGGGCCCGTTTTTTTTTCGAATAGAGGAAGTGAGGGATGGCTTTCGGGAGATAAACAGATGTTTTCACTACGGTGATGCACATTTGCTCTACCGATATTACGGAAACAAACAATTCTATTAATGCGTATTGCGCAATATATTTGACGCGCAAAATATCTCGTAGCGAAAATCACTGTAAATGACTACTGTAGCTCTTGTGTCGATTTACGGGCTCGATTTTCAAATTTAAATTTAAAAAATTTCGAAGGAAAGTGAAAAAAAAAGTTTGTTCTCGCAGTTCGAAAATATATTTATTTCAAAAATCGAGCCCGTAAATCGACACAAAGCGCTACAGTAGGTATATAAAGGGTTACTGTAGTTTTCGCTATGAGATATTTTGCGCGTCAAATTTGCTGCATTCTCAGAATTTAGTGTTTCCGTAATAAAAAAACGAGAGAAATAGGGGAAAATTTAAAGATATGCATGAAGTACGGTAGTTGAAAATTTTTGAGCATGTCAGGACCGAAAAGTTTAAGAAATCTTTTCTCTTATTAACTAGAGTTCCAGAAAAAAATTTTTTTAATGAAACTATACTGTAGTTTTCATAAAACTACTGTAAAACTGTCAACTGGCAAGACCACCACGGAAGAGCCAAGATATTGCACTAAAAGGATTTTTCTATTATGTTGTGAAACTTGAAAGAAAGAGATTCTGGTCACTGGTGTTTGAGGCTTGAACACAATTTTTGCAACAAAAATCTCCTGCTCACCAAGAGAACGATTCGTAAAAGAATTGAAATGTTCAGTTCTTGAAAAAATTTTCAGAGAAAAAGAAATGGAATCGGGAGAGTCAACCCTCTTATCAACTAGAAATGAATTGCAAAAGAGACAAATCGGGAATTCGAAAATAAGTTTGAAACATATTTTTTGCGTCAACACTTTAATTCGAAAGTTCACATCGTTATCACTTTTCTAGGGGCACTTTTCGAGCCGTCTCTCTTTTTGAATTTCTATCACCAAAGGTAATTGCTTTGGAGAATTTGAATTTTAAGTTTATCGTGACGAGACCCATTATTTTACCTTTTTTGGAAGAATTTATATTAGAATTTAAAAAAACCTCCAAAATCCCAAAAATTCTGAACATTGGCCAAGCACATTAATGTCGTCTTGGGGTCAGAGATTTTAGTGTGCTCAAAAATTGAGAATATCTCTGTCATTTTTTTCTTGAGCTCTGGTTTCTCAAGAGAACATTAAATTATAAAAAATTGCGTGGTTAATATGTATCACGAGAATTGCTTCTTTTATGGATTCGAAACATTTTCTTGTGATCTTTAAGCTACGGCATTTAATATAGTAAGTTTATGAAATCATTGGTCATCTTAAAACATTTTTGAAAACAGGAAAAAAATTTAAAATTATCTGCCTGCCACGTGCCTACTGCAAAGTGTATGCCTGAATAATTTTTTGCAGTTCTACTATTTCCTATGAAATCAATAAGAAACTATAGTCTTCTTTATACAATTTCTTGGAAATCAAATATTTTTCTCCTACTTTTTATGTTTTCCAATGTCCGACCGCGCCGGCCAAAAAAGATGCACTTTGCCGTAGAATGAAAAATCAGAAAATTGGCCTTGACAAATAAAATCTGCTGGCGGCGGAGAATCTATGGGGTCAGCGAGTTTATGAGTACGGCAGAATGCGGCAAGAAAACAAGAATAATGTCAGAAAGTACACTGCAATTGGAACAAGGCCGCAAAATTATTGTATTTTCATGTAAACAAAAGTTTGAGAAAGATGATTTTGTTTGAATTTGAGTGAAAAATGGGGTGATTGGTAGCAGGGGCATATTTTCGGCAGAAGTACAAAAGTACCTATTTCAGTAAAATTTATATAAAACTGTCGAAAGAGGTCTGGTCAATCTGAAAATAATATTTATTTTTGTTAAAAACTCGAAAAGTACCTTGCCTAAAAGTTGGCGTTAAATTTATTCCGGCAAACGGCAACTTTAAACTTGAAAATTTATTTCAAAACCTTTTTTTTGGAGGTAGAGTTGGGTTTTCGTTTCAAAAAAAAATTTGAAAATGTTTTATTCACTGTTAAAAAGTGACAATTGCTCAGTTTTTGCTACTCATAATTTTGGAAGTCGACCAAAAAAAATTTCCTACACTTTTAATACTGTTATTTATTTTGTTTTAATTACTAGTATTAAAACATTCAAAGTTTTGGCAGTTTGCCAAAACTTTGACCGGAAATTATGAAAAATCTAAGTTCTTTGAAGTATAATAGACAAAAGCCCTACTGGGTCTACTCCACCTTTAAAATTAAATTCTGAAATTCCTCTAAAAATTTTTAAACCCAAAAAATAAACTAAATTGAAATCTATTTTAAATCGTCAAGAACCAGTAAAACCGTCATCACTCGAGAAATACCAAAAACCAAAAATTTCCAGTCAAAAGCCACACTTTGAATTTGAAATCGAAGGAGCAAGAGGGCAAAACAAATAAACAGTTCAGTATATTGTCACTGGCATCTCTCATTTCTTCCTCTTCTTCTTCTCAGTATTTACTTATTTTGAGACATTTTTTTGTGTACCCCTCCCAGAAACAGACACCTCGCCCTCTACCACCATCACAGACTATTTTTGTTTTTTGACCGCGTTACTATAAAATAAATAAATAAAGACATCTGGGTCTTGGCACGAAACTGGGAAGAAAAAAACCTTGGCTCTTTGTTTTTTCATACGAAAACTTTCACTTTACTGTTGCGGAAGGCAAACATATGGGAAGAGGAGACCGATGGGGATTCGATTTCAATTTCAGGAAATAACAATTTATTTTGGTTTCAATCAGTCTGGGAATACTATGAGAGCTGTGGAACAATTGTACATTCCATCCGGTGAGGCGAACTGGTGGCGCCTTTCGCCTGCCTCACTTCCACAATGTTAATGGAGACGCATTCTGGGCGATGGAAAAGGTCTTGTTGTTTAATAAATATTGTAGAGTTGGTGGGAAAATTTCAAAAAAAATGAATCAATCACCTAAATTTATAATTTAATTCTTATATTTTTTGAAATTGGAATACGGTAGTAATTTTATCTCTTTGTAGATAGGCGCTGTGAAGAGGGACAAAAACTCAATTTACCGTACTCCTATCTACATTCTACAACAATTTTTGAAGGAAAAATAAATGGGCGAGGATTTCCAGCTCTCAAATCTGAATAGTACATTTACTCCTGAAATTTAATAGGTTTTTTAATGTTGTAGAACAATTGATTTTATTTGCCTTCTTACAAATGTTTATTTGTTGCAGTTGTCCTCAAAAACTAACATGGCTAATATTGAAAAATTCTTACAGAAAAATAATAATTTTTCTCCAAAAAAACATTTTTGAAAAAATTGAAGAAACATTAAATTATAAAACTTATAAAAGTTATAAAACTATTTAGTATTTTATTATGTTTTTAAAACAAAAAAATTTAATAATTATAACCAGTATTTTTTCTTTATTGGATTTCAGACATTTAAAGTTAATTCGGTGTGTTTCCAGTTTAAGAGAGTAGGCTTTTAAAAAAAAATTCTAAAAAAATATTAATGATATTATTTAATAAAAACCAAAATCATTCCCATACAATTGTCTTTCTTTTTAAAAAAAACATTTCCATCTCGAATGACTGTTTTTCAGCTTTCCAAAATTTTAAGAGATATCTCTAATCAATACACAAGATTATGTTATCACCTCGAAACCTTTTCTTTTGTTCATCTAAATGTACTGATCCATATGACGGAAAACAAGAGAAATGACCTAGAAAAACTCTCACTCTTACTTATTTTCCCCTTTTTCGTTCTACGTCTCCAGAACTTCTACGATAATAAGTGACAAAAATTCATAACTCTCCAATTAATATGACTAGATTTTCAGGTAATTATATTGATTAAAAAATAGATTCTTAAAGTATATATACAAATTTAATTGTCTATGTTTCAGTAACTCGCTCCTTGTATCATTCAATATTTATTGGATTATGTGTCTACATTCTATTTCTATTCAATTTATCAAAAACACGGTTGACACCTGAAGAAAGGCCAGCTACGTACATGAAGAAAAATGTATTTTATCAATCAGGTGAGTACTCTTTTAAATGGAGTTAGTAACCCGGAAGGGAACTGTGTCGGATTCATAATATTCAAAAATGTTAAAGCTAGGTTATTAATTTGCGCGGAAATTCAAAAATTACAAAAAATTGCAACTGAAATTTTTTTTAATTAAGAAAAGGAGTGCTTTGGAGTTGGAGTGCTGCTCGCAATGGTTCTGAAAATATTTTAATTTTTAATTTTCAGGAAACGAAGCAACTTTGGACAACTGTCCATGGCCCATATCAAATGTTGAAAATGTTATAAATAGAGTTTCAGTTTTGGAGAATTCCGGAAAGAGATATATTTTCTCAGATTTCGGTTATAGTCAAGGTAAGTTGAAAGTTCTAGAATCACAATCAAAAACTTTTAAGGAATTGGAAATTTGATGTTCCAAGTGGCTGGTCTTTTATCAATTGCTAGAGAAACTGGGTCAATACTTTTAATTCCATCAACAACTACTCTCCGAAGAGCATTTGATTTTGAAACGACTTTTAATGATTCAATACAGTTTGTTGGAGAGGATCTGAGTAGACAGCTAGCAGAAGACCTAAATGCATCAAAAATTACTTTGACTGTAAGCTTACATTTTTTAAGATTTCCAAAAATTAGACATTTTCAGAGCTGCTGTGCCTACCGTAATCTTAGTACCATACTTTTCAATGATTCTCGAATAATTGAAAGAATAGATGGATATTTCCAAAATTTCCGTTATTTCCATCCGGATTCTCAGAAAATTGTTAAGAAACTATTCACTTTTATGGATCCTGTAAGAAAAAGGGTTAGTTTTTGGAATATAATATACTGGAATATACACCCAACAAATCACCGAAAAAAACCGGAAAAATCGACAGTTTCAATTTTCAGTTTTGTGACTTTCCAACTACGGGTAAATTTTTAAACTTTATGTAAAAAATAATTTACGGTTATTCAATTTTTCCTGAAAAATCATCTGGATAAAAGGCGGAAGGTAGGTCGTGAGGCGCCCCAGGACCATCTCGCCCAGATAGAATATTTAAATTCAATTTTTAAAGGTGGACGAATTTCTGGAAAATGTTGGAATTTCTTTGACAGTCCGAAATGCAAGAGTTATCGAGACAAATGTGGCAAATGATGATCAAGCTTTGGAATTACCTGAGGAAGATGGTACGTTTCTATTTTATTTTGCAAATAATTTTTAACTAAGCCACATGTTCTCAAAAAACAATGGTAGAAGTTATTTCAAAAGGTGGTAATTAATTAAGGCGCAGGATATCAAATTTTATATTTTCTGGGTAAGAGCCGTTTTTAAGATGATAGTCCTCATTCTTTTCAGTAAAAATATAGTAGGAGAAATACAAGAAAATTCGATGTAAAATGGAAAAAAAATTCAAGATATGGCGGAGCCGAATTTCAGCTTTTTTGCGATCACCATTTTTATTGTTAAAAACTTTCTTTTGCATATTTGTGAAAGAGAGTTAAAACTTAAATTAAACAACACAACCAAACAATATATCGATTGATTCAAATTTGGAGTATTTTTCCCCGATTTTTTTTTGTGATGTCGTGCTTAATGTTGATAGTTACGTTACCATGTAATGTTCTACATAATCTAAAATAGACACCGCCAAATTCTTGGCTATTCTTAAATTTTTTAAGTCGACAGTTTCTGTACTCAACTTTTTTTGTTTATTGTACTTTCCATTATTTCTCAGTGGAACAGGAGGCGACAAAGTAACAGATAACTTTTAAGTCTTCAATGTAGGCATAAAAGAACCTGCCTACTTCATGCCTACATGCCTGCCTACATGTAAATTACATGCGAACGTTAAAAAATAAACTTTCGCTTTTGGTATCTGCTCATTGTGGATTTAAAAAAAAAGATAAATTTCTTATTCCAACTACATAGTTTATTGGAAGCTAATTTTATAACGTTCGCATAAAATTTACATGTAGGCAGGCTCTTTTCTGCCTACATTGAAAAAAAATCTAGAAAATATATAGTAGGTAGGCTGGCATGTGGTAAGCCTGTACGCCTGAAGCTCAGCTTTTTAAATTGTTTCAATTTCATCAAACTAAAAACCATTTTCCGATTTTAAAAAATTATAAAATTGCAGCATTCGCGAAAACAATGATGGTTGGTGTTCATATTCGTCATGGAATGGATATTTCAATGAATTCCCGTAATCGAATACATGGACACGTGGATACACCAATTGAATATTATAAACGAGCCATCCAACAGATTTCAAAAATTTATGAGAATGTGTGGCTGAAAATTAAATTTGAAGTTCGAATTCAAAACAAAAAATAGTTTCAGGTGGCATTTATTATCTGCTCTGATAACGTGGCTTGGGCGAGACGGAATCTTAAACTGGGAAAAGGTAGCTACCGTAATCTACCGTAATCCTTTTTATCTTTTCTAGAAACTCTACATTTCTTCTGTCCGGGACCTCGAGAAGTTGACATGGCAATTCTAAAATCTTGTGATAGTGTTATTATTTCAACTGGAACTTTTGGATGGTGGAGTGCATATTTAAATGTCAATGCATCACCGGATGTCAGTTATCAAAAAATTTTGTCTTTATCGTGAAATTTAATTTTCAGGTATATTACTACAAACACTGGCCAGCGCCGGGATCTGTGATGGAGAAGATGACAAATAAAACTGAATATTTTTTAAAGTCCTGGACGGCTTTAGAGTAAATGCATTTTGATCTCAATTTTTATGAACCTGTGAATACTATTGGTGGACTTGAATGAACGATGATATTTAGAAAAATCAACCAAAAGGAGTTTCTACTTGCAACTAATAACTAAACCAAAAAAACTTATATTATGATGCCCCATTTCGTTGTGATCTACGAAAAAAGTGGGAATTTAGACGCAGACTTCTCACCTGATTTCGCTTGGTTAAGAACGTGCTGGCGTCACATTTCTTGTGGAAAAACCCCCGCTTTTTGTAGATCAACCCGTTATGGGACAATCGGACACCATGTGCTTAAGCTCACTAGAGCTCACTATAGGTGCATTTCTAGTAAAAATCACGATTTTGAAACGTGGTGATTTCATAAGAACACCTCCAGATTGAGTTTTCTGAAAAACTTACCGTATTTCTTCTATTAATATGGCTGCAATACTATTTTTCGATGGTCTTCCCGCTTGCAATACTAATAGGGAGTGTAAGACTATTAGGGAGTGCAATACTAATTTTCCGAACATTTTTCTGACTTTGAGCTTACTAGTTTTTTTTTTGAAAAAGCTCGAATCTTATGTAAAAATTCAGAAAATTTGATTTTAATTGTAACATATAAGTTCAAAAACTTCAATCTAGAAATATTGTGAAAAACTGTTGCAAAATAGGCAAAATTTTTTGTTGAAATCCTGAAATTAACGAGACGGGCATGCAATAAAAAAAAAGTAAATGCAAGACTATTAGGGAGTGCAAGACTAATAGGGAGGCCATATTAATAGAAGATATACGGTAATCTAATAAGCCGGTGTGTAAGGATGACATTGATGAACCGGAAACGAGTAGAAAAATTCCCATTTTCACATAGGTAAGGATTTTTTGAGCTGGTTCAAAGCTTCCAAAAATCTGAAAAATCTGTTATTTTTTGAATAATTCAGCCCAATAAATTTTCGGTTTCCCTTTAAAAAACTAAGAAAAAATGTTTATTTGAAAAAAATGTAGAAAGGAAAACAAAAAACTATTACTTCTAGAAGATAACAAAAAATTCTGAAAATTTACAAAAATGAGACTCTTGAAGCGAGTTTGTCCCACACCTTAACACCACGCTTGGTGAGCTTGGACTTAACGTGCTCAATCATACGTTCGTTCAGCATAGCCTTTTTAATTGATTCGGCAGCTCGAATTTTGTTCTCGAGGTCTTCATTGCTCAACGTTTTCCCGTCAGCACGTGCTCTGAAAATTTAGAGATTAGTTTAAATATTTAAGAAAAGAATATTTAATAAATTGTTATGGCCTGAGATTAAACTTTCCACGGTCACGTAGAGTTTGACATTTTGTAAGGTAAAAAATACGTACTCTGTTGAAAAGAGGATTGCACAAAGATGGCCCTCAATGGTTTGGTGGTGAGCCAAAAATGGCTGTCTTTTGAATACCATTGAGTATTAACATTATTACATCGTAAAATTTTGGTGAAGCATGTTTCATCGATAGCTTCGGGCTCTGTGATAAAAATGGTTATTTTTTGAACGCAATGCTTTTCAACAACTAATTTACTTGAAAAATATATAAATATCAAACAAAAAAATATATTTTTTGGCAACTAGATAAATAATGAGACACAAAACAAACAAAAAAAGCTAAACGAGAAAATTCAAATTTTTAAAATTTAGAAATATTTAATGTTGGGTCCATTGAATACTCTTCAAATCGATACCCTCTTGAACCATTTCCCAGAGAGGACTCAAATCACGGAGCCGATTTGTTTCACGAATGCATAGATCAATTGTATGCTTCACCTGAAATTATTTGATGAATTTTTTGAAACTTAAACGGAATGTGTTCTTACCTCCTCGTCAGTTGTAAATCTTCCCAATCCGAATCGAATCGAAGAATGAGCCAAGTCTTCTTCGGATCCGATTGCACGAAGTACGTATGAAGGTTCCAATGAAGCAGATGTACAAGCACTTCCAGAAGAAAGAGCAATCGATTTTAGAGCCATCAGAAGGGACTCACCTAGAAAAAAAAAAGTTGGTTTTGGTAGTTTTGGAAACGCTTGACAATCTTCTAAAATGAGAACTACAAGACCAATCACAGTCTTCGGACTCCGCCTACTCTGGCTGATTGGTCTAAAAGTGGGCGGAGTGGATCGTTGATTGGTTCTCATTTTAGAGAAAATTCAAGCACCGAGGACTATCCGAAATTGAAAAATGGCGTCTTTAAAATTTGAATTTGAATTTTTCTCTATTTTCTTTTGCGGTATTTTTTAATTTCAAACATTTTTACCCGGGAATTTCCGAGTTTAATTAGTTTAAATTCCCGTACCTTCAACATATGCAAATGAGAGATTGACACAACCGGGATAAGCATGCCTAGCATCTCCATTTCTGATAATATGTGGCAATTTATCACTGATTCCGTTGATAAGCATTTGAGATAATCGTTCAACATGAGCTTTATCCATTGCTGAAATAATTTGATTTTCAAAATTTTCTACTGGGTTTCTTCATTTTTTTCCAAAATTTCAATCCTATCATTGAATTTTCGACTAATAGAAATTTTGATGGCATTCTTAATACGAAAGTGTTAAGCTTTTTTTTTAAATAAAATGCGGTTTTTAGAGATATTTTAATAGAAAATTTTCAACTTTTTCTAGATATTTTTTAGTAAAATGTGTCAAACCATTTGTTTCTTACAATTGTTTTTTAATTGAACGGTCCGTTTTTATAAAAAATTCGAATTTCTCAGAAAAAATGAAGTTTTTAGGGACAGTTTTATTAAAGTTAAAGTTTAACAAAAACCGTAATATAAAATAGTTTTTTTTAATTAAAAAAATTTAGATTTTAAAGATATCTTTCAAACATTTCTAATTTTTTATGTCTGAAATACCAATAATTGTGTTAAAAATTCAAAAAAAAAACCATACCCATCTCCTTATCAGCAATTTTAGCAGCTTCCCCAAGTCCAATGCACAATGGAGCAGCTACAGTACCAGATCGTAATCCTCTTTCCTGTCCTCCACCAGACATTTGAGCTTCAATACGAACACGTGGACGACGACGAACGTAAAGGGCTCCGGCACCTGGAAATCGGAGCTTTTGAAGAATTTGAAATCTGAAGAATGAAAATTACCTTTTGGTCCGTAGATTTTATGCGCAGAAATTGACATTAAATCAATTTTCATTTCATTTACATCAATTGGAACTTTTCCAGTAGCTTGTGCGGCATCTGTGTGAAAGTATACACCTTTTGAACGGCATAGTTCACCTGAAATTTTTTATTTTTTTCGTTAAATTTCTTTTAAATACTTAAAATACTGAATTCTGCGATGAGAGAGTCAAAACTGAAAAACTTAGATATTTTAGTTAAATTTAGCTTCTTTTTTGGGGTATTTCTCTGATTTGAAAAAAAAAACAAACCAATTTGCTTGATCGGCTGCATAACTCCAATTTCATTATTGACAAACATAATAGACACAAGACATGTTTCCGCGGTAATCGATTGAGTAAGTTGCTGAAATATCAGATATTTCCTATATTTTCTAACTGAAAAAAGTACCTCCATATCAACCATTCCTCCCTTATCAACTGGTAAATATGTCACTTTAAATCCTTCATTTTCCAAATATCGACACGAGTCGAGAACGCATTTGTGCTCCTGGAAAATAAACGTTTTTCTTTTAATTTCATTATTATGGAGACGCAAAAAATGCGCTTTTGGAAATCTATGTGAAAACGCGCTCCGCCTCCAAACCATGGGTCTCGTTAGGTGTTTGGTGGCGAAATCCGTTTTAAGCGAATTTTCTGCGGACTAATAATAGCAATCTTACAGTTTGCAGCGTGATAATATGATTCTTTCCAGATTGTTTTCGAAACTTTGCAACTCCTTTAATCGCCAAATTATTTGATTCAGTGGCTCCAGAAGTGAAGATGATGTCACGAGGATCTGCCTGAAAATACAAGGAAATTGAATAAAACTCTCAGAAAAAAAAACCTTTATAAGATTTGCAACATGTTCTCTCGCTTGTTCAACGCCTTCTTCAGCTTTCCATCCGTATGAATGAGTTCTTGAATGAGGATTTCCGAAATCATTGATCATATAGGGAAGCATTGCGTCGACTACTCGAGGATCCTGTAAAATATTAAAATTTGGAATTTCAAAAAAAATCCCAGCACATTTTTTTCCTAGTTTCTTAAGCTACGATTTCACTTAAATTGGAAATAAAATAATTTAGTCACATTTAGAGAACCGAAAACTGAGAAATTGGTTTTTTAAATACCAAAAATGGTCTCAAACTACTGAATTTCGCAATGAAATGTTCTGAAAATTTATGAAAAATAAAAAAAAAAATATTATATGGGTTCAAAGTATTGTAAAATGTCATATTTTCAGTGTCGCAGCGCTGTCGTAAATCAGTTTTCATATAATTATCATAATTTATTGCTGGTTTTGTTCGCTTAGGCCCTTTTTAGGCCATAAGCCGCAATTTTAGAATGCCTACTAGCTTAAACTGTGCCTAGGTTAGAAAAAAACTCATTCGAAATCTAAATTGTATCTGAAAAGTTTCGTTAATTTTTTCCAGATACAAGTTTTTTATATTATTTTTAATCATGCTTTATTATTTCCATTTAATTACCATTGGCGCGGTAGCCTGAACATCCAAATAAATCGGCTGCGGAGATCCTGGCTCAATTTTCGATGCCATTGTCCGGCGAGCAATCGATCGAAGGAGCACTCGTCCGTTGAGCATTTTAAATCTAAAACTCTAAAAGTGAACATAGTTCACAACTCAACATAGGAACAATAGTAGGTTTTTCAAACCAAAGACAATATTGATTACAAGTAACAGTTTTTTTTCTCACGAACTGTGATTCGATTTATAAAAATGATGATTGTGGTTGTTTGAGGAAGAGGAAAGGGGAGAAGAAGGAGAACAATATGAAATGGGACAAAAAAGATTTAAAATTGAAACGGAATTTCAGAGGCATGAATTACACAAAAAAATCCTAAAAATAGAATTTGCAAAGAACGTTTCTCACGAAAAGATTAGGCACTTTTGTGGTACGTAGAGGGAAATTTTCGGAGAAGCGGGGAAGATTTAATATCTTAGCCAATTTTTAGAGCAAAGGAATAATGATGGAGAGGAGTGGTGTGGAAATTAATAAAAAAGGAAATAGTCAACAGGAAAATTAAAAAAAAAATAGAAAGAAATTTTAAGCGCCGTCAATTTTGGCATCGGAGGATTGAGAAGAAGCGGAATTCGATGCACCCTGTCCGTCAGCTTGTTCAGTTCCATTGGCACGAGCATGTGCTTCAACAACTGGGCGGAAGTATTCGTGACCCATGGCCTCTTGAGCAGTTAGGCGTTCCTGAATATGGTGAAATTTATTAAAAGTTCTGGAAATAAATTAATTTAACAAATAAAAGTATTTATAGTTAGTTTCGAGTATCAAATGTCTTTTTTTTCAATAAAACAAGTGAAAATTGTTTTTATTTCTCTGTGTTCTTGTTAAAACTGGTTTTCAGTAACTAATTTGGTGTAATTTCTCTTTTTTCCGATTCTTACCGCGTGATCGTAGCGAAGAAGTTTATCAAGGAAATCAAGAGCCTCTGGGGTGACAAGATGTTGATTTTCAGCGTGGATAAATCTACAACAAATGAATTTTAAGAAAAACATGAAACTTCGCTTCGATCAAAATATACCTTTCCCAGCGTTTTCTTGAGTGTCGCCCGAGAATATCGTTGAAGCGTGGATCGAGATCAATGTGATATCTCGCAATGTACTCGTAAAGCTCATCAGTTCCCAATACCTTTGCAATGCGGACTAGCTGCAAAAAACTTTTTATAAGAAAATCAGATTTCGTGAATTTATAAAATATTAAAAATCATAAAAATTATTGATGAATATTTAATAAATACCTGACAATATTATTTATTCATTTAAATTTCAGCTCAGGGGTGCGAATCAATCGCCGGCAAGAAATTCTACGGAATAAGCCAAACTTATCAGTAAAATTTTAGCTATGGAATTCAAAAAAATAATTTCTTTATCTGAAAATAGTTTTTTGCAGCTGGAACAATTGAAAAATGCTCAAAATTGGAAAATTTTCGGTTTTTTTCGGAAATTTTAAACTTTCCGGTAATTTTTTAAGCGTTTTTCCCCATTGTTCTCACTGAAATAAAAGCCATAATCAGATAAATCAAATGTTTTCTATATTCCAATATTGGATTTTAATGAAATTTGTGGATTTGCGGTTCTTTGCTACTTCAGCTTAAAGTGCTTACCTGATCGTAGTTATCATGGCCGTGGAAGAATGGTTCCTTCCTGAAGATCATACTAGCCAACATGCATCCCAAACTCCACATATCCAACGAATAATCGTAACATTGATAATCGACAAGAAGCTCGGGTCCCTTGAAATATCTAGAAGCAACACGAACATTATAGTCCTGTCTTGGATGATAGAATTCGGCTAATCCCCAATCTATTAATCGAAGTTCCCGTTTTTCGGCGTCAATCATCACATTGTGCGGCTTAACATCTCTGTGCATAATTCCTTGAGAATGGCAGAAGTCGAGAGCCTGGAGAATAAATTGAAACGTTATGAATTCAAAAATTAATGGACAGCTGAAAAAAGTACCTTCAAGAGCTCGTAGAGGTAGTAACGGATATCATAGTCACTGAGGGTTTGATACAATTGCTTGAAGTCCGAATTGTTAACATGCCTTCAAATAGAAATTATTAATTCTAAAAATCTTCAAATAGTAAACCAACTCGAAAATAAGAGCCGGAGTTCTCGAAATAGGATCCTTGACGACGTCGAGGAGGGTGATGATGTTTGTCCCGCCACGAAGATTCTCCAAAATTTTAATCTCACGCTTGATCTTCTTCTTTTTGACTGGCTGAAAACAAACAAATTACATTTTGAAAGCTTTATTACAATTATTTTTGTAAAACTTACCTTGAGAATCTTGACAACAACTTTCTCGTCAGTGCTCATCTTGAATCCTTCAAAAACCTCCGAATATTTTCCACGTCCCAACTTGCGTACCAGCTGATAATCATCGATTTGTCCCCATTCGATCATGTGAGCCTCATAGTCCCAGTACTCGCGTGGTCTCGACGGATTCACCTGAAACAATTGTGATTTATAATATATAAACTCATAAAAACATAATTTAGTGACTTTTACAAATAGTTTTTCTTTACGAGACTATAAATTCCTATGAACATTTATAAAATCTAACAAATGTGGCGTACAGTGTTTCACAGTATTCCACAACTAAACGGATAACGTTAATTCCGTCATTGTGAGTTATGTATGAGCAATATATTCTGTTCAATAATTAACTCCTGGCTATACAAACTTGCTCACCTCGGCGTAGACCCTCGCCCGGCTAGGAATCGGAGGCATTTCCCAAGAATAACGATCTGAAACAAGTAACACGTTATTTTTGAGCAAGTTTTGACAAAACGGCTGTTATAATTGAATTATTAGAACGAAATTTTCAGTAGAAATAGTAAAATCTCGGGAAAACTGATAAAACCCGAATAATTTTGAAAATACATGCCAGAACATGAAAAGAGTACGCAAATGCGAGAGAGCGCAGAGAAAAAACCAAATGTGAACTCGTGCGTGGTGAGATATTCCCGCTGCGAAAGTCGGTGTGCCTTTAAATTTGTCATCATCGACAACGGCGCGCATTTTCTTTTCTCATCTATTTCTGTATTTTAGAATGAAATCACTTTATTTTCAGCGAAACACTTAATTAAAATTGATATTTTCAGGTAATTATGCTTTCAGCTTCACAGCTTCATCGATTTGTGCAACATATTAATCGCCAGGCAAGCCGAGTAAGTTCTGAAGCAATTAATAAGTTATTTTATGTTTTTCTTCAGAACACATGGGTATTGCGCCGAGTATTCCAACCAGAAGTCACACCGCCCGGCGGAGTACAGAAAAATCCCAATGATTTCCACGATTACCAGAAATACGAAGTTGTTGAGTTCGAAACACAAAAATCCGCTGGTCCGATTAATGTGATTTTACTTCAAGATGTTGAAGGTAGTTTTTTAAAATAAAAGAAAGCAAATGTAAAAAATTCATTTTTACAGGAATTGGCCATCAGTTCGATGTGGTTAGTGTGGATCGGACTTTGGCCCGAAAGGATTTACTATTATCTAAAAAAGCCGTCTACGCGTCGCCGTTTGATTTAAAGTACTATTCAGATATGAAAACAGTGGGTTTTAATGTTAATTTATATTTTTCAATCAAATAATAATTTCAGCGAATGGCTGAAGAACTTGCTTCTCGAATCAGAATTCCATATGAGCTCAAAGTGGTTGGACGAGATTTGCAAAAAATGGTCATTCCAATCAAAGTTAATATGGAAAATCAATGGACGATTGATAGGAATCTTGTAAAAAGCTCACTTCGTCAAATGGGAGTTTTCGTTGCTGAAAATACAATTTTCCTCGCCGCTAAACCAATTTCTGGCCCGAATTTTGATATCGAAGCAAAACTATTCCGATTCTACGTTGTTGTAAATCAACAATACATTGTTCCTATGTTAGGAAGGATTACACATATTTCAGTAGATGAATCCAAACAGGTAAAGATTGAAAAGTTGTAGAAAATTATTGAATTTCCCTTTTTCAGATGATTTCTCCTACACTGACAACACCACGTGACGAGGAATTGGCTCGATATTCCATCCGAAAAGAGTTCCCATTGTACAGTAAAAATAACGATTTCACGGAAGATTTCCCAATTTTCGAGCACATGAAAGAGCATGCACCAACAACTCCACATTAGAATTCTAATAATCAATCAGACTAGATTTAATGTGTTTCAATTCTTTATTTTTGTTATTCTTGTTTTGTTGTTTGAAAAAAATCGATTTTATTTGTATTTGATTCTTCAAATAATTTTTAATTTATTTGCTCACGGTTTAATCACCGTTTAATATCTTCCTTCATTTATTCGTCAAACTGTTTTAAATTTAATTTTATTTCTCACATTCTACAGAGTTCATACAAAGGTGCTCAACACATTTCCAAAATGGTTCAAGAAAGTACTATGATTTGGTGAGTTTTTCTTGAATAATACGAACAATGGCAATATTATTTACTTTTCAGTGTCGACAATTCGGAATACATGCGCAACGGAGATTTCCAACCAACTCGGCTCCAATCTCAACAGGATGCAGTAAATCTTGTTACACAATGCAAGTTGCGTGCCAATCCGGAGAATGCTGTTGGAATTCTGTCAATGGCAAAGTTCGTATATTACTCAAACTCGAACGTTTTTTTGCGCTAAAATGACGGTACCTGGTCTCGACACGAAGATATTTTGTTAAATGCAAAAAGGTGTGCCCCTTTGAGGAGTACGGTAGTTTCAAACTTTCGCCGTTCTAGAATTTTCATTGGAAAATCGATGAAAATTCAGTAACAACGTTTGAAGTTACAGTATTCTTTAAAGGTGCACATCCGTTTGTATTTAGCGAAAAATGTCCTGTCGAGACCCAGTACCGTTTTTTGGCGCAAAAATCACTGATTTCCGGTAACACATGAAATTTTTCAATGTTTTCCTTTTCAGCAGTGTTCAAGTATTGTCAAGTCTGTCCACAGAACAAGGACGTTTGATGATGAAGAATCATTCCATTGAGCCATTCGGAAAATGCAACTTTATCGCCGGTATCAAGATTGCTCATCTTGCTCTGAAACATCGTCAAAACCGTAATCATAAGATGCGCGTTGTTCTCTTCATCGGATCACCTCTCGAGGAAATTGAAATGAATGAGCTCGTGAAGATTGCAAAGAAAATGAAGAAAGAGAAGGTTCTGTGCGACGTCATCATGTTCGGTGAAAATGAATCCGATGGACATGAGAAATTCTCAACATTCGTGGACACATTGAACGGAAAAGAAGGCAGCGGCTCATCCTTGATCGTTGTTCCACAAGGATCTTCCCTCACAGACGCGTTGTTGCAGTCAAGTGTATGCAAAAATGAAGATGGGCAAGCTGCATTCGGTGGAGGTGGAAACGGAATGGATAATGCATTCGGAATGGATGTTGAAAATGATCCAGATTTGGCTTTAGTAGGAAATTATTTTTTGGTTGCGTTGGAAAATCATTTTATTATTCTTTTTAGGCTCTTCGTGTCTCAATGGAAGAGGAACGAGCTCGTCAAGCCGCCGCCGCTGCTGCAAATGGAGGTGCCGCGGATTCTGGAGCTGATGCCGAAGTTGCTGCTGCGGCTGCTGCTGTTCCATTGGAAGAAATGGACATGGGAGCGATGACTGAAGAGCAACAATTGGAATGGGCTCTTCGTCTTTCAATGCAGGAAAATGCTCCGGCTGAGCAGCCACAAGTACAACACGAACAAATGGATGTGGATGGAGCTCCAGCAGTTGGAGGAGACAATCTTGATGATTTGATGAACAACCCAGAACTTTTGCAGCAAATTGTGGACGATCTTCCTGCTGCAAATGCGGAGAAGGATGATGACAAGGAGAAGAAATAAATGTCCCTGTGAAGTTGTTTTATTGTATTTTATCCTATTTATTATTGAATCACCATCCAGCCACCCCAAGTGAATGATTTTCAGTCTCCAACTTCTTCTTCCCCGCTGCGTAATTCTAATTTATTCCATCTCTCATTTTTCATCACGTATTTTCCTGTATATCCAGACCGATGTGAAAATAAACTTTTTGTGGCAAATATAAATTTATTCATGATTAGATTCTAGATATTGATTGATTATGGGAGTGGTGTCATGGATCCTTTTTGTATTGCTTCAGATAGTCTTCCACATTCTTCATCATCTCGCTGGCCGATGGAAGCTTTTGTAACTGAAAACAGTTGAATAAATTATCAATAATCAATCAAAATAAAAGATAACCTCATAATTCTGTGCAAAGTACGCTCCGGCGTATGCTCCAAGCCCCATCGTCAGGAGATGCGAGAAGAGACCCATATTTTACTGAAATTATTGATTTTTTCAGAGATAAAATATGTGATACATTTAGGAATAATCATTAAGAACATAATTTTATGTAAATTGAGATTGCAATTAAATTAAATTGAATATTTTAAAGGAAACACGATAAAATCAGCAAAAAAATGACGCACCGCTTAAAAAGCAAGTGCGCTCTACTGATAATCTTTTTCGAACGCTCTTCAATTAATTGGAATTTCCGAAATTTTATTATTTTCAGCTTTATAAAAGGAATATGACAGAAAGTACAAGCTTGGATGAACTTTTCAAAGATCGATATTCTCAGGTATATTTAAATTATTCATTTAAACTGATTGGACAACAGAAAACCCAAATAAATTGCAGAACGATGAACGATATAAGAAAATGTCTGAAACTGGATTCGAACCAGTGATCGTTGTTCATCCATGGGAGCCCAGAAGAAATAATAACTATCGGTAAATAGGTTTTATATGAAATACAAAAAATCTCTATTAAAATTTCAGAAATCGCGGAAATTTCGGCGGAGGACGTGGTGGTGGATATCAGCACAGGGACAATTCAAATCGAGGCGGTTGGGTTCCACGAGGAGGTGGTCAACGTGGAGGATATCGAGGTGGATGGCAGGATCGTGGGGGGCATCGTGGTGGTGGTGGATGGCAAGATCGAGGTGGACAGCGACAACCGTATAGAGGAGGAGGTTAGAGAGAATTAGAAAAAAAACTTGAATTTCAGATCAGTTTTATCCCAAAAAATACAAAACCCGGTCTCGACACAATCGTTTTTTTCAATTTCAACGAGACAGTGCACCTGAAGGAGTTTTTTGTGGAATTTTCATCAAATTTTCATAAATTCAATCCTGCTCGCTGGAAAACTCGAAAGAAACTGATCGTGACAAAACCCGAGTATCGTATTCTTCGAAAGCAAACATCGCATTATTGCGTTTTTAACAATTTTCTGATATTTTGCTGTAAAAATTACTTAAAACACGCAAAATTATATGACTTTTAAATCTAAAAGGTCTCACCACGAAAATATTATGTTTAAATCGAAAATATATGCACCTTTAAAGATTACTGTAATTTAAAACTTTTATGTTTGAGAAGTTTTAATCGATTTTTCATATTTTCTCAAATGAATTGTTGAAGTTTATCTTTTTTTAAATTTTTGAATTCCCATTTTTGAAAAATTCTGGCAACAACGAAAGTTTGAAACTACAGTACTCTTTAAAGGCGCACAACTTTTTGCATTTAACATAATATTTTTGTGTCGAGACCAGGTACCGTGGTTTTACGAGTACGGTAGCTGAAAACTTTCTCTCGTGCCAGGACTCAAAGTAGTAGGCGAAAAATCAAAAATTTTTCAAAAACTGATATTTTTAGTCATGAAACTCCAATATTAAACCAATAAAAATCAATTTTCAGATCGCCGCCGCCAGTACAACGACTAAAATCATCGTTTCCTGAATTTTCCCGATTTTCATTAAAAAAAAATATTTTATTAATTGTCAATTTTCTACTTTTGACTTTTGTTTATTAAAATCCTGTAACTTATTCGTTTCAATAAACGTCACATTTTGATCCCAGCAACACAAACTCCACTCTCACACACTTTTCGTGATGCAAAATATTTCGCAATCGCGGCCAGGACGCCCCACCCCTTTTGTACACACTATAAAAACAGAGAGAATCGGAATGGAAAATTAAGAATTATTAATATTTATTCTTGATACTATTCAAATTTTGAAAAACAATGGGCTTCTTCTCTCATGCTGCAATGCTTGGTGTTGGCTATTGGATTGGAAAATCGTATTGTTTCCGGTATAAGGTCAGTTTTAGGTCTCGGCACGACCCAAAATTTCTAGGGAGTTGAGAAAAGGAGAGTGTGCCTTTAAAAACCACAGTACTTTTCTTTTTTGGAATTTTCTTTGATTTTCTTATTTTGCTGTATTTTTTCCACAAAAAAATTAATGAAAAGATAAACTACTGTACCTTTAAAGGCCGAAATTTGGGCCAAACTGAGTTTCGGAAAGACACTATTTATTGCACAGTCGCGAAAATTTATGAATTTTGCGCTAAAATACAGTACCTGGCCACGACACGACAACTTTTGTTAAATACAAACAGGCCTGCGCCTTTAAAGAGTACTGTAGCTTCAAACTTTTTTTGTTGCCAGCATTTTTCAAAAATATTTATTTTTTGAAACACTACAATTAAAAATTAAAAAAAAAACATATTTTTCACCAAATCGTGAGAAAAAAATATGATAAATCGATGAAAATTCCGCAGCAACGAAAGTTTAATATTACAGTACTCCTTAAAAGCGCACATCTTTTATAAATTGCAGAAATCTCTGTCGTGTTGAGACCCAGCAAGGAAACAGTCACATAATATCACATTTAGATAATAAAACATCCAAATATTTCCAGATTCACCAACTTCCCACCGACCCGGATGCATCTGAAATTTCATTCCGCATTGAACGAAAAGAAGGTGCTGGTCCATTTTTCGGACATCCATGGTGGAATCATCATCATCAGTGTTGGCATCAATATCATCATAGGACTGAGAATACTGTAAATAGTCAGAATGCGCCATCTCAAGTGATTCCGAAGAAGAATGTGGAACTTTTGGAAGTGGAAACCAATCAATAAAACGAAGAAGATTAAGATTTTGTAAATAATATTTTTTCCCGAAAATTGAAATAAATTTGGTTTGAATATTCTGTTTCTCTCACGTATCAGAGAACAAATTGTTTCTGAACAATTTTAGAATTAAGCGAAATTTTTCAGATACCGTTTCCCACCGTACTCTTGATTTTTCATAATTTTCAATACATATGAAAACTTCTTATTGGAAAATTCTTAACAACGCGTAAAATGTAAATTTTGACATGAAAATAAATAAAAACAATAGAAAAATAGTGAGAAATGACTGCCTGAAATCTACTAAAAACTTTGCTAACTAGACCCAAATTATGAAGGGGTACTGTTGCTGAAAAGCCTCGTTCGTTTCAGGACCCAAATTTTCTGCCTTCGGACACCTCACAATCAGAAATTTATAAAAACTTATCTACATCAACAAGTATCTTAAACCATAATAATTTATTCATTCACACGACTATTTAAATATTTCAATGCTTCAAATTAATTATCTTTCTTCTCTTCAGGTACTGGAAAATTCTCTTGACAGCATCTTGAAGCTTTCCAGAATCCGCACTTCTCTGCGTCTTTCTTCTCCACGTGGATTACAAATTCCTGAGTATTCGGATTGGTGGGGTCAATTGTCAGTTGACGAACCTAAAAGAATGCCGATACTATGAAATCAAATTTGATTAATTAAGAAATACCAAATTGGTTATATTAGTATTGCACAAAAATGGAGTAAATGGATGCAATAATAATAAAGCGGACATGATTTTTAGAATTCTCATTCTGACATATCATACATTTCTTGATCCTAAAAATTAAAAAGAAGACTTACAGTAAAACCTTGACTATACTGCTTTCCCATCCAATACCCGACACCAAGAACAACAGCGTGAGTTATGAAACACATATTCTAAAATATTATAGATTCTCATGTGTGTCTAAACATATTTTATACGTACCGAGGTAGGTGGGGACTTTAGAAGTGTTTCGCAATAGGGGGCAGTTGCATCACAAAAACACAGAAACGTTTTTAGAGTTTGTGACATCAAGTGAACAAATTATTTTTAGATCCCTTATTTCCTCTATTAGTCTTGCACCCCTACGGACCGATCGAAAATTAGTCTTGCAGCCTCTATTAGTCTTGCACCATTTTTTTTGGCCAGATCAGCAATTAAAAGTGTTCAAATAATTGATAAAATAATGGGAAAGTATGTATTTTGTATGATTTAGACTGTCTCAAGTCATGTTTTTGACGAGAAATCGTAAACTTTACAAAACTTTTGGATCTTCGAAAATTAGTCTTGCAGCCTCTACTAGTCTTGCACCCCTACGGGTCAATTGAAAATTAGTCTTGTAATATAAATGCAATATAAATTGTAATAATATGTAATATGTAATATAAGTTACGGGCAACTCAATAAATAAATTGCTCATATTCAGAAAAAATATAAACTACGGGCTCTGCCAATTTATTTCCTCTAATGTTCTGCCGATTTAATTCCTCAAAATAAATGGAAGTTTGGAAGTTATTTTTTCCTTGATTATCATCTTTATTGCCTATTTTAATCGTTTACCTCATATTATTTGGTTGATTATAAAGAACAATTGTCGATTTTAGGAAAATTCGAAAAACAGGTGAAATATATATTTTAAAAAAGTACCTTGAGTAGTTTGTATTCTCACAAACAATGAATGTAACACAAGAGCTGATCGATTCAAAAATTCCCCTCTCTGCACATGCATTAATTTCGTTTTTTTGGTTATCAATAATGTTATATTTAACTATTTTACCATTTTATCTTTATGTCCACAAAGTGAATCGACAACTAGAAATGGTTAGATAAAACACACAATATTTGACTGAATTTTGTGTGAGAGTTGTGCCGGATAAGTTTCTATCGAGTTTTACACCCAACACCCTTTAAGGGCTAGGCGGGGAAGAACCATATAAAAAATAGAAAACTCAGTTTTCACCTATTTTCACGCGGTGTCAGAGTGTCCCATTCCGGTTTGATGTACATTGATCTCAAAAAAATGCGGGAATATCGACGAAGAGTTTTCAACTTATTTCGCATGGTTAAGAATGTTCTGGCGTCACATTTTTTGAGCAAATTACCCCGAATTTTCTAGAGGTTAAGTCGTGATGGGACAGCCTGACACCACGCGTATTTTCAGAAGTCTTCAATATTTTTGCCCAAATTGGCTGATCGAAAAAAAATTTGACAACAAATTGCCCACTCTGTGGCTTCCTGTTCCTGAGCATGTCCCGCCTAATTATCCCCAGTTTTGGAGACATTTTCACTAAACTCCTCACAAGTGAGAGCAAAAAGATAAATTACTTGCAGACGTTTCCATCAATAATCCATCATTTCTTTGTAATGGTTATAATGTCTTATGTTCTTTTACTGACAATTTTTATGTCATGTTTGTTAACATTTTCTACAACAAGCACTCCTGGAGAGACAAGTATTTTGTAAGTATGCTAAAAGAATAAACAAAGGAATAATCTAAAGTTTTTTTCAGTCAAATTCCTTTAATTATATTGTCAGTTACATGTATAACAATACCAGCTCTTACCATAGTTGTCATTAATCAAATGTTCCATTTGCTGGTTTTTCTATTAACTGTCAAGAATTGTTGCCAGTATTTTTTCCCATTCCATATTTTCACCCGGTTTTTATCAAGAAGAAATTTACCAGACTTTATCTGGTATTTGTATGCATTTTTCTTTGTAAATGAACTGATTGGAATATTTCTTTACTGGGCTCATTGGTTTATTCTGTCGTTTGAAGTAATTGATGTTATTATTATCTTTTATCAAGTAGGTGGTGTATTATAGTATTTTTTTAATTTCATATTGCAGACGGCATACATGATTTTGAACATTATTCTCATATTCTTATGTCCAGTTTGCTACTTTCCGATTATTTTAAGTCTTTGGAAAAGTAGTAATCTACGTTCTGAAGAGCATATTTATCTTCATAACTACATGTTTTGGCAGAGTGTACTCGTCTTGTTCTTCAAATTTGTAAGTTTTCCATATATTTCTTATGTAGAAACGAGCACGGTAAAGTATGTACATTTGAAAAAAATTAATCTGGAAAAACATAACTGAAAACCTTTTTTTCGCGCAACTTCGAAAGAATCTGTTGGTTCATTTTTTCGAGAAATTTTTAACGATATCAAGAAATTGTTAGGTAAACTTTTTTTGAACTTTTTTCGATTTTTCAAAACAACTAAAGAGGCGTGTCGGTTGGAACGTCTACTTTTGCGTGTTATCCTTGCGCAGGGGCCATGCTAATCTTCTCTGTATTAGTCCAATTTTAGTATATGTTCTCGGAAGAGCTTAAAAAACAATACACATAGAGAAGCCCATATCGATAAGAAAAGCCCTCTAAATTTTTAATTTCAGATGGTTATTATGCTAATAATATTTATATCCACTGCAGAAAACTTAATAATATATTTAATAGCTGGTACAATTGCATTTGATGGCTTAACAACACCTATAATAATTCAAATATCCTATTTGGGCTGCAACAGAAATAATTTGAAAATATTATTAACATCGTTCAATTTCAAAAAGTTCTTTGCAGTTATTTTTGGGTGCACGGGACGTAATGTGGTGCACCCACAAGTGTTTTTAGTTCCCGTTGTCACATAAAACCATAATTGGCTTAGTATTTACAAATTAATTCTGTTAACAAACGTTCTTGCTGGTTGGGAAAAGTAACAGGTGATAAGTGTGTACGTACTTTTAACAGCTGGAATAAATTGAAATTTCTATCAGAAGTATTCCAAATCGAAAATGAATAAAACACAAGTTTTGGATGACGACGGTAAACGTCTAGTCAATGTATCTTCCAAAAAAAGTCAAATTCAAGGTTTACTAGAATTTTAGATCATACATTTTTGAAACCTAAAATTATGAGAAAACTATTTAATTTCTTACATAATACAATTCAGATCATCGTGTCAAAGAGTCCCATTTTGGATTGATCTACAAAAAATGTGGGATTTTCTTTGCCAAAAATTGTGACGTCAGCACGCTCAGCCTGGTTAAAGAACTTAAACAGTTAATATTTAAAAAATTCTATAACATTGAAAAACCACTGGTTTTGGAGAATTGTTAAATTTTGCTAATTTCTTCATTTGAATTTCCGCACTTTTGCCTTTTAACCCCGCCCACATTTCTGTGCCGCACTTAATGTTGATGCAGATTGTTATTTCCGCTCTTTTATTGATTTTATAATAAAGGAAAAAAGATTTTAAATTAATGAAACAATGTGATGTATTTCACTTGTGACAATTGATCTATCCATTCTATAAAAAAAATTAACTTCCGATTTATTATCAAAGATTTTTCAGTGATAGAAACTTAAATAAATCGTAAAACCGTTCAATTTGTGAGAAAAATACCAGTCATATAACAGTAGAATTAACAGTGGAGGGCTCTTAAAAAATTGGAAAAAAAACGAAACCGTAAAAGGTGAATAGAGTCATGGTGAAATCACGAGAAAAAAGGATAATTATGAAAAGTACAGGTGAATTAAACAACAGTGAAAAGAATATTGCGAATACCTTGCTGGACGTCAGCGATTAGGAGAACCTGAATATTTAAATATAATTTTGATTGGTTAATAACTCAATCTAATACCTTTCCATCCGCTTCGTGATTTTCAATTTCGTCCTGAACTCTCTTTTGTAGATCGTAAAGCAACGGGTTTTTAAGCCAAAGGAGAGCATATTTGAAGATTCTCAGACACTCTTTTGCTGATTTGCTCGGTGCTGAGGTTTCCGGCCGAAACTTTCGAGTGATTCCCAAAAAGAATGTCTGGAGGGTAGTAATCACTAGCTCCGATGGAAGAATCTGAAAAAAAAGATAATTTATTGGAAAATTTGATTCTTCAACTACCTCATCTGTTCGACGGCGAATCTCTTCAATCTCTTGCATTAAATCGTTTAGAGTATCTGATTCGAGAGATGTGAGCATGAGTTCTAACGAATTCAAAAACTTGTGAAGTCTAATCCCGTCAGATCCAGTGATTCCCGATGGCTCAACATGGTGACCTTCTTGAACTGGGGTTTCCTCAATCTCTGGTGGAATGGGTAGATTCACCAGGTTGTTTGACATGTTTTGAATATGGAATTGCTCAAATACAGGCTCCTGCTTCAAGAAGCCACGGAAGACGAAAGATTCTTGTGCATTTGTAGAAGTACCTTCCGATTCGTTTAAAAAAGTTCCAGATCTTTGAACCTCTGCCTGCCGACCACTCTTTGCATTGAAAGGATTGAATTTGGAATCTCGATTTTCAAGGAGTGGAGCCTCTAGAATCTCACGGTAGAGGTGCCCTTGATCCAGATTGTATGACGCTTCTCGATTGACCAATTCCTCGAAATCAAACGATGCAGATTCCTGTTCCACGTAGCCATCAACTATTTCCATAACTTCTACATCATCCGTGTCAGACAACTCATTCTCAGTGATTTCGCGTCTTTTTGTAGGTGTATTGCTGGATTTGGTCGACCTTCTTCTCTTCACTCCCGACGTCTTCTCTTCCAACTCTATCATTCCATCATTTGATGCATATCTGACAATTCGGCGCTGGTCATCCAGTTGAACGGTGCCAGATTTTTCAATTCTGAAAATTCATTTAAGTTTTTTTTAATTTCAAGTTCAACTGTTTCTTACTCGGCAAGAAAATCAGTTCTCACTGTCCCTTTTAATACAAACATCATCCGAATCCGATCTCCGAGTAGGTAGCTGCTCCATCGACTCATATTTGGTGCCAGATTTCGACGAAATCTAGAATATAGTTGAATTATCAATAGCGAAATTGCTCTACAAGTGGCTTCAACTTGTGGAAAATTGAAGAAAAAAAACTATTCAAAATTCGAAAAATGTGGGAAAACAATTTTCATTCAAGAGATATTAAAGGTGGAGCAGCCCCAGTGGGGAAATTGTTAGAAACCACTCCTTTGATCCCAAATGGACCAAATATCATGATAAAACTTTTCAAAAAAATTTTGAAAAATTTTTATTCATTGTCAAAAAGTGGCAATTACTCACTTTTTGCCACTCATAATTTTGGAAATCGACAAAAATAAAAATTATTTTTTATATATTCAAATGTAAATATATTCATTTCTTATGTTTTAATTTTGTTTAAATTATTTTTATTAAAACATTGTAGCGGTCAAAACATGCGACATTTCTCTAAATTTCCTCAAAAGCTCGTTTTTTTCAAAATTTTGGCAATTTGCCAAAAAGAAATTATGAAAAATCAACAATTTTTTGAAGTGTTTTATTATGATATTCGGTCGTTTTGGGTCATTATAAGTATATTTAGACAAAATCCCCACTGGCGCTTCTCCTCTTCTCTTCCCTTCTCTACTCTTTAAAACTCACTTTTTATTAAACGTATCAACTGAAACCTGGCGATCCTTGATACGGCAGAACTCCTTGGCAATTGAGGTCGATGTCATCGGTCTAACTGCATCTCTGGTCTGTTGGATAAGAAAGTCCATGAATTCGGACCGTGCACCTTCTATTTTGAATTTTCCGTCCTTCGAGGCATATTTTAGGATTCTTCTCTTCTCATCGAGTTGGACAGTTCCCAGCTTTTCAATTCTGCAAATTGTCTTTCTCTTTATCCTTTTTACATTTCCGACAGCACTCTTAAAACCTACGTCGTTAGGAAATCTTTGGAAACTTTTCCACCCATTGTGAGCATTACTCGAACTCTTTCCCTGATACTGTAGGTGTTCAATTCATTCATTATTGGTGCAAGCCTATGATGAAATCTAAATTTAAATTTTTAAAATACAAACAGTGAGATGTAGCTCTAACTTGTCATAGCACATTGAATATGTACTCCGATCAGGGTCTAGTCGGCTATATTCATCGAATATTTCTTTAAACGTCGTTGGCTCAGCAGCATTCTTTGTCTTTTTCACGAGGAAATCCATGTATTTCGTGAGATTGGCGTCGTATGACATGTTTGGTTAACCTGAAATGGAGCACAATAGGGTATTAGATATTTTAAATACTTTTGAAAAAAACGAATAAATCGTTAAATTACGGGATTTATTCACTTTTATAAAAAAAAGCATTAAGAAGACAAATATAATCGATGAAATCACGCGGTGTCAGGTTGTCCCATCTCTCCGCTGCGCACGAAATGGCGAAAAAATACTTTTTAATAATTTGTGACGTCACAGGGCAATTCGAATAATTGTTTTTTTGATTTTTCAGTGTCGATTTTCGTGAAATTTGTTAATAATTTTTCAAATAGCTTTCTCATGGTAATTTATAAAATTGATATTTTATCGAGATTCTAAAAATTTATTGAGTTAAGTGGAGAAAGAAGCAAATTGCATTCAAAAACATCACAAATTAAAAAGAAAAGTATTTTCCCGACATTTTTGTGCGCAGTGGATCGATGGGACAGCCTCACTCACGGCCTCCACCACGAGAAATGCGCAGAGAGAGCGCAGAGAAAAAGGCGGTCTCTGCGTCTCTCACCTCCACAGCATGGCGAGAGTGCGCGCTCAACCACCTCACTTAGAAGGAGTCGGGAAGAAAGGAAAATGCATATTTCTGAAAAGAAACAATTGGAACGGATAAAGAGTACTGTCCTCTACAGTCTGGCATAAATTTCACAGAATAGTTGTGTCATTGAAATAAGTGAAGAGAGTGAACATAATATTACACATTCCCCTCTAAAACGAGCAAGTTTAAGATTTTTTCCCAAATTTTTTTTGTAAAATGTATTCAATATATTCCCAATTAATGAGTTAATACAAAAAAACCCCAATAAATAAGTTATGAGAGAAACTTTTTTTGACATCAAACATTTACAGCTCAAAATTTCAGCACTTTCCGGAAGCTAGTGACCGTAAAATGAAAAATTTCAAAAATCGGAAAAAATACGATTGTTCTATTTTTTAATACGCACATTTTGACATATCACACATAAAAATTGGTCAATGTTGAAAGATGAAATTAAATCTAGAAGGTTGACTACAGTACTAAAATGACCAAATTTTCAGGTTTTTCGCAATTTTCAGGAAATACTTGGCTTGGACTCAAAAATCGGAAAAAATACGATTGTTCTAATTTTTAATACGCACATTTTGACATATCACGCATAAAAATTGGTCAATGTTGTAAGATGAAATTAAATCTAGAAGGTTGACTACAGTACTAAAATGACCAAATTTTTAGGTTTTTCGCAATTTTCAGAAAATATTTGGCTTGGACTGAAAAAGTTAAGAAAATACGATTGTTCCAATTTTTAATACGCACATTTTGACCTATTATACATAAAAATCCGTCCATGTTGAAAAGATGATTTTTGATGTAGAAGATTGGGTGCTTTGATACAGTACCCGCTCTACTGCGCCCTCACACTTTGGATGCTCCTATCTCCGCTTCTATGAAAGTTACAAAAAAGTTGTCAACCAACAAAATGTTCAGTGTGACATTGTGAACATTTTTTCTGTTGACAATATTTTTCTAACTAGTAAGACAAATTTTTTACAGGCCCCGAAAGCCGTATTTATGAGAAAATCAGAGATCAGTTCATAACTCAAAAAATAAAGACATTAGAAGAAAGTAGTCAACTACAAATTTGTTAGATATCTTATATAGAGTATGTTTCCAATAGAAAACTCAATTTTGATGTTCAGGATTTTTTGACATGGCCAGTTTAAGATGATCAACTTTCAAAAGTCAAAATCTCTATTATTTTTGTAGATAGAAATGTAGTTCTTGCTGGTAAATGTTGTTTTTTATCTGCTTAACATTTTCTCAGTTGAACATATTTTTGTATCTTCAACGAGAACAGAGATTTGATGGTTTTAAGAGAGGGTACCGTATCTGGGACTTCAATCATCAAATCATAGCTGTATCTTTTTAGTGGAACGAGATATCAAAAAATTGTCAACTGAGGAAATGCTCGCCTATTTGTGATGTTTATTTTGTCAGTTCATCGCTAGTTTCTATCTCCAACGCGAAAAAAGTTGTAGCTGTTCAAAGTCCATACGATACATCCACTTGCCACGAGAAGAGCGAGAATCAGCCCGAAGCCACAGTCGTACATATTTTCTTTATTTAAATCGTTCAAATACACTTATCGTTTTATATTTAACAGTTTTCAATCTAAAAAAGTGCTCGTCTGTCCAGAATTCTTCTAATTCCATCTAATTCTTGCTAAAAATCACTGAAAAACAGCTCGTATTAACTATTTATTGTAAGTTCCGACTTCCCATTTTATCAACTTCACTATTTCTGTGAAAAAAATTCGAAATTTCGTTCAAAAATAGCGATTCTAGCTCAATTTCATGAATATCTGTTGAAAGCGGCGGCGAGGCAAGGTGGTCGTCCGCAAACGCGCAAACAAAAAGCGAGAGAGTGTGCGCATTTCTCGTGGTGGAGGCCGTGCTCACTGCGACTTTTTTCGAACGAGGGACGAGGCAAAAAGGTTTCTAGGCCATGGCCGAGTCTCCGACAAGTTTCAGCGGCAATTTATATTGCATTGTTTTCCGCTTGTTTTCTTCAGTTTTTCTTCAATTTTCACCGTTTTTTCTCATTAAAACTAACAAATAAATACATTTTACAGATTTTGAAACGATTTTCACGTGAAAGGAAGAATTTTTGGGTCGACTAGTAGCTGCGGAAGGGCACACAGTAAGTATTATCGATTAAACCAAAAAAACCCAAACTTTTTTCCAAACATAATAAAAAAGCTGTGTCAATGCTAATTGCACCTTATTTTCATAACCAGACTTCTAAAAAAGTTGTCAAAAATTTTTTTTTTGGAACTTTTGTATGAAAAAATTGATAAAAATCGAGAAAATTCGTTTTTTTCCATTAAAAACATGAACATAAATCATTTATAAATTTTCAGATGGTCAGCAGGAAAAGGCGGGCAGCACAGATTGAAAGTAGCCGTAAAGGCGTCGCCAGCATTCGAGCTCGTTGTGATATGGAGGCTTCCTGTTCCAGTTCCCAAGAGAACGAGGTAATTGTTTTGTTGGAAATTTCTAAATATTAAAAAAAATGTTTAAAAATTTTTCAGGCTTCGCGTGCATCTACTTTGGAAAAAAGTTTGGGTTTTTTTTCATTTGGGATCTGATTTTATCGAATTTTCTCGATTTTTATCGATTTTTCACACAAAAGTTCCAAAAAAAATTTTTGACAACTTTTTTAGAAGTCTGGTTATGAAAATAAGGTGCAATTAGCATTGACACAGCTTTTTTATTATGTGTGGAAAAAAGTTTAGGTTTTTTTGGTTTAATCGATAATACTTACTGTGTGACCTTCCGCAGCTACTAGTCGACCCAAAAATTCTTCCTTTCACGTGAAAATCGTTTCAAAATCTGTAAAATGTATTTATTTGTTAGTTTTAATGAGAAAAAACGGTGAAAATTGAAGAAAAACTGAAGAAAACAAGCGGAAAACAATGCAATATAAATTGCCGCTGAAACTTGTCGGAGACTCGGCCATGGCCTAGAAACCTTTTTGCCTCGTCCCTCGTTCGAAAAAAGTCGCAGTGGATCTTATTGCACTCTTTTGTCGCGTTTCTTGTAAAACAAAAATGTTTGTTTTTTATTGGATTCGATAGTCTCACAGCTCCTCTTAAATAGCCTTTCACCCTTTTCCATTTATTTTATTGATCGATCTTTAATTGATTTCATTTTGTAATTTTTTGTAGCGTCCAGGCTACAAAAAATCCCGAGAAAATTTTTTATTTTACTGAAATTCACGTTTTTTGGCGAATTTACAAAAATTGCTATTTTCTAAACAATCTTGCGTTCCCTTTCAGTATCACTAAAGATGTCAGAAGATGCAGATCTCAAGATATTCATGGATTTCCTTGTGGAAAAGACCAAAGATGCATTTCAACCAATGATTGCAGTACAAGTATTCAGAGAATACCTAAATGAAAAAAGTCATTTGCATGATTATCATTATAAAAGGTGAGAAGAGACCGCGAGGTGGCCTTTAAAAATATATTACTTTTTTAAAAAGATTTTGTTGTGATCTTGCACCGAATATGAACGAATGGAATAACTACAGTATTGAGGCGCGAATTCGATTGATGTATGCATTGGGTGGAAAAGTGGAATCGGATTTCTTGGAGAGGTAGGAATAATGCACTTTCTTATGTGTGACATAAAATAATTTGCAGAATTGAAACTCATGGAACTGTCGAGCTGAATAAGAAGAGAAAGATCACCAAATACACGTCGAATGACGGAATACTTTCGTTGCAAGATAATCGTGTACATTTCACTAGGTTCATGGACTTTCTTATCCAAAAAACTAAATATGCAGTTGAACCAATGAATTTTAATCAAGTATTGGAAGAATTTTGCCGACTAGAACCCGATTGTCGTCATTATGGAGTCTATTACGTCAGGTGAGAGATTAGTTCTAACGTTGTTTTGGAAGAATTTAAATTTAGATTTCATCATAAGCTTGCACCAAACATGGATGCATTGAACAACTACAATATCTACGACAGAATTCGATTGATGTTCGTGTTGAATGGAAAAGTTTCGGGCGATTTTTTCAAGACGTAGGTTCAAATAGGATTGCCGAAAAATGTGGTGAATCGAAAATTGAAAACTTTGATTTTAAGAAGTTGATTTATCACTTTTTTTTTAGAATTCAAGACTATTTGTATTATTTAAAGGTGGCGTAGTAGAATTCGTTTTATTACTTTATTAGATTCAAAATTGTCTGAAAATACCGAATTTCATAATGAAACTTTCTGAAAACTTTTCAAAAAAAGTTTTGGTGGCCCAAAAAAAGATCTAAAATTAGTGAAAAATGGAAATTGGACCGGCTTGTCAACGTCGCAGCGGCTGGAAACTTTTTTTTGAAATTGCCGTCAAATTTTTTATTTTACAGTCGGTGGACGGAAACTCGGAGTTTTCATACAATTTTAAGTCTAATAAAGTAATAAAAAACATTAGACTACACCACCTTTAAAGTGAACAAATGAACTTAAAATCATTCTTCAGAATAAAAACTCATGGAACTGTCGAACTGGATAGGAAGAAAAAAATCACCAAATATGTCTCAAATGACGGAAAGCTCAAATTGGGAGGAAATATCATTTCAGACACGAGACTCATGGACTTCCTTATTCAAAAAACCAGACATTCCGTTGAACCAATGCAAGCGACGAATCTAATTTTCAAGGAATTTAGCGAACGACCAAGTCGTATTCTTGATAAAATGTATCAGTTGAGGTGAGAGATTTGTCCTACTGTTGTTCGAGAAGGATTGGAATTTAGATTTTATCAAAAACTGGCACCAAATATGAATGAATGGAACAGATATAGTATCGAGCAGCGTATTCGATTGATGTTTGTATTGAAAGGAAAAGTTGCAGACGATTTCCTCAAGACGTAAGCTTTAAAATTGATATTTGAACGGGTGTGAGTGTTTTAAAGTACAATCTCCATTAAACTTCAACATAATTCTCTTGTATTTTTATTTGACATTTTGTTTCAGTATATAATTTCTCCACATCCAGTATTCCGATTCTATCTATGGCTAAGAGAATTATGATTTGCAGAATTGAAACACACGGAACTGTCGAGCTCGATGAGAAGAGAAGAATCAGAAAATACACATCGAACGACGGAAAATTGTCTTTAAAAAAGCCTCTCACCGATGACACTTCATGTCCCACAAACATCAGATTCATGGACTTTCTTATTCAAAATACCAAAGATGGCGCTGAATCAATACGCCTGATCTACAATGAGTTTGCACTTCTCGAGGGTAACGTCCTGTCTGCGTCTACGTACAGTAGCAGGTGAGTAGAGTTCTCGTGATTGGTTTTTGAAGGATGTTGATGATATTTTTTTGAGTTTGCTTGAAATTTGCAAGTTCCTACTAGACTTAAAGCGACTTTTTCAATAAATATCCTTTAATAATTGTAATTCAGATTTTGCAAAAAACTGGCTCCAAAAATGAGTCAATGGAGCAACTACAGAATCGAAGACCGCATTCGAATGATGTTTGCATTAAAAGGAAAAGTAGAATCAGACTTTCTTGCTCAGTGAGAAAAAAGAAGAATTTGAGAAAAAGAGAAGAAAAATTAAATTTCAGAATGATTCAATCTGGCGCTGTACAGCTCGATGAAAACTACCGAATCGTCAGGTACACTTCGAATAATGGGAAAGTAGAATTAAGTGAGAAAAGATCGGGAGTGAAGAGAAGAAGCTCAACTAAATCCAGCAAAACATTAGGAAAGAGGCGTCAAGTCATTGAGAAAGAATTATCTGACCTGGATGAGCCTGAATTTGTCGGAATCATGCATGGCTATCCGAAGCAGGAGCCTGTATACGAGGAAATCATCAATCAAGACATGAGATACAACAATGAGGATCCACACATTCCACCAGAGATTGAACAATTTCCGATTCAAGCAGTTCATCTTGAAGAGCCGAAGTTCGATCCGATCAGTAGTATGAACATAGGTCGAGGAACACTTGCACAAAGATTCGGAACCACTTCAAGTGAATCTGACGGGATCAGCGTTCACAATTTTTTGATTTCGCTAGAACTTATTCTCACTTCTCTCGAATCAGATACTCTGATTGATTTGATGAGAGAGATTAAAGAGCTTCGAAATCGGACAAATGATGAGGTAGTTGAAACACCAAATGTTTCTGTAAGAAAATCTCTTTTTTTTCAGATTCTTCCACCTGATCTAGTGATTCCAGCCTTGCAGACGTGCTTTATGGGAATTACTCGAAAGTTTCGACCGGAAGTTTCAGCACCGAGCAAATCAGCAGGAGAGTGTCTGAGAATCCTCAAATATTCTTTGCTTTGGCTCCAAAGTCCGTTGCTTTACGATCTACAAAAGAGAGTTCAGGAAGAAATTGAAAATTGCGGAGCTGATGGAAAGGTATACTGTATTGAGTTTGTTAGTCAATTAAAACCACATTGGAAAATTCAGGTTATCCCAATCGCCGACATCCAGCAAGGTATTCGGAACATTCTCTTCGCCGTTTCCATCTAGTTCATCTGAAACTTGATAATTTTTTGGTTTTTCTCTTTATTTCCTTTACAATCTTCAAAGGTATTTCCCTGCCAATTCTCTGGATGCTCTCTGTTTTTTCTCCATTTAAACACTGGTGTTTTTATCTAATGTTTTACGGTTTCTACTAGGTTTTTCTCTCTATTTCAATGACTCCATGCACATTTTATGGTTTTTTTGTTCCCCACTTGATGCTTTAATTTTCTTTCCACTGTTACATGACTGGTGTTTTTAAGGTAAATTTTTCTTCATTTAACACATTTTTGCTTTGAAAAATATTTTTCAATTAAGAAAAAACAAATCATTTCAACCGATTATGAAACTCGCACACTGGTGTACGAGAACGCCAACCAATGAGTGACGACAGCCACGCCCATCGCTCACCGCTGATTGGTTGCCGCTTTCTTTTTATACGGGGGAATTTAAATTAGATTTGATGGAATTTTTGAACCGATATAAATCATTTTAAATGTCTGAATTATTTTTAAATTACAGTGCTAACAAAAAAAAATTCTGAATGAGATCTTTATTTGTGCGGGAATTCAAAATTTAGTTTGAAATAGTTTTGTAAAATTGAAAAAAAACCTTCCCTTCAACTTCCCGATTCCTGGCATTCCAGGCGTAATATCGGTAGTTGAGTTCTAAGCTCTTGGAGCATCTTTCTGTATACCGCCGGTGAAGCAAAAAAGCAATATGTTCGAGTGGTGCAGTTGAATGAGTAGGGAGCTCTCGAAATGTGCGGAAACGCGCACTTTCAAGAGGCCCCGCGCAAAAGACCACGCAGAGGACGGAACACACACAGTTTTCTCACAATTGATACGTTGAAAGTCATCTCAATTCGTTAAGCACAAAAAACTTCTGAAACTCGGCCTATCCAGTTGGCTTTTGCACCTGGTACGCCAGCTGCACATTCTCGGGTCATGACCGATATGAAAAAGTTGTTAGGCGAGGGGAGGGGCGTGAGCAATTCTCTGTGCAGCTGTGATATTCTGTACGATTCGTTTCAACATTTCAACAGATTTTTGGTGGTTCACAGCTATAACCTCACAAAATTTTGGAAACATATTCTCCTTTCCATCTCTTTTCCCATTTGTTTATTTACCATTTGTATTGTATTCAGATACCCATCAAAGTTTTTTCAAGTACAGTTTCTCTGTGAGGTTTTTCTTTGAATTTTATGTTGAGTATTTTCAAATAACCGAGCATATAAAAAGTGGTCACACTGTTTTTTGATATCTTATTTTTTCAGTTTTAGAGAATGAAATATTTTAGGTAATGTCATATTTGCTCTGTAGGATTTTCTGAAAAGCGTAGGCATAATGCCTGCCTGCCTGACGTGCGTCTGCCTCGTACATGTAGCCTCGTACTGTAGTTTTATCAATTTTTGCAATAACTCAAAAGTACCGGAAACGAAGTAACGAGATTTTACCTTCTTTTGCCAGCTTTTACAGTGATTTACAAATAGGCAGGCGTATATACCTACATCCGTGCCTACATGCCATGTAAGCTGTAGCTTTCACTTATTTCCAATATGAATTAGTGTATAATATTGAAAGGGATTTTGGCTTCTTAATTTTGCAGTGGTCTACAGTTTTAGACGGTCATGCAAAAGTTCACATCAAAAATTTCAAGAAAACTATACAAAGCAAATAATAAACCAATTCCATTAAAATTGATCTACAACTCTGACCTAGTTGGGCAAAAATCTAGTGGGCCTTATCTATGAAAACACTTATGGAAAAGAAAGTTCAAACGTTTTCGTAACCCAATTTCTTTTTAAAATTTTTTTTGGAAAAATTTGCAAAGGCTGATGCCTATAAATTTTTTATAAACGGTTTCCAATAAAATGTTCTCAAAATAGTCCTGGTAGGCAGGAGAGCCTACATTTGTGCCTACAAATCTGGAACTAGGCATTCTGTAAGGCGATAGGCATTGATGGAATGCAAACAGTCTTTCCAAAACCATTGAAATAGTTTACTCAATAATTCTTTACGTTTCAAATATATCTCCAAGCTCCTAAGCTTCACATCAAAATATTAATAAAAGTGAACACATTGCAATAAAAAAGATTGTGACCTACCTCCAACATCGCCACAAAAAGAGGCACCGCCCGTTCGAAGTCACCTGTCAAGAGGAGAAGGTGTAATACACCTTTATTCCATTCTCTCTTGTATGTTTTTTTATTCCGTCATTTCATTTCATTTCATTTCAAAGTGACGATTTATCGGATCGAAAAGTGAAATCGAAATGGAAAAGAAAAAAAAGAACATCTCTGTGTATACCTTATTCTTTGAATACTTTTTCATATGCTTCTCTCTATTGAAATTTGTTCAAGATTCATAAAATATGCCGCTTCATTGTTACTTTTACAATTTTGACTAAAAAATGTTACCGTTAATCTCGTGGGTAATCATTTTTCAGCCCAAGCGCAAGCTTAGACTTAGGCTTAGGCTTAGGCTTAGTATTAAGATTAAGGTAAAGCTTAGGCTTTTCTTAGACCTAGGCTTTGATTCAGGTTTAGTCTGTGTCCTACGTTTAAGCTTGTCTGAAAAGATTTCACAATTGTTATCATTAAAAAAGCACATTCAATGTCAATTTCCTGTTAAACTGGCTCCCTCCATTTTTTCCAAAGGCTAATTTGTTTCATATATATTTTTTTGACAATAAAATTTGCTCAAAAACTTAATAAAAAGTGAACTTTCAATCTTTACTTTCAATTGAGTAATTGAAATGACACTATTTCTCATCTTTTTTTGGGGTGTCTCAATGCATGTGTGTTGTTGTGTCGTAATTCATAATTGCAGTTGGAAAGTGTAGTTGAAATAATAGGAATAGGCGGTCATTTGAATTGAATTCGAATCGAAAAGCAATTTGCAATTCAATTAATGTTCAACTAAAAAATGAGGGGTGTAGAGGTTGTGGATTAATGGATATGCTAGTCAGTTGTTAAATTTTCACAATTTTCTAACTTATGCGGAAGTTTTGTTTTCATTAAAGCTGATAGTTTCAATAATTCAAATTATCAAGTGTATCGAGCGCGTTCCAATGAAAATTTTTGCAGAAAATTTGAATTTCTAAATTAAAATTATTCAATTCATTTAAAATTTTGAAACTCCCAGTGTTTCAAATGAGCTTTGATGCAATATTTCTCTTTGGAGAAAATTTGTACTTTCGGAATGACTATGAATTTCCCGCAATCCATGGATCAACAGTATTTACAATTTACAGAAAGTTTAGTGCCCTCTAATTGAAATATTGGCAAATTCTTAAACCAAGATTTACAGATTATCAACTATTTACAAGATTGAGCTGTAACGAAGGCGCCTCTCGTCTTCTTTTTGTCCGTGTAACAAAATTGTAATATTTGAAAAATACAGAAATAAACCCAGAATTCCCTTTATTCTACTACAAAAAGTTCAGACTACTTCGACGAGTGCTGTTTATCCTTGGTTCCCTTTGACTTGGTGCGCTCTGAAAATTGAGTTTTAATTTTCAAATTGGTTTCTGATAATCTTACTCTTCTTCTTCTTCTTCTTGCGATCCTTCTTACTCTTCTTCGAAGCGTTGCTAGCAGCGGTCTGTAACATTCTGGTATTTCAGGTTTACTGTTAGATTTCTTACCGAAACTGCCGAGGAGCCCTGAGATTCAGAAGGATTTGCTTTCTGCTCTGCGCCAAGTTCAGTTGCAGTGATCACTCCAGATTCAGGTGCACCACCGTTTGCCTCAGTAGCCGTCTTGACATCAGATTCAGGAGCATCATTCTTAACCTCAACAGCTGTTTTGACTCCAGACTCAGGAACATCGTTCTTGTCTTCAGCAGCAGTCTTTACATCAGATTCCGGAACATCGTTCTTGTCTTCGGCAGCTGTTTTGACATCAGGTTCTGGGGCAACTTGAGCCGGAGAGCGAATCGACAATGCCGTGTTGACATTGGATTCTGGAGCATCGTTGCGAATCTCGTTTGCTGTTTGGACTCCGGTTTCTGGATCATTTGGAGTTTGAGGAGTGGATGAAGCGCTTTCTCCCTTGCTCTTCTTCTTCTTCTTGTTCTTTTTGGAGGCAGTCTCTGAAAAATAAAATGTCAGTCATTATCAGAAATCTATTAAGAACTTACTCTTCTTGTCCTTCGATTTCGACTTCTTGTTCTTCTTCTTCTTATACTTTTTCGAAACATCATTAGAATCCGGTGCCGTTGATGGAGTAGAAACTGCTGATGTTGGAGCCGATCCAACATCCGGGGCCAAACTTTCCGATTTTCCTCCAACACCACCAGCAACATTGTCCTTTGGAGCAATCATCACAGAGTTTCCAGTAACAACATTCTCAGTTGGATACAATCTTTCAGATTTTCCACCAATTCCACCGGGAGCATTGTCTTTCGGAGCCAACATCTCAGAATCCCCGCCAATTTGAATGATTGGAGAGGACTGAGGATCAGCTGGAACGGGAGCAGCGGCTTCTGGAGTTGGTTCGGGAGCTGGAGCGACGACTTGAGGAGTCTCTTGGACAGGGGCTGGAGCAGGTGTTTCAGGGGCTGGGGCAGGTGTTTCAGGGGCTGGGGCAACCTGTGGAGTTTCTTGAACTGGGGCAGCAGCTGGAGCATCAGGAGTTGGCTCAGGTGCAGATTGTGGAGCGAGTTGGGCAGGTTCTGGAACCGGGACAGGAGCTGGGCCAGGCTGTTGAACATCTGGAGCTGTTGGGGCAGGTGCCGGAGCTTCTGGCTGTTGCTGAACCGAAGCTGGTGCAGGAGCCGGAGCAGCTGGTTGTTGATCAGCAGCTTTGGTTGAACTTCTTTTCTGAGTTGTTGTCCTAGTAGAACGAGTGCTTCTAGTACTTCTTCTGCTTTTTGGAGCATCATTTGCACTATTTTTGAAGTAAAAATAGGCAAGAATTGCGGCGATTGCCAGAATGACGTATACGATCATGATCGGTGTTGCTGACTTTTCGTTATTTCAAACTGAAATTGAAAGAAGGTTGTTTGAGTTTATCAGTTCTTTGAGCAATGTTTGACCGCTCAGATTTAGCCTTTGTAAAGAATGGTCAAAGCTTTGTCAAACTTTTGTTGGATCTGGGATCAGAAATCGATGATGCTTCAAAGGACGATTGTGTGGTTGAATCTAGACGAAGATCTCCACTTCTCGTTCAATCTTGCGAGCAAACTGAACACATAATCAAAGACTGATCCAAAGCCTGCGCAAAATCTGGCAAAAGTTTGGCCAAGTTTCGACCATTACTCACAAAGACTGCCATCTATTGGACAACAAGGCCTTCCGGGGCAACGAAACCCCGGAAACCCATGTTAAAATTCTCTGAAAACATATTTCAACTCACCGGTCAATGGACACGTGTCTGAAGTGAAAAGTGATGGAGATCGTCTTTTCGTAAAATCGAAACTGATTTGATTTCTTTGAGATTTGCTCGTTTTTATTAGCCAGCGTGGCTCTTATTTGTTTGTTTTGGAAGTTCACGTTTTCAACTTTTCGATTGTTTCTTTCTAAAAGTTGTTGTTTTTTGATAAATTTAAAATAAATTTTGAAAAATCAAATAAGACGTGATCCATTTTAAAAGCGAAGTGTGACGAAATTCAAAAATTTCCTCCGAAATTCCTCCGGAATACGAATTTCAAAAGTTTGAAAATTTAAGGGGTCGAAGAGGTTTTGGAGAAATGGATATTATCTGTCAAATAACTGACTAAGTGCTGTAGTGGTTATTTCTTGATGTAGCGTCTGTGAGCATTTTGTCTAATTTTATTTGAGATGCTCCAAACTTACCAAATTGTTATTTCTGCCAAAGCTTTGGTAAATTCGCACAAGTGGGTTTTTTTTCGAAAAACTCATAGGAATGGGGCAACATCTACATAAATTTGATACAAATGACTCAAATATAATAAAAATGCAAAAATTGCCATTTTTGAAAAGTTTTGCCATAACATTTGGTTACTGTAGAACTATGCCAGTGGCGAAAAAAAATCTCCAGATTCTCTATTCTACATTTAGCTACCTATACTTCTGGAAAATATTAAAATTTTAATCTCTTAAAGTTTTTCCAAATTTTTATTAATTTTTTGAGTTATCGACCTTCAGTTGCTGTGATTACACAAATAAATACATTTCATTGTTAGTTCAACCCCTATGTTCTTATTAAACTTTGCAATGCCAACCCATTCAATAGTCAGTTTCATATCCCAGTAAAAAGGTTAACGTTTTATTAGCTTCATGCCAGATTTCCATCTGCAGACTCAACTCATCATACTAGTTGCAAAAATCATACGGTAGAAGGACTTTTACAGTAATTCCGTCTTCCCATGAATGACTTAATCTTCTCCTTTTTCCTCTTCACTCCCTCCCGTATGTACTGTTTTTCACTTGAAAATCTCGTCTGGCTTCTGCCATTTGAATGAATGCCTCTTCACTTCCAATACCGAATATACATATACATATCTATATCCAGTTCATTTCGACCAACCATTCCACGGTAATTACAACAACATATCGCCTCGCCTTTTTCTTTTCTGCAGGTATTCCAGTCCTTGTTGAAAGTCTTGGTTTTCTCAATGTCTCGATTGGTTCAAGTTTAGGAGCTCTAAAAACTGAAATATTCAATTGTTTCAAGCTGAGATGCAGAAGTAATTATTTATTTGATTTTCATATTTTGAAAACCCAATTTAAAATGATGTAATTGTATGTTAAACCGTTTAGAAAATTCAAAATGTATTGAGACTGAAAAATTTTCAAATTCCTTTAGGAACTTTAAAAGTAGAATAGTGATGCCAAAATATCCAAATATCACAGTAAAACTTTTCAAAAAATAATTGTAAATTTTTTATTGCTCCAAAAAGTGGCAATTATTCAGTTTTTGCCGATTTTTGGGAAAACTATAACTCGAATCTCTGCAATGTTTGAATATAAGTATTTTCAAAATGAGTATACTATGAAATTCAAATTATAATTTTTAGATCGAAGACTTCCTAAAAGAGTGGCAAAAACGCATTAATTGCCACTTTTTGGCTGTAAATTTAAAATAATTTCAAAACATTTCTGAAAAGTTTTACTATGATATTTGGTTTTTTTGGCACCCATAATATAAGTTGCAAGAAGTAAGTTTTATATTTTTTTCAAAGTTGTTTTTAAATGCAAATGTTGAACCAAAAAAATGCCAAAATTTTTTTTTAATTTAGAAATTCCGGGTTCTCGCACTTTAGTTTTCTGCAAAAATAGGACAGATTGTTAATTTTTGGCATTTTTTCATTGTCTACAACTTCTCATATGTACTAATTCTTCATTATTTTCTACAAACTGTACGACACTTCATTCTGACTTTTAACCCATTAAAGATTCTTGTTCAAGAAGTCAATTATCCTCTCACCGTTTTTTTTTGGCAGAGATTAGCGACAATTATCGACAGTTTTGTTTTACTTCACGGCAGCCAACGTTTTGAACAAGAAAATTACTATTCTTGACTATACTTTTTCGTTTTTTTTTTTCTATTTTTGAACGGCTTAATTCTGTTTTTTTTCTGAAATAATACATGAAGTTTAGTTATCAAAAATAATTGAAAACTGATCCTTGAACTCTCGTCAATTGCCTTTTCCAAGCAGTTACATATTTCTCAAGTACCCATCAGGTCCTTCAAATTTTATCCATTCAGTAGTTTTTTCGACATGCCTTTTGCCTCTTTTCATTTATTTGCACTTATATTGACATTCACACTCACACCTTTTGCCAAAACGGTTTGAGGTATTAGATTTCATTTCTCACTTTTTAAGTTAGATTCTGTTTTGATCTGTTTTCTCAACTCATTAAATTTGCTGTATTAGTGTTTTTAAAAAAATATTTTCATGATAATATAAACAACAGCTTGAAGCAGAATTTTTTTGTTTCGTAGCAATTTTTTAATGTTGTAGGGCTTTTCAAAAAACAAGGGGTCTCAAATTAGGACTAGTATAAGCGTTAGTATTTCAACAAACGTTCATTTCCGAAGTTTTTCTTCAACTTAAATCCAAAATCTGCATCAATAAATTATGCAACATTTCCAAGTTATTTGGAGAACATTTTCCAAAATAAGGGTCAAGAAGGATTACGATTGTATTAACTTTTGGATTAGCACAGTTGACTGGTTTTTGTGTGACCTACTCGTAACTCACAAACAATTTTACAAAGGATTAATTCACTACTTTCTAACTTTTTTTGTTGCCTCCATGTTTAAGTAAACTTGGAATGCGTTCCTGCACCAATATTTTTGCCAGTTGTTTTAGACATAGTTTGTAGTTTAATTGATACTTATTGACATGTTCAAAACAAAGTGAGATATAAGCATTCAGGTGCAATACTAATAAAACAAATATTATATGCTTGTTTAAATATTGAAAATCTCCAAAAAATTTTTGTAGCAACTATAGATATTTAATTTTAATCAAAACTGCTTCTTTTTTTTCTCAAAAAGTTTTCAAAACAGAGCAAATTTCCAAAAAGTGCAACTTTCACCATCTAAACCATTTTTGTGTATTCTCTTGCGTCTTCAATGGTCATCAGTATTATCAGGGAGTGTATAAATATGAACCATACTGTGTCTCTGTATGCAAATATATAAAATCAAAAAGAAAGAAAGAGAGACACACCGATTGTTAGAGGGGAAAAAGGGAAAAGCCGTGCTTATCACTGGACAAACAGAAAAGAGAGAGAATAGAAAACAACGCTGGACAATTCGAACTGTCATTTTGGAACAGCAAAAAGAGTCGGCGAATGATCAAAAAAAGAGTGAAGAGAAGAATGGCAAGTGGCTATTCGCACTAATTTCTCATGCATTTTCCACATTATTTGTGCACTTTTTTTTTGAAAACTTTTTCTTTTTTTTTGTCAGAACAGTTTTTATTCAAAAAACAACTTCCCGGTAACTACATATACTTTCCAAATTTTTTTCCCGATTAGTCTTGCACCCCTTTTGCTCTTCACATATTGAATCTCGGTTGTCTCTGCTTTCATAACTATTTTAATGTTTGAATTTCAGAAAAATATTTTGTAAAACCACAATCAGCATAGCTGCCAAAGTAGGACAATACTATAAATTTTTGGTTTTTTAAAATTTTTTTTGAAATTGTTACAATTTTTCCAATATTTTATGTTCCTATATGTTCCTAAAAATCCCTCAAGAACTAAAAATTAAAATGTTTATTTCTCTTGAAAAAATTTGTTTTCTATTCTCCGGTTTTCCCACTTTTCAGAATAATAGTGGAATTTTTCAAAAATTATCAATTTTTCAAATTTTCGGTTTCGAAAAAATTTTGGCTTCTAGATTTTCCGAAAAAATGCCAGTTTTCATTTTCCAGTTGGTAAAACACTGTGATTTTTAGGGTTTCCAAAAAAATGTAATTTTTTTTGTTGATTTTTCGGTAAATTTTTTTTAAAGATTTCCCGAAAAATTTCCAATTCTTCTCGAATTTTTTTTTCGAGAAAAAAACCTGAAAATAGGCAATTTTTTTCCAAATATTTTGAAAGAAAATTATGTATTTTATCTATTTTTTCATCAATATAAACAAAATTTGATAAGAAATTTTATTTTGTGAATTTTCTAATATATTTTTTTCCGAGTTTTCGATCCTCCGAAACATTGAAAAAGTGAAAATTATTGTTATTCGATTTTTTTTTGGAAAACATGGAAAAATCAAAAAATGTTAAAGACAAAAGCACATAGTAATAACGTTTGTGGGAAAATTTATATTTTCATATATTCCCTTTATCCTTTTCGTTTCCAAATTGTCTTTGTTGTTTTTATTGAACAATTAAATATCTATGTTTCAAACTGTTCTATTTCATTGTTTATTCCATGAGGATTCATGATTTTCAATTGAAACAAAATCTTTCTCAATATTTTCATCACATCAACTTACACATATTCATTTTCTCATCTTGAAACTTTTTATATTTAAAAAAATATTTAAAAATATAGTAAAATTCCAGAATGGGTGTATACGATGACGTGTGTACATTTGACTTTTCTCCAACTTCAACAGTTTCAACGTCTTCTTCTTCTTCTTCTTCAAGCTCATCTGAATTAGCTTCACCGGTCAGTTTCTATCTTTATTTTTTAAAAATTAGTTTTTACTTTGACACTCAAAAATGAAAACTTTTGTAAATTTTCCCGAAATCCCAAAACAACCTACCTGATTGTTCATGATTCATAAATATTTTCCAGGTCTACGAGAACGTAGAAGAACTAACAGGACTATGTTCTCGAAGTTGGAAGATGATGGGAAAACGGAGTTCAAAACCTTCGATGAGCGATTTTTTGGCTCAATTGCCACCTCCTCCACCTTCTTTTGATGAAAAAAGTGAACGTTATGGTGCAGGATTTGGGAAAAGGTAATTATTTTGAAAACTTGAATGAGTGGCCCTGTAAAAACAGTGGGGTTCAAATTACAACACTCCTTTCTTTTCTTTTAATTTGAAAACGGGATATTTGAATTTTCAGAAAAAATTTTGGCACGAAATTTACTTTTTTTTTAAATTTTAGTAAAAATTCGTCTCATAAAATTTTTTTTTTCGATAACTTCTAGAAAGCATTAGAACAACTTTGAAAATTTCTGGAAAGATTTTATAGAACTTACTAGAAACTTCTAGAAACTCTTGGGACTTGAAAAATCAAAAAGTTTTGTAAAAAATTTGAGAAACTTATAGAAGAATTGGTGAAGCTCTAGAAAATTTGGAAAAATTCTGGAACGTTTCAGACGCTACCAAGGCTTGCCGAATTCTAGAAAAAAATGCAAAAGTAATTATAACTTTAAATACCAAACGTTTTGAACACTTTGTCTAAGTCGTCTGCAACTAAATCTTTTCCACCAGATTAGTCACATCGTTGCAAGACGGCCATTCTTTTTTTCTGGCAAATTGCCAAATGTTCTGTGATCTTTCCGAGTGAATGATAAATCGTCTCTATAATTGAATCATCAAAATGATGCCGCAATATTCGATGTTGCATGATGGATTTTTATGTATATACATGACAAAAAATTGTCTGGCTTTTTAGAAACTTATGTGGTTTCAGGAAAAAGAAGTAGAGATTATATTTTACAAGGCATCAAGAAACATTTATTTGATAATCTTGAAGAATTTGAAAACTATGGATTTCTCAATGAGTAATCTTTTTAAAAAATGTTTCAGCTACTTTTTAAATACCTAATTGTAAATAATATTTATGTTAATTGAAAGAGGACTGCAAGGTACAAAGAAATTGAAAAAATAGGCTTCAAACTGCGAAACAGCATATCTGGAATTGTATTCAGTCCATTTTTCTAAATAAAAAATTAATTTCTCACAGTGATTTTTGAAAATTGTGAGAACCCAAAAATAATTTAGGTTGCTTTTGAAAAAAATAGATTTTTTTGTTGATGAAGTTGGCTGAAGACTTTTAGATTTTCAATAATTTTTCGAAATTTACCACACATTGAAGTAAAAACCAAATAGCATAATAATTTTTTTTAAGATGCCGGAAAAAAGTGATGAAAACTAAGTGTCAATTCGAAATTTAAAAAATCAAATTTTTTGCAAAGCTATGGTATTTGGTTTTTTCAACGGTTTTTCTACTCGTCAAATAACCGAATATCTGAATCAAACTTTTCAAAAAATTCATATGAATGGTTTATAGGCACACCCCACTAGCCGTACCCAAATTTAAAGTGTTTCTCTGTAGCTCATACTTCTGATAAAGTCTATTTAAAAACTCCTTTTTCAGAAAGAAGGCTCAGAAATTAGATTCATAGTTAGCAGGCAAGCCAAGCGTTTCGCAAAATAAATTTTTTTAAAAATAAATAGTAAATATCCTTTTTCCTGAAAAAGTGTCTAAACGAACAAGTAAGAAAAGTATTTCAGAGTGGTAGAATCCTCCACCTCAACAGCTTCATCATCAGCATCATCCCGTCGTCCAATAATCTCTTCAAATAATCCACCCTCTTCGTCACCTGTTCCTCTTCATGTCTCATCATCTACAATCCCTCCTCCACCTCTTCCACCTCTTCCAACAACTCTTCATTCAAATTCTCAGATTTCTCGTTGTTTCGACATGCGTCCTCTGTCACTTCCCCATAAAGAAATGCAGAGAATCGAACGAGAACAGTCACACAGGTCGGTCACACTTCTTATTCCTAATCGGTTTGATATTCCTGATTATTATGCATATACTCCCGCATGCAATGCAAGGTAATATTCCAGTTATATGTTCACATGGGAAAATTTAAAATTATATAACTTTTCCGTTAGAAAAATATTTTGAAAATACACTATGCCTTTTTTCATCTATTTTTTTCATCTATCTGAAATATCTGAATAATTCAGAACGACCCCAAAACACTAAATTTTATATTGAAATAAAAAAAAAATACTTTGAATATTCATCTTGGCAATTTAAAATATCTATAAAAATTGTCATTGCCTTTCTTAATTTAAATAGGAAGTATAACTTTTATTGAAACCCAAAAAAACTAGAATTAAAAAAAACCTACTTTTGAAATTTAATTTTTAACATATAGTAGGTAGGCTTGAAAATGCCTACATATGTGCCTTTAAGGCAAAATGAATGTGGGGTTTTTTTTTGAAATATACTCAAAACTGGACCAAGAAAACCATTCAGTTTCAGTCCAAGTTTAGGCATGGGCCAAATTTCTCTGAAGAATGAAATTTTCTTTGCAACTTTTGTTCAACATCCAAAATTATTGCTTTGCCAAAACTAGATTTTTTGACTATTATTTTCAGCAATTTTTAAAAAAATCTTAAATCTTTTCCACTGAGATTTGGACAATTTAGCATCACCGCTGTAATCAGAAACATTATAGAGAAAAAATATTTTTTAATTTACAAATTTTTGTTAAACTCCAAAAGAAGAATAGAAAATCTGTGAAAGGTTGAGAGCTGTAATAGTTCAAGTTTAAAATCTTCGACCTTTCAAAACTTGCCTCAAAACTTTCTAAAAAAGTTTCTTCAAGTTTGAAAAAAGTTTCAAACTAATAATTATCTGATCTCTGTTCGGTTTGACACTTTCCCTTGAAACTTTCTTCGGATCTTTTAAACATTCAAATACTTTCTCTTTTCCCTTTTCATAAACTAACTTTTCTTTTGGAAATTTTCCCCACTTCAGCCTGTACATCAAAGGGAGGCTTCAGTCCATTGACCATAGAAACAGCGACTTGCAAGTGACCGTTGACGTCATTTATATACGGAGAAGTGAATGTTCTAGATCTTTTTGTTTGCATATCCTAAAATCCGGGTATTGTGTAATAATGATAAATGGGTTGATCTTTTGATTTACAGGGAATGAGTAAAATATTTATTGCAGAACGGTGCGCGTATTAATTATTGATTTAAAAAAATAAAAAAATAGAGAAGCTTATATTTAATTCAAAAATAATAACTATAATTGTATAAAAGTTCAAAAAGATCTACCGAAAAATACTTAGAACAATTTTTTTTTGCCAAATTTGAATATTATTACTTTTTTAGACCTTTTCAAAATTTTCAAAAAAAATCGATATAGTTTTAAAATCAATAAAATATATTTCCATACTTATTTCTGATTTTTTGAATAGTTGAAGTCTTTGTTGGAGCTTTTAAAAAGTCTTACCAAGAAGATTTGACACACACCTTTGGTATTTTTCAGCAAATCTATAGATTTTATTGCTTTCACTTCATAAGTTTGAACCGATTTATTTTTTTTTCGATTCTAGGTGAATGTGTTTTGTTGCAGGAGCATGGTGAACTTTTGTGAACTAAATAAAAACTGATTGCTAAATTTAAGATTTTTCGCAGAATATTAAACAACCAGAAAACAAATTTTTTTTGCGATTTTCAAGCACTTTTTAGTCTACACTTTCTGAATTTTAACTGCGCGTAGGTGTTGCTTTTTCCAAAAATTTCCGACTTTCACCAGTTTCCACAAATGCCATCACTCCAAAACCAACAAATTTTTATTCCAGAGTGCTGATAATAACACTGTTGATAATCACAATATTCATTGTGATGATTGCACTGGGTATCTACACATTCTACGATGTGATTGTCGAGCACATCAACAATATATCCGGAACTTTCTGAACAACTAACACAACAATTTGTACAATTTTTGACTAATCTGGTATCTTTTTTTCCTTGCGGGTTTTATTTTGTATTTGTCTGAAATTCTGAAAATAAAGTCGAATAACGAACTTTTTTCTTTGACATTTTATTTTATATCGTTGGTTTTGAAAATAACTATTTCATTTTTGAAAAGTTTTCAATTTTTGTAAATGTCGATATTTAATCGTTCAACTTTAAAATTTTCGCTGATCATCGGTTTTTGGTAGATTTTCGGGAAATTTTTGAATTTTTATTTTGATTTACTGGGTTTCAAGAATTTTTCTTATTGAAGTTAACAAATTTCCGATTAAAACAAAAAAAATTTCACAAAAATTCCTGCCTGCCTGCCTGCCTACACGAGTGCCTACTGCCAATATAGATGAGATCATTTATAGCTTCAGTTCAACTTTAAGATGGCAAAAAACAAGTGAATTTTTTGATTCAAAAATGATTGGTTTGATTTTCTGAACTCAATTTATCCGTACTCCTCACATTCTTTTTCAATCATCTGACGCTTTTTGGTCATTGATCGTCAAAAGTTGAATAAAACATAGTATCAATATTTCTACCGTTTTTCTTCTCTTTTCGATTCTCTTCTCTTTCGATAAGAAAAAAAAGAACATGCTTCGCCTTTTCATTCTCTCACTTTATCGGATTTTATAGCGGAAAACCAAAGAAATGAGTAAATGGTGAGAAGAGGAAATTTGTAAATGGTGAGAAGAGGTTTGTAGGAAAGCAAACATATGGGAATAAGATCAGGTAGATCAAGTTTTATAGGGGGATCGGAAGATCAGGAAAAACACTAGAATATATGTAGATAGCGATAGAAATGACCAGGGTGTGTCCAAAAGGGATATAATTTAAAATCAATTTAGGCATAGTTAATTTGAAAAATGAGTTTGTTGTTGTAACCAAAGTTACGGATAGTTAGAATTAGAATTTTCGAATTTGATCTTTAGAAACCGCCATTTTTGTTAAAAATTTGTGTGACGTCACAGTTTGTACAGGGTGGTCCTTAATTATTGCGACCACTTTAGGGCACTGTAACTTTTTTTTGGTCAGCGAGCAAGACAACTGAATATACACATTTTATTGGTTAGAAAAAATCAAACTTAACGACATATAAAACTTGACATTTACCACCACCTACAGCCGCACAGAACTCAAGACACTCAAAAATCCACACGGCCGTGGGGCGCAAGTGGGCTCGAATTAGCTTATTGGTGATTTTTAAATGAGATACATTTAGTGATTTAATATTTTGATTATATATTAAGAATACCCTTGATACAACAAAGCTTTTTACAAATAAGTTTTGAGATTGGTGTCCGGTGCCGGATGTGGCATCTTGTGAAAGTTGATAAAGTCAAAAAAAGTAAGCTCCCCCAAGTTTTGTAAATTTTCTTTCTTACCAGCTAACAATCCTTCATGTTGAAAATGCCCCTTAAAACTTTCGGTGGGAAATTGCTGGAAATAAATATTTTGCCGCGAAGTTCGAATTTTAATTTTTTTGAAATCATTTTGGCGGGATTTCAAAATTTAATTTATTGAAATCACTTTGGCGGGAATTCAAAATTTTAATTTTTCCAAAACATTTTGCCGGTAATTCAAACTTCAATTTATTGAAAACATTTTGAAGAGGTGTTGATATAGGAGTTAGTGGAGAATAATGTCAAGGTACTGTAGTGGTACTGTGGGGGGGGGGGCACTGTTGGCACACGGTAGGGACACTGTATTTTGCAAAACATCCCCTTCTGAGCTTCAGGTGAAGTATTGGTTTGGGAGTTCATGGGGGATAATGTGAAAGTACTGTAATGATACTGTAAGATTACATTTTTTCATGATGAGAAATTTTTGAGTGATTGAAGGTATGTGTGTCAAGTATTTTGAATGTCACCAGTCGGTGCCCGCGCCGTAGGCGCGGTCAACGGCTGGTATAATAATAATAATTTATTACGTTCTTGAAGAAGCGTGAAAAGAAAATAAAGATAATACAAACAAAGGTTCATGGTTAGAGGGTGGACTGGGAGATTGTGGGCATAGTGAAAGAGCATGAGAAGGAATAGGATTTAAAAATCAGCAGAAATAATAGGATTGTAGAGAATGAATTTTATTGATCAAGAGTAGATTTCGTTCGTTTCCTAACTTAGTTATCCTTTTTTAAGTTAGATATAAATTTGAGAAATGTCCGTTGGCTTACTGTTCAGTTAACAAAAAAATGCTTTCTAATTTCAGATCTACATCCGCTCCAAGAGAACTTCCTTTTACAACGCGTTCTAGTGTTGTCCGAGAAAGTAAAAAAGTTAGGTACTTTCAGATCTATTTTACCGTTTAACATTTTCAAAATCTATTTTTTATCGGTTGTCAGATGTCGTCCTTGCAGCGTTGTGAGCCCAAATAATTCATTTATTTCGGACGAGGTTTTATATTCCGGATCACTTATTGAGAGCTACTTGCCTACAGTCCTACTATATAGACGCCTTGTGAAAGAATTTTGAACTGCTTCGATGGCTTTACTGCTTTGGTGAGCTATATGTGTGGTACACATTATTTAGGTAAGATTTTTAAGGTTGCAACGGTGTGCGCAGTTGGTATAAAGTTTTCAAAATTATTTCTGGACCCTCCGACCAGTTCGCAATAAAAGTTGCCACCCACATTTTATGTGCCCGAAAATGTGTTAAAAAGGGGTGTAGGTGCCCTTCCTTTCGTTTTGTAGAGCCTGGAAGGAATGGAATTTGGTACGAGATGACATAAATTCAGAGCAATTCTGAAAATTTAAAAGTTACAGTGGAAGTTATGAGAAAGAGAAAGAAAGCAGATACTCTGAAAACATTTCAAATTGGTCTTTTTTTAAATCTAATTCAATGTGGTCCTCTGCCTTTAAATTTATTATAAGATCCCTCCTCTCTCAAATGACAGAGGTTTCTAATGCTCCCATGAATAAAACAGAACAATCGATTTAATCAAGTTTCAATGCAATGAAATTTGACAAAAAAAAAGAAAAAGAAACAGAGAAAATAAAAACAATACACCGGTATTTTCGAATCGTGCGACAAAGTTGACCTACGTCGTATGTACAGAAAAATAATTTAATTCCATCGAATTTTTGTGAAACTGCCAACTGATAATATTGAGTTAATAATTTTACTAATATATCCCTATTGAGGTTTCAAAGTTGAAAACGATATTGGTGGAGGTGGTTCAATAATTGAAGTTAATGTCTTATTAAGATGTAAATGAGTTGTATTCCCAGCATCTCCATAAATGAATGCAGGTCTCATATCGACTATAGTTGTTACTGCTCCAACAATTAAAACAATTAATAATCCGAGAAGAATTGCAGTATAAATTGGAACGCATGAAAATGGAGGACGTGGATGGAAATCGGTTCGTTGAGCAGGCTTCTTCTTTGGCTTCTTCGCTGTTACAGCACATTCGAGATCTGGAAAAATTGGGAAGTTTTTGCTGTGCTCTTAATTCGCAAAGTAACTTTCTTTAGTAGTGATTTTTAAGTGGAAAACATTTTCAAATGTGTGAAGCTTAACGACAAACTACTAAAGCTCTCTTTTGTTAATTGTTCTAAAAAATATTTTTTACTAATTGCACGTGGTGTCAGACTGTACGGTTAGATCTACAAAAATGCGGGAATTTTTTCCCCAAAAAATGTGACGTCAGCACGTTCATGCGAAATAAGTTGAGAGCTCTGCCTTTAAATTCCCGCAATTATCGTGAATCTACGTAGATCAAACCGACATGGGACACTGTGACACCACGTTTGATAGGTAGAACATCTCCAGTGAAAAACACTTTTAAGAACGTACATGACTAAATATATCATGACTTTTTCAAAAAAATTTTAATTTTTTTAAAATTTTCTGATAAAAGTGCAGAAAATTTTTATGGGAAAAATTAAATATTTTCTTCTTTTTAAAAACTCCCTTCAAGTGCATTGATAAGTAATATTTTGGAAGATGATACGTTTTTTTCCAAAATTATTTTTTTAAAAACCTAATTTAAAAATCGTTTCTCGATATTTTGAAAAATTGAAAACCCAAAATCTTAAGCTTTTAAAATTAAATAAACCATAAACTTGCAGATACCAAATAAGTAAAAGTCGTGGTGAAATTTTTCTAAAATTTAAACTAAAATTTTTTTTTACTAAATTTTCTTCTCACTTGTTTTTTTTCAGACAATTTTTTTCCAATTTCCTCAACTATTTGAAGTAAAATAATTTCAGAATTGATTTTCAAAAGTATGTCGTAATTTGAAAATGTACCTGTTTCGCCACTCATTTCTTGAGATAATTGGCTATTTCCAAATAAAAAGTGTAGAAATAGTAAAGCAATATACATAGATCACGTGAATTTTTCAAGAAGCAAAAAACAAAAAGTCGAGACTTTGTATGTTCATTTGAACATTGACTAACTGACACAAACAGAGAGAATGAATTTTGTTTTGAGGTTTCTTCACTCACACTTTTCTGTCGAGAATTTAATTTTGAAATACTCTGACTTGTGGTTGAAATTGTATTTTTGGCAGAGATTAAGAGTACCTTCAATTTTTGTGGTGGTCTGACTGACCTGGATATTCGGATTTTTAGAATTCAGTAGTTTGATTTGATAGTCAAAAAGTTTATAAATAGATTGTAAAATTACATATTATCAAATTAAGCTATTTTTTTCGAAAATTTTTTTTTTTTAAATTTGTGAAAGCTATTGTTGAAGACAAAATTCAATAAGCTGACCAACGTAGGAAATCTTTTAAAATAAATTTCCTGCTCAACTGAGGAACAGATGAAAACTTAAGCTAATAGTGAGGGGCCACACAAACTGAAAAATCACGGAAATCAGAAAGCAGTGCATTCGGAAAAACAATTGAAGTTATTTCAAAGAGCCATACAGTTTTGATGGGTCCCGCCGTTTTATTTATTAAACTTTTCCAAAATTTAAAAGTTTTTAACGTTGAGACGGTTCAACAAGCAAGAGCTGTGTACCGGACAGTAAATTGTCGGTATTTTGATAAAAAATTTTCCAAATGACGAAGGCTATATAGTAACCGGCAGAAAATCAAAATTTGGCCAATGTGAATAGACCTAGAGTTAGGCAAAAAAATTTCGAAAATTATGAATGCGAGGAAGGAAATTTAGCGAGATTTTTGTTATTCAGAAGACTACAAAATGACCAAAAATGTGATAAAGGTAGAGTAGCGCCAATGAAGAAAGTGTTTAAAACTACTCCTATGGTGTAAAAATGACCGATTATCATAATAAAATGTGTCAACTAGTTTTTGAAATTTTGTTATTTACAGTCAAAAAGTGACAATAACTAAGTTTTTGTCACTCATATATGTGGAAGACGACAAAAAATGTTTCCCACATTCTTTATACTGTAACTTTATTTGTTTTAATTATTCGTATTAAAACAATATAGGGGTCGGAATATGGGGCATTACTTTGGATTTCCTCAAAAGCTCGTATTTTTCAAAATTTTGGCAATATGCCAAAACTTTGACCGGAAATTATGAGAAATCTAAAGTTTTTGGAGTGTTTTATTATGATACTCTGTCGTTTTGGTTCATTATAAGTGCATTTAGACAAAATCCCCACTGGCGCTACTACACCTTTAACAAACTCTATTATAACTAATCCTAATTTTTTATAATTTGAAAGGATCTCTTTTTTGTGGCGCTTTATATATTTGTCATTTGAAGCAACTTAAATCAAAATAGTCAACTTTGAAAATGTTTCAAAAAGCAGTTCACACGAGATGACAAGCAGTGTTGGTTACTAACCTGCTTCAACAATACACTGTCGACTGCTCGACGGTGCAATTGTTGAGTTCAACTCATCGATTTCAAACACAGCTGAATCCGATTCCATCATTTTTGAATCTTTCTCCGAATCCTTACTTTGAAATCTTGCAGATTTTACTGATTCTTCAACTTTTCCGTCTTCTTCTTCTTGTGGTTTTTCCTTTGGATTTTGATTTATATCTTTATCACTTGACGTCTTGTGCATTAGAGGTATGATTCTGAAAAAATTTTGAACAGGGAAGAAAAAAGAGGAAATCAATATAAAGAAAAGAGGAAATCGAAACGATTTCTCTCATATTTATGCGCTTTTTTTGATCGCGGGTCTTTTATAGTTTATGAGACGAAAACGGCCCGATATTCTTTAGTTTTTTGTTAGTTTGAATCTCAAAAATTTTACAATTGTATGTAGGTAAATGTACCTGCCTACCTACCTACCGCCTGATTCTAAAACTTTCAAGTTTCTCATGATCAATTTCAATAAGTTTATCGAAAGTTACTTGAACCTTGAATTGGGCTTGAAGATCTAGCAAAAAGTCTGCTTTGTATTTTTCCAAAAAATGTAAAATTTGTTGGTTGAAAAGTATTATTTTTAGGAATTTGAAAAATTAGAAATAATCGTGAAAATATTTGAAAAACTGAAATTTTTTGAAAACCTTTTCAAAATTAAATTCGAATTGGTGAGAAGATTTAAAAAACTGCAAGTATTAAATCAAATCCTTAAATTTCTTTTTTTTTTGTTCTTGTAAATTTTCCGATTCAATTTTCTGTCAAAAACATCAGAGAAATCAAAAAAAATATTTAAAAAAAACGATTCACTCTTCCCAATCGTGACTGATGAAGTGTGTCTCTGTAGTAGTATTCGATGTTTTATTTACTCAATAAATATTTTGAGAACACTCGTGAAAAAGAAACGAAAATTTTGAATTCTAGACTGTAATATAATTTATTGTACAACTGATAAATTCTATCATAAGCAACAAAACAACTGAAAAAAAACAGGAATTCAAAGTGACGACTACATTTCAAAATTCGTGAGACCGTTTAGAGTACACAAAATTTGGACGAGGGTAGAACCATCTGCCAATTTGATGAATGGGGGGATTTGGAGATTTAGAGATTTAGGGTATATCAGGTACACATAAATAAAATGTAAAAAATTTTGAATTAAAAATGTTTAAAAATCATTTCTTATGAATAAATATGCTCAATGACAAAATAGGGAAAAGTACCCGAAATACTAAACCGGCCAAACTTTCCTACCTGCCTACCTGCCTGCCTACGTACCTCAGAATCTGAGCGTGAGCGCATATATTGGCAAATCTATTTTTCGAATTTCAATTAAGCACTCCTGTAGGCACCCTCAGAGGCACGGACTAGCTTCAGAGTGTTCTATTTTTGTTTAGGTTTTTAAACACCAAAATTAAAATTTTTGTAATTTTTCAGAAGGGATTTTTTTTCAGGGCGATAGGCGGGTGGGTGTGGGTCGCACCTAGTTTTCAAAATTAGTTTTAATATAGAAAAAAAACAAATAAAATGTCGAAATTTTAACCTTTTTGTTTCTCTCTGTTTTACAGAGGATTCAGAACCAGCAGTACGTTAGAGAATGTCACTTGACCCAGTGAAAAACATTTCGAAAAAATAAAATATAGAGTTACCAGTAGTAGTAGTTCCCAAGTGTTTTCAAAACTTGGACACCCAAAAATGGCTAGCAAAAATACATTGTTTCTGTGGAACCGAAGAAGAGAAAATATGACGAAAATGGATGTGTTGGTTGTTGGGAGAAATAGAGATGATTCTGAAGTGGAAGTGGTCAAAGAGAAATAGCTTGTGAATCAGAGAGCCGCAGAGAATCAGGAGAAGATTTTGAGAATGAAACTGGTTTTGAGGGGACCGATGTGTTGAGAGAAAGAGAGATGAAAGACAGGAGTGACGAACTTTTTTGTTTTCTTTTGTTCATTCGGATCTGATTAAATATTCAGTTATGGATAGGCACATAGTCAGGCCTACGTGCCTGCCTACTAATCATTTTCTGCATTTTTTGGCGTGGGCAGTGATAAGATTTATGGAAGTTGAAGTAACTGTAAGAAATTTTGAAGAATTCTGTTCTTCTTAAAGCAGCCTCGAAGGCAGGCAGGGATTTTGTGAATGCCTACAATTTTTCCTACAACATTCTTTTCCTACAACGGAAGCATACAATAAACTACAACGACACTTTTAGATTTTCGGGTTTTAGAAAAAAAAGAAGTTCATAAATCGTAAGAAGAACATTTCCCTTGGGAATGATAAAATCATCTAAATTTGGGCATTTTTCGGTAGAACAAACCCCTTATCAAATCAAAAAGTGAACAATTTGTTTTAAGAATTTTTCAAATATCGAACTACATAGTTTGGTGAATCATTTTTAATTTGGATTTTGTTAAGAAAACAAAATGAATTAATACCTGCATTTTAGTCTCCTTAAAATCCGCATTAGCAGACGGAATATAGCTTGAAGGCAAATAACAAAATAAGAATATTCAACACAGAAAAAGAATTCAGAAAAAGTGGCTGAAATTTTCTCGCGTTTTCAGATGTTTGTTATTCAAGAAATACGAGCTATTTGGCAGTATTATTGATGTAAAAGGAGAAATTAATGCTAATTTGAAAGGGAGAGAAAATATAGAAACATATGGAATAAAAGATTTTAAACATGAGCTCAAAAATGACACGTAAAAACAAGTCTAATCTTAACATTTTTCGAGCTCGGCAAATTCGGCAAACTTGCCGAGCTCAGCAAACGGTAAATTCGGCAAACTTGCCGAGCTCAGCAAACTGCAAATTAAGTAAAAGCATTTCAACATGCGCGCCTTTTAGGGTTATTCAAGTGCATTTCTGTTCTTTTTGCACCATTTTTTTGTCCATCTTTCCCCTAAATTTATCGCTTTTCCCATACTTTTTCCATAAATAAAAACAGTTTGTATGAGGAAGCAAAAATAAGAAAATATTGGTGAAAGGCATTAGTAGCTAGGCGGCCATACATTTTTTAAAGCTAAATGATTAGTATATATGATCGCGAAAATCACAAAAATGGTGTTTTCTCACTTGAGCGTATTTTTGAGAATTCCCACAAGCTTCTTCTTCAGTGGTTTCTCCTCATTTTGAGTTGGAGCAGTGAATTCAGCTGTAAGATGTCCAAAATCTCCAGATGTTTTTCCGGCGACAGAAGGTGCAATTGTTAGGATTCCCGAGAATTGTGAAGAACTGAAAATATTTATAATTATTCAAAAAAAAATTTTTTAATCGGAAAGTAGTCATCAATATGCGTCACATTTTACGACCATTTTTGCTCTCAAAATTCAGATTTGGAATATGTAAATTTTGAAATCTCCAGAACAACAGAATATAATAAATAGGAAGCATATCACTTAGTAAATTCAATTTTTTAAAGAAAAAAAAATGAAATCAAGAAGAGGCTGAGTCAGAGTCTAGGAACATACAAACACTACCAAACCTAGTCACTCTGTAAATATTTAGAAACATTTATTTGCAGGTTTAGGCAAACGATAGTGAGCGGTTTTTTGAATTCCTTTCAATACTGGAAACCCGAGAAAAAGTTACAAGTTTTAGCATTGGGTCTCGCCACGAAATGTTATGAATTCACAAATAGTTTAAATGTACTTAACTTCATCTTCAGGCACAAATATGCGTGCCTCCGAGATAGGCGTACCCCTGAGTTAGACCTGAGAAGCATTTTGTGTGCCTGCCTGAGTGCCTGCAAGGTAGGCCTGCAAGACATTTTTTTTTCTAATATTCTGGTGCCTACAAGATAATCATTGGTATTATCCAACGCGCCTAACTGCGTGCCTACATGACCTAAAATAATTTCAAGTGTCTGCGTTGGTGCCTACAAGGTATGCCTGAGAGGTGTCCAGCATGCCTACTTGCGGGGCTACGGGGTAGACCTAAGAAACGTCCTGAATACCTAAGAAGTCTGGTAACCTCGAAGTCCTCCAACATATTATGCGACATGAATGCCTGTCTACAAAACAAGCTCTTTCGCCTACTTGTGTACCTAGGCCCGTCTGCCTACTAGGGAAACATATTTATTCCTACGTGGAGGGTTTGAATCAAAACATAAAAAAGTAAATATATTATCAGCCGATAAAATGTCAATGAACAATACAAATAAAAATCACAAACTAAATATGGAAATCGACATAAAAATTCCCGAAATAACCAATTCACTATTGACACATCTTTGAAGGTTATATTTTTGCATAATCCTTTCAAATAATCGTGTTTTATATTTCGAAACACTTTTTACTGATGACGTCACCTACGGGAAACCCTTACACACACACATAAAAAAACAAGTGACCTGGAAGAAAATAGTAATTTATTGAGAAATTGAGTCAGCTGGGAGGAAAAACAAATAAAATACGGGAACACAGGGTAAGCGGGTCTCGTTTCTATGGTGATATTTGGATGCAAATTGGGAAGTATCTTCTTTCTTTGTGGAAACAAATTTGAATGGGAGGATACTGAAGATTAAGTGGGGATTATAGGATAAAAGTGTTGAGATATATATATAGAAAATTGATGTACCCGGGATGTACGAAAAGGATCAAACCGAAAAGTAATTTGTTGCAATTATTTGTTTTTGTTGAAATATCTTAAGCAAAACAAAAGATCGGTTTTCGCTGCGATTTTCCCCCAAAATCAAGACATCGGGTCTTGGCACGATCGACGCTTTTCATCTACAGTAGCCATTTTCTGGATACTTTTTTCTTTAAAATGTTTTTCTTTGGAAAATTTATCGAAAAAATAACGAAAAAAGTTTCAAGAGAATTTTTGAAAAATAAAAGAAATGGAATTGACCGTGGGCAGGGTACGGTAGCAGCAAAAAAGAAAAAGATTAAATTTTGAAAAATGAGAAAAAAAAATCAATTTACCTTCTCGTAATTCCCTCATCCATGTAATCGAAAATGTCCGATCCGTCTTCGCTGTTAGTTTCTGGAATTCTTTAGATAAAGACGCCCGAAACCGCACAAAAACTAAAAAATTTTCTGTGAAAAATTTTCCACAAAAAAACTTCAGCCAAAAAATGTTTACTTCAATACAGATTAGCGGGGGTCATGTGCAATAATATTTGGTGTTTACATTGTCTCGTACATCTTATTTTTAAGCACGAAAATTTTGAATTCAAAAGTTTTCAGGAATTTATTCTGAAAAATGAGAAATTTGGCAGAAAAACTTCAAGGGAGGACGAATTTAGTGGATTGGTCTTGCCGCGCGTTATGAAAAATATTTTGTGTATGCGCCTTTAAATTTACAGTAGGAAGTTACTCTAGGAAGTTATCGAATTTTTAAGTGCATTTTTTTAATTTACTGGTTTAATCCTGGGAGTAACTAGAGAAAGAAAAACAAAAATAAGAATTCAAGATTTAAAAAAAATTTCGAGACCATAAATACTCACTTCTCAAACTTGCTCTGAAATTTTTAGGAATCCCATCGAATGATCCAGTTTTTGGTAACATTTTTACACGATTGAAAGAGCTCAACGCTTCTCAAAACAGTAGAGTGACCGAAGTAATGGTCAGTGCTCTGAGACTTAAGCTCAATGAGCTCCTCCTCGGACGAAAAGTTTGCTCGAAAAGTGTCCAATGCTGCTGGTCACTTTGCTTTTCGTGTTCGCAAATAAAAAGTCATATCTGCGTCTCTCGATTTTCTTCACTCTTCCCTTATGTTGTACTTTTTCTTCCCAATAACACTTCCGTTTTGGACACAAAAACTATGCATAAGTGAGATGTGGCTTTATAAAACAAAATAACTTGTAGATGTACAAAAGATTAGAGAATCACATCATGAGGAAATATGAGAACAGATCGATTTGAATGGAAATTAATTTAAATTGAGGGATAATTGATAGAGATTCATTTGATGGCTTCAGTCTTCGAATTGACTTATCTTCTTCATGTAGGCACGTAGAGCGTCGGTTTCTTTTTTCATTCTCAAAAGTTGTTCAGATGATTTGTGATTCTAGAATTAAAAATAATAATAGAAACGCTGAATGTTTTCAGATAACAAAAAGCATTTCTCAGCTTCAAAATCTCCCCTATCTCACCGATTTAGTGTGCTGCCCCGGTTGGCACTTCCTCTGGAGCTCATCTCGCTCGGCTTGCATCTGCTCCAACGACTTCAGGTCACTATTTGCACAATCTGAATTTAAATTAATTAATTAATTATTATTATAAAACCAGAAAAGTTCCGAAAACCCACCGAATTCCAGTTCTTCTTTCTCGATTCTCAATTGTGCTATCTTTTTGCGATTCGTCTCGATTTGCTGCTCTTCGATGAGAACTTGAGCGAGTAGACGTTCGACTTGTGCATCTTTTCCTAGCAAACTATTCTCGAGGAATTGCTCAGCGTCTTTGAGAGCTTCGAGTGAGATTGCTTGTGTGTACAGCTCGAGGAGGCCTTCATTATGATTTGGATTCATTTTAGTACTGAAAATAAGTTTGAATTTTGTTTGAAAGCAGATTTTTATATTAAAAAAGCAATTTCAAGAAGAAAACAAGCGATAAATGCAAAATACGTCTTCAAAAAAAAAAGATAAACGCGCCAAAATAATAAATCGCTGTGAAAGTGCGCCGCAGTGTTGCGACGAAGACCACGCCCACATTCCCGTGCCGCACATTTTGCCCGACTTATCAATTTCTATTCTGTTTGCAAGTTTTTTTTTCCTCAACGAAATTATCGATTTTTATAATTTATTCGGTTTTTTATCGAATTTATATTCATTATTTTCAGGTAAAATGGCCACTGGAGCAGAGTTTCGGCAGGATATGCCTCCAAAAGGAGGCTATCGTGCATTCAACTTCCATCGCACTTTTCCGAAGCTTGTCTGGAGTCGTGAGTTGTTTTTTTTTGCTTTAAAATATTACTCGAAATGAAACAACGCAAAACGCCGAAAAAATTGAGAAGAATGCTGTGAAATACAGAATAAATATTTTGAAAAACGATTCTCAAGAAACTTTAAAGAATAAAAAGGCTTAGACGCTATTTATAAAAATAAAGCTGTTTGTCTTGAGCAATAAAATATAAATGACAGAGAACGTTTTTAGCATAATATTTTGGGATCAGTTTGCTATTTTGCTGTAATTTTTGATATTTCACACTATTTTCTATAAATAATATAACGCGAAGAATAAATACATTTTTATCAAATTTATTGTTGAAACAGTATTCTATTTTTAAGTTTCTGTCTATCAAATTTTGATTCAAAACACAAAACTTTCTTAAAATCAATCACAAATTTAAGCTGGAACCGTCGTCGCCGCCATTTTCGGAGCTACTGCCTACGGAGTCTATGCTGCTCTTGAAGGAAAGAAGAAGGACATGTAAGATAACTAGTGAATTTATCTCCAAAAATATCAAGTTTACAGCACTGAAAAGTTCGAAGATGTTGACATCAACAACGCAATGGAGCCGTTCTTGACTGCCGAGCGTGACAGATATTGGCTCAAATTGTTGGCCAAGAATCGTGCTCTGGAAGAGGAAATTATGAAGGATGTTCCAGGATGGAAGACTGGAACCTGGTACGGAGAGCCAGTGTACTTTACTCTCGGAGACAAGTGGTGGGATCCAACTGCTACTGAGGTAAAAAATTTATAACAATTCTGGAGCTTATCATATTTTTTAGGTATTCGTTCACTCAAGGGGATCAAATGAAACCCGTGATCATCTTTGGCGCCAACACTCTGAGTACGCTGGACCGAAATTCTACGATAATTGGTTCCCACAATGGATGTCCAAGTGGTTCTGGTAAATACCATTCATCTGGATGGATTGGCAAACTAATCTTCGAGTTCGTGTCCTGCTCTAGGCCCCTATCAATAAAACATCATTTTCTTTTTTTTTTTGTTTTCATTTTTAGACTGTTAGTTTTCGAAAATGAACGACAGGCCTTTGGTTTTTAAAAGTCGTGTTTGTGTATTGTTTTTCTCTTCTGGAATTTTATGAAATGAAGATGTAAATTTACGATAAAATTTCAAATGAAACGTTTCTTTTCAGAAATTTCATGTAAATAAATAGAGAAAAATGTACCGTAGTTGTTTCAAACTTAAAGGCGCAGGAACAAAAATTGAGCGGTGGGTCTCGCACCGAAAGTGTGAACTACGGTGTATCGTTCGCGCGGCCAACTCATTTTTGGTTTCACCTCAACCGTTATCGGATTTTTATTTGTTTTTCTGAACGTTCTATATTTTTCCTGTATTTTCAGCAAGATGCTTAATGTCGTAAAGTCGATAAACCGTGCGAAAACACCTGTTCGCACTTATATGAAGTGAGATAATTTATTTTCTAACGCCATTTCACTAATTTTATCAATTTTCAAAGAAAACAAGTGAGCGCAACCACCAATTTTGATGTCGTTGATCACACTTTTGACGCGGTTGTTGTGGGAGCAGGAGGAGCCGGTTTGAGAGCTGCGATGGGACTCTCCGAAGGTGGAATGAAAACTGCCGTCATTACGAAGCTTTTCCCCACAAGATCGCACACAGTCGCGGCTCAAGGAGGTGAGCCGCTCAAAGTATACGAACAGAATTTAAATTTTGATTTTTAGGTGTGAACGCCGCTTTGGGAAATATGAATCCAGATAACTGGCGCTGGCACTTCTACGACACTGTAAAAGGGTCCGATTGGCTTGGAGATCAAGACGCGATTCACTATATGACTCGAGAAGCCGAAAGAGCTATTATTGAACTTGAAAATTACGGTCAATAAGATTCTCTAACATTAAAAAACAACAATTTTCTTGCAGGAATGCCTTTCTCGCGTACAACAGACGGAAAAATTTATCAACGGGCTTTTGGAGGTCAATCTAATGATTTCGGTCGTGGAGGACAGGCTCACCGTACTTGCTGTGTGGCCGATAGAACTGGACACTCACTTCTTCATACCCTCTACGGTGCATCTCTTCAATACGACTGTAATTATTTTGTCGAGTATTTCGCTTTGGATTTGATTATGGATAAGGGAAAATGCATTGGCGTCGTTGCACTGGACATTGAAACTGGACAGATTCATCGTTTCCGCGCAAAGAACACTGTCCTCGCCACCGGAGGCTATGGAAGAGCTTACTTCTCGTGTACATCTGCTCACACTTGTACTGGTGATGGAACCGCTCTTACCGCTCGTGCAGGTATTCGTAATTCTGATATGGAGTTTGTTCAATTCCATCCAACTGGAATCTACGGAGTTGGATGTTTGATCACCGAAGGATCACGAGGAGAGGGTGGATATTTGGTCAATTCGCAAGGAGAACGATTTATGGAAAGATATGCACCGAATGCCAAGGATTTAGCGTCAAGAGATGTTGTTTCAAGAGCCATGACTATGGAAATTAATGAAGGAAGAGGAGTCGGACCAAACAAAGATCATATTTACCTTCAATTGCATCATCTTCCAGCTGAACAGCTTCAACAACGATTGCCAGGTACGTGATATTAGTGTTTTCAATTGTTAATAATTTTCTTTCAGGAATCTCGGAAACCGCTCAAATCTTTGCTGGTGTGGATGTAACCAAAGAGCCGATTCCAGTCATTCCAACTGTTCACTACAACATGGGAGGAGTTCCTACGAATTACAAGGGACAAGTTCTCGATTTCACACCTGAAGGAGGAGATAAAGTGATTCCAGGACTCTATGCCGCTGGTGAATGTGCAGCACATTCAGTTCATGGAGCAAATCGTCTCGGAGCAAATTCCCTTCTAGATTTGGTTATCTTTGGAAGATCTTGCGCTCTCACGTTAGTTTCATTTATCTGAACAGGTTTAAACTAAAGATTTCAGTATCCTTAATGAGAACAAACCAGGAGATTCAATCCCGGAGCTTCCGGTAAATTGTGAAGAGAAATCGTGTGACAATTTGAACGGACTTTTGCACTCAAAAGGAGATATTTCATCTATCGAATTAAGACAAAAGATGCAAATGACAATGCAGAAACATGCTGCTGTTTTCAGACGGGGCGATCTTTTGAAGGTAAGTAAATACAGATTTATTCTATTTTCAAAAAATATTGGATATTTTCAGGAAGGAGTCGATAAAATGTCCTCCATCTACAAAGAGCAACAAAATTTGAAGGCGTGTGCCGACTCTGGAAAAGTATGGAATTCGGAGCTTGTCGAAACTCTCGAGCTTCAGAATTTGCTTATCAACGCCAATCAAACCATCGTCGCCGCCGAAAATCGCACTGAATCTCGTGGAGCCCACGCTCGTGATGATTTCCAAGAAAGAATTGACGAATATGACTACAGCAATCCACTTGAGGGACAGCAGAAAAAACCGTTTGATCAGCACTGGCGCAAGCATTCCATCATCGGTATCGATACGAAAACTGGAGCTGTTGATTTGACATACCGCCCAGTTATCGACAAAACTCTCGATAAATCTGAAACCGACTGGGTTCCACCAAAGGTCCGATCGTATTAATTCGTTGTTTTGTTCTTCTTTGTTCACATAATTGTGTTCGAGCTGTATGTTTTTTTCTTTTGTGTGAAATTTATTTGTTTCCTGATTAGAATAAAGTTTATTGAATTTAATAATATATCAATTTAAGCTTATTTAAGATTTATTTCTGGTTTTCAATCCACAAATATTTGCAAATGTTCTTCAAAATATGAAATGTGCAAGTGCGCTCCATGGAAAATCTCTATTTTACGTCATTGTATGAAGGAGTGTTGGAACAAAATTATTCCGAATTCGTTTTGCTTTAATCTTTTTGTATTTTTATAACTGAATTTGATTTTTAATTATTACATAATTAACCATGGACGGAATGATTGCAATGCTCCCTGCTCCACTGCAGAAACTATCGTCGCATATTGATTTTCAAGGACAGAAAGTCGCCGAGAGAACTTACCAGGTAACAAACCACAATTGATTGACTGAAATTACATAAAATAAAGCAATAAAATTTAGGTAATCCTCACTATTGCTGGAATTATTGGCTTCCTCGTTGGATTCTGGACTCAACAGCTTTCATATGCCATGTTCACAGTGCTGGGAGCATCTGCGTTCACAGCTCTCATCATTCTTCCACCATGGCCATTCCTCTTCAGAAAGAACCCGATTGTGGTGAGAAAAAGTTACAGAAATCGTATAAAATGTTTTAATTTTCAGTGGCACACACCTGCGGAACCACAAGAATCTGGAGACAAGAAAAAGGAGACAAAGAAGACGAAATAAATCGGCAATGATGCAAAAACTAAAGAAAAACGTTTTACTCGGGATCTGGTCAAATATTTATTTTAAATTAAATTATTTATGAGCTCTTCTTCATTTTTCTGTGTGATATAAGAATCATCTTCTGAACCATAATAAATTCATTTTCAATCTACAACGATTTTAATATTTTATTGACGTTTTAATGCGACACATTTTACTTTTTTATTCTGAAGTCTTGAATCCTCCTATCCTACTCCCCGTTCAACAGAAATGTACCGCGCTGGAGCGGTTTTACTCCGCGGGGCAACTCGCACGCGGCTTCTTGCCGCTGCTTCAGCACATCAAAGCTTTGCCACATTTTCTCAAAGAAATCAATCGATTTTAATGATGAAATCTATGGAATTAGCAGGAAATTCAGGAGAAAGGAGGTTTTATTCCACTCATGACGATCCAATCGCTGTGGATGACTCATTGGAACTGTACAAAGATTTGGTAAGTTTTTTAGAATTTCAGTCATTAAAAGACGATTTTAATTGATTTTCAGGGAGGAATGTCACCGATTCAAGTGCCAGCCGATATGCCAAATGTCCCAATGTTAGCTATCAATCGATATCCACTATTTCCAGGATTTATCAAGAAAGTTGATGTGAGATTAGATAACGTATTTGGCGGAAAACTGAAAATTAAAATTTCAGATCGTGAAAGATGACAATTTAAAAGCACTGATCAGGCGACAGCTTTCACTGAAACAGCCGTATGCTGGAGTTTTTGTGAAGAGAGACGATGAGTATGTAGTTTTTGAATGGATCTCTTCTTGACTTAAAAATGGAACAATCGCCGAAAAACTAGTCATGTGTTGATATACGGAGCTCGTGTACTCCCCGAGGAAATGCTTTTACAGTTTTTGCCTGATATTTTTGATTTGGAACCATTTTTGTTATTGGAATCATCAAATAACAGAAAAAAATCAATCTTCTATATACCGACTATAACTTCTAAAAAATTTATACACTTTTTCAAAATTGTTTTGTATTTTTTTCAATTTTGCAACAAAAAATGGATTAAAATTGCTGAATTATTTTTGAATTCCCGCGCAAATTAGTATATTTTTTTCCAGAAACAAAGAAGAAACGATCACATCTCTATCAGAAGTCTACCCAACTGGTTCTTTCGTTCAAATTATCGAAGTCCGTGATCAGGGAAGTGTTCTTGAGCTGGTACTCAGTGCTCATCGAAGAATTCGTGCTCTTGAACCAATTGACGAAATTACACCGAAAAATGAGACTCCATTGAATGGAAGACGTGCTCGTGGAAAGCGTGCAGCATCAGCAACATCACCACTCACTCCACCACCATCACCACCTCCACTTGCACCTTCAGTGGCTTCAGTGGCTCCAGAAATTTCAGCAACAGAAGAGAAAGAAGAGAAGACAACACCACCATCAGCAACTGGAGAAAAACAGAAAAAAGGAATTATTATGGTTCGAACCGAGAATGTTGTTGCAGAGCCAGTGCCCAAGAATAATGAAACGAAGGCTACGATGATGGCCATTGTGCAGACGATTCGGTAATATCAAGTTGCGATTATTTAGCCATTTGTACCTCAATATTACGATACCCGGTCTCGACACGACAAACTTATTGTAATCTAAAAAGGATATATCCCTTTGAAGAGTACTGTAACTTCAAATATTCGTTGCTCGGAAATTTTCATCGATTATCATAAATTCTCGTTGAAAATTATATACATAAGATTAAAAAAAAATCGCAAAGTTCGAAAATAAAATCTGTGTCATTACATTTATAAAAAACTTGTGTGTATTGTGTGAAAAGCTATGAGAAATCGACGAAAATTCCGAAAAAAACAATAGTTTGAAATTAAAGTAATCTTTAAAGGCGCACACTTTTTTGAATAACAGGAGAAATGCGACCGGGTACAATAAAATGTATATTAATCATTTTGAATCGAAAATACGGAAATAATCTGCAAAATGTTATGTATTTTACAATGGCCAAAAGTAAAATCGAAAAAAAAAACGAAAAAGATTGTAGTAAAATTATTGAAAAAAGGATAAAACTATAAATTCAACAAAAACTGTGTATATTTCGAGAAAAAAATATAGAAAATTTGCATTTTTTCCCCTGCAAATTGAAAAAAACCTTGATTCCGAAAGTTATTTTTTGATTTTATGAGTTTCCAATTTCCTAAATTCAAATATTATTTCAGAGATGTAGTACAATTCAATCAACTCTTCGGTCAACAAATCAATCTTCTACTTCATCCATCTCAAAATGTAATCGATAATCCAGTTTATCTATGTGATCTTGTTGCAACTCTTGTACAATCTGCAGAAACAAAAGATCTTCAGGAAATGATGGATGAAATTGATGTAAATTTAAATTTAAATTTTTTTAAATGAAAATAATTATATTATTTTTTTAGGTTTCAAAGCGACTCAAAATTGCTCTTCTTCTGATTCAAAAGGAGAAAGCAGTTGCCAAATTGAAGTATGATATCAATAAAGATGTTGAGAAGAAGGTTCAGGATCATCATAGGAAATACTTGCTCAATGAGCAATTGAAAGTAATCAAAAAGGAGTTGGGAATTGAAAAGGATGAGAAGACGACTATTATTGAGAAAATTGATGAAAGAATCAAAACATTGGCAGTTCCAGAATATGCATTGAAAGTTATTAACGAAGAAAAGACAAAGTTGCAGTTTTTGGATCCGCATTCCAGTGAATTTAGTGTCACGAGGTAGATATTGAAAATTATATTAGTTTTATAGAAAAATATATATATGCATTTAAAAGGCTAAAAATGCTCGGAAAAGTAAACTTTTTTCCAATTTTCCAATCGAATTTTTTTTCGAATTCTTTTTCCAAAAATCAAAATTTCTCCAAAAGCTTCCGGATTGTTTATGAAGTGTTCAGAAACCAGCTCCTGGATGTCGTGAAAAATTGAAATGTTTTTTTTTATCGAAAAGTTGACAATTCGACATTTCAATTTAAAAAAATTTCAATTTTCCGGAATATAAAAAAAAATAATAGTTCAGAAATTTTAAACTTTTTTATTAAAACCCCAAAAAATTGTTTAAAATTAAACGAAAACTCCAACTTTCTAAATTTCTATTATTCACTTTTGGTTAATCTATTTATTTTAATTTTCTTCAAAATGAGAACTACAGGATCGACGACCAGGAACTCCGCCCACTCCTTTTGATTGGTTCGCCGATTGGTCTTACAGTTCTCGTTTTGAAAGAAATTCAAAACTGAAAAATATCATTTTTAAGTGCATTTTTTCCTGAATGTCAGACTATTTTAAATGTTTTAAAGCAAAAAAAAAATTGAGTTCCGTTTTTTTTCAGAAACTACCTGGAATGGTTGACATCAGTACCCTGGGGACTTACATCACCCGAGAATCGTCGTCTTTCAGTTGCAAAGAAAGCTCTTGATGAAGGACATTATGGAATGAAAGATGTTAAAGAACGAATTATGGAGTTTATTGCAGTCAATTTACTTCGAAAATCAATTGGTGGAAAGATTCTATGCTTCCATGGACCACCTGGAGTTGGAAAAACTTCTATTGCGAAATCAATTGCGACTGCCTTGAATCGAGAGGTTCAGTTTTTTTTCCTAAACTTTCTCTTGTTAAAATTAAATCTAACATTTGCAGTATTTCCGTTTCTCAGTTGGTGGAATGACTGATGTGGCAGAAATCAAGGGACATCGTCGTACATATGTCGGTGCAATGCCTGGAAAAATGATTCAATGCATGAAGAAAGTGAAAACTGAGAATCCTCTTGTTCTTATCGATGAAGTCGACAAAATCGGCGGAGCTGGATTCCATGGAGATCCCGCATCGGCACTTTTGGAACTTCTTGATCCAGAACAAAATGCGAATTTTAATGATCATTTCTTGGATGTTCCAGTTGATTTGTCTAGGTTTGAAGATGCTTCTCCTCTTGGTTCTATAATTTTATTTCTAATTTTCAGAGTTTTGTTCATTTGCACGGCAAACGAGATTTCAAAAATCCCGGGACCACTTCGTGATCGAATGGAAATGATTGATGTTAGCGGTTATTTAGCCGAGGAAAAAGTTGAAATTGCTCATCAACATCTCATTCCTCAACTCAGAAAAGACACATCTCTCGCCACAGAACAACTGAAAATTGAAGATTCTGCGTTGGAAGAGCTCATTAAGCATTACTGTCGTGAATCTGGAGTCAGAAATTTACAGCAACATATTGAAAGAGTATGTTTTGGTAAAAACAGGACGATCCGCGAGACCCGAAGAACTCGGGGGATGTCCAATTGGGGGGATTACCAACTCGGGGGATTGGCCCCGCCCACATAACCGTGGCTTGCAATACGCCCATTTCTGCAACTGCCGCACGGTTTTAAAACTGTATTTTTCTCAATAGAGCGAGAATTAACAAGAAAAAATAATTTTTAAACCGTGCGGCAGTTGCAGAAATGGGCGTATTGCAAGCCACGGTTCTGTGGGCGGGGCCAATCCCCCGAGTTGGTAATCCCCCAATTGGACATCCCCCGAGTTCTTCGGGTCTCAGATCCGCGCCTCGAGTTGATTGTTCTGTTTCGACAATTATATTTAGATTGCTTATAGAAATTACCTTTTTTTTCCAGATTTTCCGTAAAGCAGCTCTTCAAATTGCTGAACAACAAAACGAGGATGAGGAGCCAGCCGAAAAAGCAACAACTGCTATCACTGAAAACTCAGAAGCCGAACCAATCACCTCTACATCATCTGCAGATTGTTTAAAATCTTCAGCCGAACAAATTGTAGTTTGCACAGAAAACTTGCAAAAGTTCGTTGGAAGACCCAAATTCACATCAGATCGAATGTATGAAGTAACACCGCCTGGAGTAAGCGAAAAAACTGTTTTAAAAACTTAATTCACGTTCCGTTCAGGTGATAATGGGTCTCGCATGGACAGCAATGGGTGGATCTGCACTTTATATTGAAACTGTATTGAAACGACCTGTTGATTTGACAAATGATAAGGATGGAAGTATTGAAACAACTGGAAATTTAGGAGATGTAATGAAAGAAAGTGTTCGAACAGCGTTGACTGTTGCAAAAGGAATTCTTGCAAGAGAGCAACCCGATAACAAATTCTTCGATAAAGCACATATTCATATTCATGTACCCGAAGTGAGCTTAATCTTGAAATAATTTCAACTAACCAATTCCATTTTTCTAGGGAGCAACACCAAAAGACGGACCATCTGCAGGAGTAACTCTTGTCTCAAGTCTTCTTTCACTCGCTTTAGACCGACCTGTTGTGCAGGACATGGCGATGACTGGTGAAATTTCATTAACCGGAAAAGTGCTGCCAGTTGGTGGAATTCGGGAAAAAGTGATCGCGGTGGGTCCTCTGTTCTTTTTTCGTTCAAAAATTTCATTTTTTTTCAGGCTCGCCGTGTCGGAGCAAAACGAGTCTTCCTTCCAAATGAGAATCGTCGAGACTTTGATGATTTACCAGAATTCATGAAATCAGAGTTGGATATTCGATTCGTTTCGCATTATGATGAGCTCTACGAGCATCTCTTCCAATAATACGTGTCCCTTTCTTTCACCCCCAGTTAATACCTTTCAGATAGATTTTGTTGATTCACCTAATCCATTTTTTCTTGTTTTGTTATTTTAAAAACGTTTTGAAAAGAAAAAAGTTCAGGCTATAAACATTTTCCTACTTTTATTTTTGTTTTTTTTTTAATTTTAATAATCTCAAGTTGTTTGATCTTTTCAAATATTTTTCATTTAAATTCTAAATAATATTCTCTTTATTTAAAAACCATTATTTTCAGCTTTAGAAATGGCAATTATCGAAGAAATTTTCGAGGATGAAGAGGATCAGATAACAAAAGTGGATTCATTGAAAAAAGAAGGAAATAATTTCTTTGCGAATGGAGAATTCGAAAAGGCGAATGAAAAATATCAGGTATTGGAATGTTTTGCAAACGTGCGGCGCGGTTTGAAGCTTGTCGATTTACGCAGGATTTTGTACTACACGTGGACAAGTATTAATTCAATTTTCATATAATTTTATAGTAAAGAAAACAATAATTTGAAAAACAAAAATTTTGATTTTTAAAAATATCGAAAAATTACAAACAAGAATTTTAGCTGAAAACTACACAATCATCTCAAAAAAAATCCCCACTTGTCCGAGTGTAGTACAAAATTCTTCGTAAATCTACATGCATACAACGCGCCGCAGACTTGCAAAATTAACGGCTTGATCGGTCTATTTCGACAGTATACAATTGAAATTTTTCCAGGAAGCCATTGCCTCGTGCCCTCCAACATCCACAGAAGTACAATCGATTCTTCTTTCAAATTCAGCAGCTGCACTTATCAAGTTAAGAAAATGGGAATCTGCTGTGGAAGCTGCGTCGAAATCAATTGAGGTACTGAAGAGAGCATGAAATATTACACAGACGCGAAATTTTCCCAATTTCGACCACAAAATACGGCCTTGTCACTAAAATTTGGCGTTAAAATGAATAAAAGTTTGCAGCTTTAAGTATTTCTGAAATTTCCAACAAAAATTTCGATTTTCATTTTTCCTGAAAATCAAAAAGAAAAGGGTTTTGAAAATTGACAAAAAAATCCTTTTCTTTATCAAATTTTGTTTACTTTTACGAAAAAAACATCAGGAAACACATAATTATCTTCTACAAGAGGAAAAATTGGCAAAATTTTAAGATATTTTTCAAAAAATTAAAAAAAAATCGAAATGTCGGAAAACTAATTTCTCATAAATCGAAAACCCGGCTCCTATAGTTGGAAACTACAGTAATCCTCAAAAGGCGTCCTTTTGCATTTAACAAACGGTTTTCGTGTTGAGACCCTTAGATAGCAAAATTTTGCGACTTACTATTAGCTAGTTAGCTTGAAACAAATAAAATCAATTTTCAGATTGGAGCAACCAACGAGAAAGCACTGGAACGACGGGCGTTTGCATACTCGAATATGTCAGAAAAGTATGAGAATTCTATTGAAGATTATAAACAGTTACAGGTATCGATTTTGGTAGATTTCTTTTTGAAATTAGAAGTAAACTTTTTCCAGGAATCTCTTCCAAAACGCCGCGTCGAACTTGATCGGAAAATCGCTGAAATCAATGAGAAAATTAATAATCGAAATGAGGCGATGAAAGCCGATGTGATGGAAAAACTGAAGGGTTTCGGAAATTTCTGTCTATCGCCGTTTGGGCTCTCGACAGACAGTTTTGAGATGGTCCCGAATGGAAATGGAGGATTTTCGGTTCAAATGAAAGGTGCTACGAATAAACAAGAAGGTGCAAGTCAGGAAAAGAAAGAAGAGGAAAATGCATAATTGGCCGACATTCTTTGAATTTTCTGTACATTTTCTATCTGCATTCCGGTTAATAGTCTTCTTGCTTTCAATTTCGTGATTTTAAAGATTAAAATGAACATTTCTATTTGTATTCGTGAAATTTTAATCGCTCACACTAAAATGTTCTCTGGTCTCGAAAAGATCGAAACTTTAAGGCTACCGTATCAGGGATGGAGGGGATCTACAAAAGGGTCATTCCTAAATATATGATAACTCATCTTTTGAAATGAAATTATATCGTTTACTACAATGTAACTACATATAAAATGCAGTTTCGTTCTGTTCATATGTAGTTTGATCTCTGATCTTTGAACTCTCTTTTCTCTAGTTCTGTAGATGTATTGTACTGGGAGTTTATGGAATAACGTTATAAGATATAAAAACACTTTGAATATTCAAAAAAGTCAATTTATTTCCATAGAAAGAGAGCTATTAGGTTGCCTGCTCCACACTTGGCTTCTGCGGATTCTTGAACTCGTTGATCTCAGCCTCCTCCCAATCGTACGGGAATTCCTGTAATTATGATAAATGATAACACTTTTATTGTGTGAAAGACATACATTTTTGCCACTGAAGAGAATCGCGTTGGTGAGAAGTCCGTAGATTTCTGTGTAGTTCGGAGTGTCGGTGAATGAAAGTTTGTCAACCTGAAAAAGAATGGATTGTTAGGGGAAAAGTTGCAAAGGAGTTGCCTACTATTTGCATAATGTCGACGAATTCTGGTGGAAGACCTCCGAGCATTTCACGCATTTGAAGACCATTTCGGCACAACTTTTGATAGTCATGCACTTCTTTTGGTTTCTGGAAAAGGATACATAGAGAAGGGCTTTGATATATGTCAAAAATGCATTTACACCTACTTCGCCGTGCAAAGTTATATGCAAAGGAGGATTTCCAGGCAGGCGTCAGGCAGGCAGTCATGTGCCAAAGCCTGAAACCGCCTGCCTCCCGTAAAAGCCCAAGGGTATAGTGATGCCGTTCTTTGATGCAAAGTTACTTTCAGAGACATTCTTCGATTGCATTTGGAGCCATATTCTACTCAACAAGTCTTACCTTCAAATGAGCCCACGGAAGACATCCCTTAACCAGCTCAACACTCATATAGAACCACATTTCCAAGTCTTCCATTCTTGAGAATTCCACTTTCGAATATGCGGCACGTGGCATATGACGAAGACTTCCCACGTATTTCCATGGATGAGCTGACGGAGGTTTCAGTGTTCCATCCTTAATCATGTACTGATGAGCAAATCCAAAGTCGAGAATATAGATCTGAAATTAGGAATTTGAATTTGAAATTTGAAAAAAAAAGTTTATGCGTTTACATTTCTTAAATCAGATTGATTGTCACCAGTGTATCTTCCAATTGCAAATACGGACGGAGCAACGTTGCGATGGATGAATCCCATCTGAAAATCAAGAAAGTTGAAATAATTAAAGTTAGATTTCTCACTCGATGAAGCTCTTCAAGACCTTTCAAGCATTGTTGGGCAACACTCAATCCGCATGCAACCGTTAGTTTTCCAGTTGGCTGGTTTTTGCGCAGAGCCTGAAAAATAGGCTTTGCATACTGTCGAGGTGAAAAGCAGGCGCTTTCGCTTCCCTGTGTGCAATTGGTCTTGATGACCTGTCTCTTGCTCTTTTCATTAGTTGCCAATACCCTGTGCAACTGGTAAGACTTGCCGGCGAGAGGCGAGGGCGGGATTCCTGCCATGTAGAATCTTCTAGTCATGTACCTACCCTCAAACTTTTTCCACAAAGGGTGATTGCAATCCAGTTGTACTCCTTCTCATTTCCTTTCTCAAACAGTCTGAAAATAAAAGATTTTGTAATCTTTTTTTGAAATCTCTCCAGCTTACTTGCAAAATTGTTTGCATTGGTTTTTCTTCTCAACTGTCAACAAGACGAAAAGCTCGAATTGGAGCATCTTGATGGCCTCCGTCTTTCTTTCAACCTGAAAATTGTAAACTCGGTTGGCAGTTTTTTCGTGTTACAGAAATATTGAAACTTATAGAATGTTGGGAAATTGCGTACTCCTTTGCCTGCCTACCGCCTTATTTTCACTTAGACTAGGTCCTACGAGGACCTAGACCGTATCAAATGTGGCAGGCATACCACCAAAAACCATACATTGACACGCCGATAGGCACACCTGAAACATCGTACCTTAACGGCTGCCATCTTCTTCTTCTTTTGCACATGCTCCGCCACGTAGATTGTATTGAATCCTTTATCCGATTGAATTGCTTTCACCACTTTCCAATTCTTTCCAATTGCATCTCCCTAGAAAAAGCGTCGATTTCTCAAACCATAATAAAGAAAACCTGAACATCTGAACGAACCGGTTTCATTTTCTTCAAATCCGTTTGAACATTCGCTTGTTCATCAAACTCAGGGAGTTGTGGGCAAACGCGATCTTCCTCCGTAATGTTACGATCTTCCATTTCGTTATCTTTTTTGAGCCGAGACTTTTCTGTTCTTATCCGACGACGCAATTGTTCGCAATGCGAAATTCAAACTGATTGGTTTTCAATTTTTCTTGGAAGTTTTTCTTTGTTTATCATTTCACAATCAAGGCCGAACACGTGGCCGTGGGGAATTTTTAGAAAGTCAATTATTTGAAATGTATTTTATTTCCAACAAAATTAGAGTTTTTTAAACTTCAAAATGAACGAATGTGGACATTGCTCGGTGAAAATTGGCGAGGAGTCGGCTATTCTGGCAAATGGAAAAGTAAGATTTTCTCGAAATTTTATTCGAAAGCTGACAGTCAAAGGTGAAGTAGCTCCAATTAGAAAATTGTTGGAACTACTCCCGTCGTGTGACTTTTCATAAGTCTTTTGAATACAGTTTTATTTTGTTTCGAAAAGTGTTAGTTACACAGTTTTTGTCACTTTTTTGGAAGTTGTCGCTCAAAAAAAGGTTTTTCTTCATACTATTATAATAATAATAATAATTTGAGCATGCGACAGCTCCATAATTTTCACAAAAAGTGACAAAAGCTCAGTAATTGGCATTTTTTGACTCGAAATTGACTCGAATTCCAAACATTTGTTAAAAGTTTTACTATATATATTTGATCATCTGGCACCATAAAAGTAATTTACACTTCTCAATTTAATAAAATACAACGGATTTTCTTATTTCGAAATCATCAAAATATGAACAAGGAGCTAGTTTTTTATTCTCGGTTTGAAAGTTTAGCCCGTTTAACCCATCTAAATCACAAGTTAACCCCAAATTTCAGGTCTGGCACGTGAATCATCTGCTTTGCGATCTGTGCAAATGCCGTATCAATGACGGGGAGAGGTATTTCATTTAAATATTAATAGTTTTACATTAATCAATTCCAGGTGTGTTCCACAGAATGGAGTGATCCTGTGCTCCGAGTGCCATATCAAGACGACTCGTCCTATTTGCAAAGGTATCTAAAGCTTCCGAAACTTCAGAAACCCTATAAATATCCAGGTTGTGGCGAGTTCATCAAGACCAACTTTTGTGAGGCGCTGAATTCCACGTGGCATCCCACTTGCTTCCAATGTTCTGTGTAATATACCTATTTCCGTTTTAATTCAGTTAATATTTCATTTTCAGGTGCCAGAAGCCATTAAAAGTAGATTTCCATCAACTTCCGAATCGAATGTGTGTCCATTCTGATTGTTTCTGGGATCTTCAGCTTCGGATGATTGTTGCAAAGGATTTGCCAAAATGAATCCAGATTGTTCACAAAACCGAACAGTTTCTGGAGACTTACATATGTATTAGCCTTGTTTTGAAAGAAATGAATTTTCATTTTTAGTCAAGTTTTTAACAAGCTAAAAATGTTCAAATTGGGAAAACACGTTTTTGTTACGTTTTTTACTACACGGAACTGATTTTGGTGATCCAAAAGACATAACATCAAAATTTTCGGAGTTTATTAAGCACGGGAAATGTTGGAATTTGCCCGGTTCAATCATAATAATAATAATAAATTGTTCAGAAAAATTATTGATAAACAAGACAATTAAAACACCACATACAGACTTTTATCAATTTTTCATAGACTTTGAGACACGACAAGGCACTACAGATTGATTTCCAATTTCTATTTTTCTTCATATTTTTTCATAGAATTTACTTCCTTTTCATGATAGTTATTGGAAAACTTTGAATCGAATGTTTTTGGGTTAGAAATTTACAAAAAGGTTTTCCCGTAAAGGTCCGACTCTACAAAAAATTACTACAACTATTATATCAACTTCAAAACAGTTATTTTATTAGTCAACAAAACGAAATTTAATTTATTAGAGTTCATCCTTTGATTCCATTGGCAAAAGTGTTGGCCCTGCATCAAATCGATCAGCAGCTTCATCATTTTCCTGAAAATTAAATTATCTTTTATTTGAAACTTTTTTTAAAGCAAAACAGTTCTCCACAAACCTTATAAGAAACAATTCCGTCATTATCAAAATCCAAAATCCATCCAATTCCAGGATCTCTCTTTCGTCCCTTTTCTTTTGTTTTCTTATCATTGATAAGTTTCTCATCTCGATCCATAATTTTCAGCCATTCAACTTCTGTCACAATTCCATCTCCATTCACATCGAAATATCTGGAATGTTTTTAATTTATCTATGTAAAATAAGTTTCTGAAATAAAAATCTCCAGTAATTTGAGAATCCATCAAATAATAAATATGCATAACCTACTTGATATAATAACCAGCAGCAGTGACATTGTCAATATCCTCATTCTTCCATGTCTTTCCAAATTCTTTTTTCATTTTCTTTTGGAAATCTTGAACCTCTTTATTTGTCAACTGTTCATCCTCATTCAAATCCAAAAATTTAAACTGAATCTCTGGGGTGTATGGCTTGATCTCGACCATTTCAATGTTAAAAATCAGCCAGTTTTCATCATTCGGTATATTTTTCCACACCTTGCTCTTGCTCTTTCTGCTCATACGATATGGTACACGGACTTTTCGAAGCTCTTCTGCACACATTCCTTTCAGACCCTGGAAATAAAAATAGATATTTGACTGTTTTTTTTTTCTGAAAGTGAACTTTCAATGGTTGTGATTTCACTTCAAATATTCAAAAAATAGGTTTTTCAAATAAAATTTTCGAGAGAATCAGCATTTTGCTTTTTATAGAATTGATTAAAATCTGCGTTTGGCATGGTTTCAGGCTATAGTCTGGTAGGCACACAAGTAAGTAGGCAGGTATGGTGAGGCATATTCAGGCAAACATTGACAGGTAGGCAAGTGTATAGGCAGGTATGTAAAAAGGCAATCGCATAGGCAGGTGAACGCAGAGGCAAACACAGCTTTAGACTTTGCGTGGGCATGGCTAGGCAAGTAGGTAGGCAGGCACGTAGGCAGGCACGTAGGCAGAGGTAGGATCTTAGATAGGCAAGCTAGGTCAGCGCGCATCTTGGCAAGTTTTCAGGCTTTGGAACAACTTTGCCTAACTTGAGGCATAGGTAAGTTTGTAGGCTGCCTTCCTCGAGCCTAAATGCTGCGTTTGCTTGTTTGTTTATATTATTGGTACATTTTCATTTTTTAAACTGGCGGCCGTGGTGGAAAATTTACAAAACAAAAAATTGTTCCATCAATCATTTCATTTTTCTCAAGAAAACAAGCAAAGTAGGTTACTTGTCAAGAATAACTATTTCGAACGAACATAAACAGGGAAACCGGTTTACTCAACTTTAGCCAAACCGGAGAACACATAAAACCTGGTGCTAAGCATTCAAATACCGTATTTCCTCTATTAGTTTTCACCCCTTTGCTCAACTTTGGCAGCTCATATTTCATTTTGTTTTGAACCTTTAAATAATTAATAAACTACAAACTATAGAAAAATATCTCACAAAAATTTTATCAGTTTACAACTTTTCTATAGAACAAACGACTACTGAGATATGATTTGTAAAAGTTGAGCAAAGGGATTCAAAACTAATATAGGAAATACGGTAGAATATTTAAAATGCTCACCTTATCAAGTCCTGGCATAATCATTCCAGTTCCAAGTTGAATTGTGACTGGACCAGTTCCATATGTTTGATATACTTTTTTGTTATCTTCTGTGAACACCTGGAAATTGAAATCAAAAATGTTTTCAGAAGTGTGCATTTGTTACCTTGTAATGGAAAGTTACAAAGTCCAGTCGTTTTGCTTGTTGAGGGCACTTGGCTGGCACAAACGTTTTTTCGATCTGAAAACTTGACTGTTGTTTTTGAAAGAAGTTGAGTCGCACTGGAAATGCAGTTATTTTGAATCATTAAAATCAAATTTGCAGGTATCAAAACCTTACATTTATTTTTTTTTAATTTAGTTATGTGATGGAAACACAGATGTTTTTGGAAAAAGGGGTAAGTTGTGTCCCGGGTAGTACCTAGTTACAATAAGTAGGAAACTCCAAGTAAGCGTAATTATACACATAAAACTCACCTTAATATCCAATGGACCACCATTATCCATCTCCTCTAAATGTCTAATTTGAGCTGAGCTCATCGGAGCTCCTTCTCCTCGAATTTCAATTACAGGAATATTTTCATCAAGTCCTCCTCCACCAGTTGGCTGCCTTCTCCCACCTACATTCTTCGAGGATGCTCCATTGTTCAGACCACCAAGAACTGGAAAAAAACTTCAAATACAAATTTAATCTGAAATTCAGTAGAGGCCCGTGAATTCGCATTTTTTGCAAATTGTACACACAGGGCAACTTAGTAAGCAGATTTTCTAGAAAATTTTTAAAAACTTGTGAAAAATTAGAAACTTTTCCACCCATCAAAATACTTTGGGAAACACAATTAATGACCTGAATAATTTTAAGATCTACTGTTCCAAGTTCAAAGTTCTCCAGAAATTTTCTATATGGACTCATTCATAAGGTTTCCTATCAAATGACAGGTTCTATATATAGATAGTCCACAAAATATTCAATTATTGAGCAATTTTTGAACGGCCTCAATATGAATTTTGGGTTTTTTTGGGTCCGATTGGCTAAAGTGATTTTCAAGTAGTAGACTGTACATTCTCAATCAGTGCTGCATCCCATTGGTCAACTTTGGTTGCTCATATCTCAGTTGTCTTTTGTTTAGTGAAAAAAATTTCAACTGAAGAAATAATTTCTAATTCTTTTTCTATAGTTTTGTAATTAATTTTAATTGATATCTACAAAATGAATTGAGATATACCGTTTCAAAATGGAGCAAATTTAAATTTCTGTCGGTTGGTAGACATATTCCTTGGATAAAAAAAAGCTACCTTGTGAAGTTAGTAGAACTAAGAATATGAATAAAGGTGTCATATGGTGAAATACGAGTGGACTGTATGAGACAGTGACAACCACTTATTATAATACAAGAATATGGAGGATATGTATTCCTTTCCACAGACACAAGAGATTCCGAGACACAAAGGAAAGTGACTGAACATGACGACCTTGTTCAATTCCGAGTGACCCGAGCGGGAAGACGAACGGTATTAGAGGGTCATTATGTAGAGAAAAATGGAGAAGAGGTTGTGAGAATTTGGATTTCGGAAAAATTGATTTGTAGATTTCCAAAACATTGTAACAACTAAAAAGCAACTTTCTCGTAGTTTTATAATATTTTTTGGAACTTTATGTTTATTCAACTGAATATTAGTTACTTTTCCTATCAAACAAATATTTCTCGATAGTTTCTAGAGCTAATTAGAAATTTCTGGAACTTTCCGAAACTTTCTGTATACTTTTCAATTGTAAATACCTTATTTCATCTATTAACCTTGTATACAAGACGCATCTTAATTTGTTGCGTAATTTTATAAACAAAATCAAGCTTTTACAACAACTTTTGATTCAAGTTTGAAAAAAAAATAGTAAAATTTCCAGGAAACATATCGAAAAGACAAATCTCCTCCGTAACAACAAGACATTCATCAGAGGATACATAATAAGTCATTCTGTGTAAATAGAATAAAAATTCACTTTTTGAACATCCTTAAGTTAAACCGAAGTTGCGCATTAAACATACTCAATTTTTCAAATAAAAATTTTTAAAAACATTTTTACATATGTTTCCAATTGCAATTATCATTATTTTCATCTTTTCAGCATGATATTCCACTTTCTGTGCCTGCCAAAAAAAGTTTTTCCGAGTCCGCAAATGCGCGTCACACACGGTGTTTGCGTACATTGTCGTCTGTTTTTCTGTTTTTTCAGCTTGCTCGCTTTTGCTCACATTTCATTGATTTTCACTTTTTGAAAAGCCTTTTCGCTTGAATTTTGATTGATTTTTAGTTTTCTGCCGAACAAAACCAGAAATACATTAGAAATATCGATTTTTGCAGAGTAAAACCGGAGAAAATCGAGCGATTTTGGAGTCTGAAGCTCTCGAGCCGCCACGATGAGTGTTGGCACACACATCATCGAGGTTATTCGACAGGGTATTTGGGCATCGCTCACTGGTGGATGGTTAGTATTCATTTTAAAACAATAAAAAAGTTTTTTCGTTGAAAACAGGTTCATAAAGTTTCTCTAAAAATTGATTAAATTGCTTCGTTTTTTTATAGAATTAAATTATTGATTTTCTTTAGCTAAATTCCAATATATTCAAAATTTTCCAGGTACTATGAACCGGGTTTTTCAATATTCTGCAACACAATGCATCTCTACGTATGGTTTATACTTATTATTCTTCCCCTTATCCTTGGATTTGTCGCTTCTCAAGGTGTCTCACTTGTATTTGCTGCTTCATATACTGGATTTATTGTTTTCTTTTTCACTGTTATTAAGGTAAATTTCAGAAACGTTTGAAAATTATGTATATTTTAATATTCAGAGTGTTGTCGCCTATCTGCATATGATTTTTGATACAACAGATCCAGTTGTGGTTACAAGAACAATCAATGATTCAGTGGATGAATTGTACAGAGAATCAGAACGTAAGTTTTTATTTAAATTCTAGTTATTAAAAAAGTGTAAAATATAGAAAAAATCATAAAACAACTGCTTGATTTGAATGCCTGAAAATTTCGGAAAACACGCTCCAAATCAAATTGCAAAAAAAAATTATAAATCAAGAAACCCCGAATAATTAACAGAAAAATGTTCAAAAAGTGTTTTTTTTTCGAAAAAAAAGTTTTCTTCTGCCATGCTACATGTATTCAAAATTCTGAAAGTGGTTGATTTTTTTTTCAACTAATTCGATCATCGGTTTTCATAAAAACCTTAAAAACTAAACCAGAACTAGCCAATTTTCAGAACCTCCACTGGACGTTGAAATGATTGAACTCCGTGACATGGGATATAATCTACGTGGCTCCGAAAGAGCTCTTGATGGAAGACGTGAGCCTAGTGTAAGAGAAGAGATTGCTGCAAATATGGCACGTGCAAGACGACATTTAGAAGCAGAAAGACACGCAGATTCTGCTAGAGAAAGTGAGAGGAAATTGGGAGAAATTTTCCGATAAAAAACGATTTTTCAGGCCAATCAACTCCAATTCCTCAAATTACCTCGAAGTTTTGGGATTTTGGTGAGTATTAAACGAATTAAAAAATTTCGAAATGATTAAGTTTTTTCTTCTTTTCAGCACAGTTTTGTCGTGATTTTTTTTATTTTTGGTTTCGTAAATTTAGAATTAATTCTAGAAAAAATAATTCTATTAAAAGTTGTGATAGAGGTGATGGTGTTGGTTTATGGAAGCGCATTTTCAATTTCCTCTGTTTTGAAATATGAAAGAATGATTTTAAAAACCTCTATCATGGTCAAGTGCCGATTTACGGAGCTCGTGTACTCCTCGAGGAGAAAGCTGCATTTATTGTTTTGCAATAATTTCACAGTTTATAGCAAAAATGCTTGTTTTTTTGTGAAAATCGTTTTATTTATTCTTTAAAAACTATAAATTCTGGTTTTTTTTTAGTGAAATTCGATATATTTACAAACATTTCAAAATTACCGAAAACGTGAAATAATTGTTTTTTAAGTCGACTTTCACCTAAAACACTGTGCAAATTAAGAAAAAAATTGGCCAAAATGATGCTTTTTAGCGAAAAACTGCAATATCTCTGCAAATAATAGATCCAACTTGTCCTCGGGGAGTACACAAATGGACACATGGCCGAGGTTCATATTCTTCCATTTTTAAAAAGCGTAGCTTCTTGTTCGTTTTCAGCTGTCAGTTTATTGTGTTTTTAAATATATATTTCCTATTTTAGATTATAATGTGTTTTGTGTGAATGTTGTGTTTCTTCTAATAATTCAGTTTTTGTTCGAAATTCCTTATTCACAATTACATAGAAACTTGAAAGTGGAGTAGAGTCAAAGAAATTTGCTTTAAATGTCAGAAAATAGACCGTAAATTTATTTTAGAATACTGAAATGTTTAAAAAAAATTTTATTCGAAAAAATGAGTATTTTCAATTCACAACTTTCGCTTTAAATTGAAATTATTATTGAAATTCACTTTAAAACGGGAAAAAGTGAATTTAAATTAAAAAAAAATTATTATCGAGTCTAGTTGGTCAAATTTTCAACCAGGACTATGGTATTAGTGTTTTTTCAATAAAAAATGTCACATAAGAAAAAAAATCCGAGAAAGCCCAGACAATATTGAAATTATTCAAAAAAAAATCAAAATGAAGTTTTACAGTTATATTCGGTCATTCCAATCTATTTTCTGTCTTTTAAAGCGAAAAAAATTATTTTTTGGCTCTACTCCGCCTTAAAGTTCAACCGATTTTATCACAAGAACACAACTAACTGACAACTATAAATGAATAAGAAGACAATTCCAGTCATCTCCAATTCCTCTACCACATCTGTAAATGCAACTGCTCTTGCTGAAGTACGAAAAGTTTTAAATACAATTGAAGATGAATCAACTGAGACTGAAAGTGAGCCAACTTCATCAACACGAAGACAACGTTCAAGTCCGATGAAAGTGGTGTACGAGGATGAACAACCGAATATTCGTAGTAGATCAACATCTCCGCCAACAATTGTGACACCGAAACGGAAGAGATCAGTGCCTTCAAATCTTAGAAGACAACTTGAAAATCAAGAATCAACAGGACCTTCAACATCTTCAGAAAGAAGAAGTTCTGATCCAACGATTCGGAAAAAAGGAAAAACTGATGAGCAGCTGGATCATTATCACGAAAAGATTCGAGAAAAGTATCGAAACATTCAAAAAATTCAAGAAGGCGTTGAAGAAGAGGACGAAGATGAGGAAGATGATGATATGCCATCCACATCTTCAGCATTACCATCAAGTAGTAGACGTCAATCACGGAGAAGATCTTCAACTGGAGCAACTAATCGAAAAAGAAAATATACACGAAGAGCCGGTTCTCCAGCTGTTTTTGCTGGGAATTTGATGAAAAAAGTACATTTTTTTGGCCTTAAATATCTTCAAAAATTGACTTTTATGTCTCTTGAAATTAAAAAAAAAACGAAATTTTATCAGTCACACTTACTTTTTCGATGTTGTATTAGAGAATTTTTAACAATTGAAAGTAGTAAAAATTTTCGAAAAATAAGGAGAAAAATATAAATTTATCAGAAATTTTTATATTTCAATGGGAAAAGAGATAGACAAATGATAGGAAATCAATCGTGGAAATTTCATAAATTCATAGTTTAAAAATTTGTGCACCTTTAAAGAGTACTGTAACTTCTAAATTTTGTCGAAATTCCATCAATTTTGTTTGAATTCAGATGTTTTTATTTTTACATCAATTTTTTTCAAATACATGAATATATTTCGCAAAACTATTAAAACAATCGATGATACTTAAGCGGTACCAATCGTTACTTTTTAAAGGCACACACCCTTTTGTATTTAAGAAAAAGTGTCGTGTCGAGACCGGGTACCGTAGTTTTGGGGCAGAAATATCGAGATTCCCCAACTATCGAAGATGTGCCTAAAGCGACATAAAATACATAAAAAATTAAATCAAAAATCAATTTAAAGACGCTGTAAAACTGCAAAAATTGTAATTTCAAGAAAATTTTAACTGCTAGAAAATTATTTTACAGAAAATTTTAAAGAATTGCCCATTTAGAGTAAAAATAATTAAAAAACTGCAGGATTCTCACGAATCTTCTCGAAGTATGCCAAGTTCTGTTGGCTGGACACCTGTTGTAGTGTCACTGGGAGACGTGGATCGTCCGACAACTTCCCGATATTCAGCAGACGATGCTGATAATGGAGCAGACATTCGTGGAGAAATCACGAAATTTCTTGAAGATTTAATTGATAAACATCCCGAAACCCTAGATGCTATTGAAAATGTTCGCATGAGTCGATTGGGAAGAGGCCGCCCGAGTTCAGAATCTCATGATTCTGCCCCGGTTGAGCTTGCTCCACTGCCACCGAGTACGTCTGCCGGGCCATCAACGTCGACAGCACATCAGAATTCGGATCGTGTGGCACATGGAATATTTGCAGTACCGCATGTCTTGAGAAGTGCAGCGTACGTTTATATACACTCAAAATAGTCTGAAATTCAGAAATACCGAAAAAAAAGAAAAAAAATCGAGTGAGAACGAAAAATCCAACAATTTTTAAACCGTGTTTGAATTTTCTCCAAAATGAAACCTTCAAACCAATCACCTCGCTGTGCCCATTTTGCAACCAATCAGACAAAATAAGTGGAGTTCGGAGATTCTGATCGGTTCGGAACAGGGCTGGGACCAAAAAAATTTTTTGGACCAAAAAACAAAAAACCAAAAATTGAAGTTTTTGAAAAACCAAAAAATCAAAAAACAAAAAAATTGAAATTTTCGAAAATCCAAAAAAACCAAAAAATTTTTGATGCTGAAGTTGATTTTTAATGGGGTTATTCAAGTAATGTTTCAAAATGTATTAAAATACATTTATGACGTCACAACTGTGTTAAAATACATGTTTTAATGCTAGACACGGTAAACATTTTTTTTTGGATTTTTTGGTCCCAAAAAACCAAAAAAATCGATTTTTCGTCAAAATACCAAAAAACAAAAAAACCAAAAAATTCCCAGCCCTGGTTCGGAAGTCGACAGAGGGGAACACGGAAAGAAGATCTAGAATATGAGGATCTACGCAAACGAGATCTACAAAAAGAAGTATTGGTTTTGTAGATCCTCTTATTGTAGATTTTCTTTCCGTGGTCTCTATTCCGCTCGCATCCCAACCAATCAGCGTCTTCGAACTCCGCTTACTTCTTCTGATGATTGGTTCTGATGATTGGAAAAATTGGATTTTTCATTCTCCTTTTGTGGTATTTTTTGGATTTTCAGACTATTTTGGATATTTTATTAAATTAATTTCCATCACACAATCAAGAATATATTTTTCAGTCGCTCAAATTCATTTATTGACTGGCATTCCCATTCACAAGTTGTTTCTTCAAGTCAACATCATATTGCACAAGGACACGAAGATACATCACAAGGAGCTGTTCACACATTTCAGGATGAAGATGGTAATTGGTGGACGTATACTTTTGATGAAAATTGTAATTTTTAAAATCTTTTCGATTTAGAATAATCACATCTAATTTCAGCGGGTGTTGGAACAGCTCAACCTTTGGGATCCGGTCGAGCCGTTCTCGAATTGATACATCGAGAAAGAGAAAAGAATCCGGAATCTGCTCGAAAACTGTTTCCACCGGCAGAGTTGGAAGTTCTTCCAGAAAGTATGTATGATTCGACTGAAGATGAAAAAGGAGAGAAGACATCGGATGAAGATGATGGGAAACAGCCAAGTACTTCGGCTGCTGCAGCTGCTTCTTCTGTTACAGTTTTACCTTCTACGAGCAATAGTCAAACACAGACTGTACAATTGCCATTAACACGTCGAGAACGAGCACTTTCAAGTTCAAGTAATGAATCGAGTACATATATGCCAACACTTCCATCTAGTGTATTTCATGCTCCAAGTGGAACTGGTGCAACCAGAGCTTCGTGAGTTTTCTCGGTCAAAATTAAATCAAAATCATTCTAATTAGATTTAAAACAATACAATTATAGATCTGCTCGTGGTAGCCAAATGGTATGTTTCTCCTCAAACGGATCCCGTTTACGAAATACAGTTCGAGATGGAGATGATCGATCGGCTGATAGTATGTGGCAAATGGAGCAGATAATGGAATTAATTGAAAATACGCATAGTCGACGGAATTTCGGTCCAGAAATGCCGAGTCTGCCTATCACAAGTTGGTCAATTCTGTCCTATAAAAATGAAATCCTCTATTTTCAGATCTAGATCGTCGAGCTTCTTCAAACGTCCGTAAAAGCTATTACTATCCGATGAAAATGTTCCCGAAAGCTCAGAAAAACTTCAATTTGAAAGTCGATCGAATGAGTGTTGATCGACTTTTTGATCGGAATCATACAATTTGGTCGCTTCTTTTCGACATCGTACTTGCCACAATCGTTGCACTTCTTGCCGTTCTTCTAATTGATGCTCGTATTTTCTATGATTATTCACTTGTTGCATTCTGTTTTGTCGTCGCTTCTGCTCAATTCTCATTGCTCAAAAGTGTTCAACCGGATGCTTCATCTCCAATTCACGGGTTCAACTGGGTTGCAAGCTACAATCGTCCGATATATTTCTGCATTATGGCAATGGGATTACTGTACATTCATCAAGTTGCTGGGGGAAAAGAAATCGATGAGAATCCGGAAGAATTGGCATGGAATTGGAATCCTTTTCGGTTAGAAGAGATTAACTTTTTTGGTGTTTTATTGATAATTTCTACATTTCTCTAAATTCAGATTACACATGATGACGTCATCAGCAATTCTGATAGCTGTTCGAGATCTTCTTTCAATTCTCATTCTTCTTCTTCCAGTGGCTTTTACACTTGGATGGCTTCCACAGTTTAATACATTGGCTCATCATGTTGCTGAGCAAATTGAAATGCACATTTTCGGTGGAACAGCTTCGTTCAGTGTCTTCTCAGCTTGTGTTCAACTGATCAAGAGCTCAGTTTTCTATGTGGCTCTTTGCGTACTGTAAGTTTAATTTCCAATATTTATTTCCAATTTTCAAATGGACATATTCCAGATGCCGAGTCGCGTACACATTCTCACCTACATCTACACAAAATCCACTTTTCTCAACATTCGTTGCCACTAGCGTCGCTGTATCATACCTTCTGTCAAGAATGTCATCTAATCAGAATCTAATGGTCATTCTATTCGACATTATCACTTCTCCATTCAGAAAACATTTGGATTCTGAACAAGAAGATGAAGACGCAGCAAATGCTCCATCAATTTCCACGGCTCGAGATGAAATGCCGAAAATGGTGCGAAAAACAGTGGGAGAACGTGCCAGATATGATTTGATATTCTCGATTTTTCTGGTTGCATTCTTTTTTGGATTGCATTCAACATCGTTATTCACTGCAACAGAGCCATATTTTACTGTGAGCTCGTTCTTCGAAAAATTCGAATCAAATTATTTATTTTTCCAGCGTGCCATATCAGGAGTCTGTGTATGCCTCGGAGTCCTCAATCACTACCTGTATCCACAATTTCGATCTCATACACCATGGCGAACAGTCTCATCTCCACTATTAAAATCAGCTGAACATCGACAATTCGAATCACCTGACGCTGCAAAATTGATGTATTTCGAGGCGATTCACTTGTGGATGGTGGCGATTGAAAGGAATATTGTATGATTTCTTGAGATCATTTAAATAAGTGATTAATCCAATTTTCAGGTGTATCCACTATTAATCATTTCAATGGTAACTGAAAACAATTGGGCGGTACCTGCCCCATGGATCATTATTCCACTCATCTGCCTTCGCCTTCTTCGTGGTGGCTTCTCTCAGCCACAATTAATGTATATTCCCGTCGCTGTTGCCTGTCTAGCCGCCGCTTTTGATCTCAAAAAGGTCATTGATATCGAGTATAATGGGAAAGTATGCCTGTTCCTGGATTTTCAACAATTTAATATTTTTAATTTTTGCAGTCTTTAACCTCCTGGAATCTTCTTCCAATCATCATGTACATTTGCGTGTCCGTATTTCCAAAAGTTGTGGAGCTTTATCTGAAGATTGCTTTCATTTTGGCCTACGTCGCACCATGGCAGATTAGCTGGGGAAGTGCATTCCACGCATTTGCACAACCATTCTCAGTACCTCATTCTGCATTGATTGCCATTCAAACTGTCATTTCAAGTATTATCAGTGCCCCGCTTAATCCATTCCTAGGTGAGCACAATTTTCAATTATTTTTAAAACTCTAAAGACTTTTAATTGCAGGTTCCTCATTCTTCACCTCTTCCTACGTCCGTCCTGTTAAGTTCTGGGAGAAAGACTACAATACAAAACGAACTGATGCATCAACAATGAGACTTTCATCTCAAATTGATCGAGGTCCGATGCTTGATGATAGCAATTTGAATGCAGTATTCTATGAACACTTGACAAGATCTCTTCAGAAAAGTCTTGCTGGTGATCTGGCAATGGGACGATGGGCTACTAGTGTTCAACCGGGAGATTGTTTTGTTTTGGCAAGGTAAGAGTAATCACTGAAATGTTTCTTAAATTCCGAATTATTTCCAGTTTCTACCTAAACTCGCTCGTTCACATCATTGAAGTTGGAAATGGATTTGTGACATTTCAACTACGAGGACTCGAATTCCGTGGAACATACTGTCACCAACGAGAAGTTGAAGCAATTACTGAAGATATTCGAGATGGCAGTGGATTCTGTTGTTGCTCGCCTGGCTCCCTTCCTGGTTTCCTCTCGTTCAATACTGCATGGAACTTGAGATGGTTGGCATGGGAAGTTGTATCCGGAAAGTATATCATTGATGGATACAGTATCTCTGATAATTCTGCTGTCAATTTGTTGCAGGTAAATTTTTAGATTTTAGTACTTAAAAATAATTTTCTAAGATTTTTTAATTGAAATATATAGTTTTCAATTTTGCCAAAAAACATTTTTTTTTCCGAAAAATATTTTTAAGTTATTTTTTCAAGCAAAAATCGATTTTTTTTTTGGTTTTTTTCTGGCAAAAAAAATTTTCTATCCGGAAAATTAACAAAAAAAATTAGAATTTCATTAAAGTGTGTTTATATCGATGAGAGAAATAATAAGAAATTTGTATTGTGAACAGAAGAAAAATGCCCAAAAATTTCATATTTTTTGAATGATCAAAAATTAAAATTTTCGATTACACTTTTCAATTTTCCGAAAAAATCGAAACACTCTTGAACAGCAAGAGTTTATGATTTACTAATATCAACAGACAATTTTCAAATTTGATGCAGTTTTTCATGAATTCACTATCAGGCCATTTTTGAAGAAAGAAATACAAAATATTCAAATTTTCAGGTTCACGAACTCCGTCGTCTCCTCGTGACTCTCTACATCAAATGCATCATTTACTACACTTTCACCTCAACTAAATTTCGTCAATGGCTTCGTGATGATACAGTTCAAACGGCTATTCGTTCAGTTATTGAGAATCCCCGTTACACGGACGTTGATTCAATATTCTGTTCTACAAATGATGAAGACTATGATACTGTTGAATCGGGAATTTCTAGAAGTAGCTTCAAAAGTATGTACCTGCCGTGGATTATGTATTGTATTGAAAAACGAGGGGAGTGTGTGCAGGAAGATAAATAGTTAGTTACTTGAAAATAAAAATTATTTATTTAAAAAAAAAGAATTAATTTTCAGTGATCATGAAGAAGCTGTAACACTATGTTTTCTGCTATCACTAGTTGCTCGAAGATCTCTTGGAACAGCATCTTTCAATAGACATTCAAGTGCAGCTGAATCATTTCTTTATGGACTTCACTCATTGTTCAAAGGAGATTTTAGGTAAAAAATGGAAAAATCGTGCGAACCAAGATTTCGGAAGTTTTTCGGCTATTTTCGAGTTCGAAATTTTTGAAAAAAACTTCATTTCTACTCTAGTAAATGTTCATTCTCTCCCAATCCATAAAAAGCTGAAAATTTATATCTTTATTCAGGGAATACGACTTTTTACACGTGGTATCAGGCTGCACCATGATCTACATTAAATGCGGGAATTGAGACGCATACATCTCATCTGATTTCCCGCATTTTTTGTAGATCAAACAGTGATGGTACATCCTGACACCACGTGATTTTAGTCAACTCGATAATTCGGCAAACTGCTTAAATTTGAAAAATTCTGGATTCAGCACTTTTTATTGATTCAAATATTCGGCAATTATCGAGTTTCCGAACGACTTTATCTCGAAATTCAAAAGTTTTAAATAATTTTCCATTTTCAGAATAACTTGCCAACGCGACGAATGGGTGTTCACTGACATGGATATGCTCCGATGTGTGGTGTCTCCAGCTGTTAAAATGGCTCTAAAACTACATCAAGATCATTTTGCACAATTTGAGGAATTTGACGAGAATGACGGATTATACACGGTTATTGGAGAATATCAGACGAAAATGTTCATTTCGCACGAGCAGGATCCTGGCTGGCGGCAAGCGATTCTGGCGAACACGCCGAGTTTATTGGCATTAAGACATATTTATGATGATGGGCAGGATGATTATAAGATTATTATGCTCAATCAAATGCATTTGAATATGCGGTATTTTAGATTTAAAAATTCTTACTTTTTTCTATAAAGAATTAAATTTTCAGAGTCATAAAGCTCAATCGAGAATGTGTTCGTGCATTCTGGGCTGGCCAGCAACAGGAACTCATCTTTCTCAGAAATCGGAATCCGGAACGTGGAAGCATTCAGAATGCAAGACAAGTTCTTAGGTACATCTTGAATTTCAAATTTGTATTGGAAATTTTGAATTATTTTCAGAAATATGATCAACAGTTCGGCAGATCTGCCAGTCGGTTATCCAATCTACGTATCACCACTGACAACTTCACATATTGAATCTCATTCACAGATTCATAAAGTATTTGGTCCCACATTCACTTTCGAAGGCTTCCGACAATTAGGGCAAAATGTGTGGAATCGTCTCCGGAATCATTTCGGTCCATCTGGAAGTACATCAGCTCATCAACAACAACAACAACAACAAGCATCTCAATCAATAGTTCCAACACCAACTCCCGTTCCTCCTGTAATGCAAATCACGATTCCTTCTGCAACTCCATCTGGAATATCTTCTGCACCTGGTGGACCGAATCCGTCTTCAGGTGCTCCAGGAGGACTACGTGCTCATTTTCATGTCGGACCAGTACCATCATCAGGAAGATCAGATGGAGAAAAGGATACAGATGAGGAACAGGAAATGATTGTGCTTACGATGACGACACCGAGACAGGGAAGAAGACTTGAAAATTCAATAGTTGAAATGACAAAAGATGGTACCGCCCGTGTATCTGTACTTCATCCGAAGACTCGTCCACCACTTGATGATTCAATTGCTGCTCCAGTTACACTTACGACTCCACCACAAACAGAACGAGAACGGGCAATCATGAATCGTCCGAATTTTCAAACTTTACTCAAATCAGGTCAAGTGATTAATGGAAACCAGGAGATGGGTATCGGATCGTGGGCATTGATTATTGATAGTGAACAAATATTCAAATATCTCAATGAACCATTAAAATCATCTGGAGAGTGTTTGGTTGTGTGGCCAGATGAGCTTGTGCAACATGTGAGTATTAAAAAGTTGCGATTTTAACACCATGAATACGGTGCCCGGTCTCGACACGACAAATTTTTGTGAAATGGAAAAAGGTGTGCGCCTTTAATGAGTACTGTACTTTTAAACTCTTGTTTCTGAGGAATTTTCTGCATTCATGGTTTTTCAAAAAAACTTAACTAACTAGATACCTAAATAGAACACTGAAAATGAAAATTCCACAGCAACGAGAGTTTGAAATTACAGTAATCTTTAAAGGCGCGCATCCAACAAAAAAATGTCGCGTCGAGACCAAGTATCGTATTCTTCGGGTCTGGGTAATATAATATTCAATTAAATGTTTCAGATGTCCGGACGAGGATCCTGGTTATTCCAACCATCACGTGGAATGGCTGGAAAAATAGTGTACACCTGGTATCCATCGCATCCTCTGAGAAATCGAAGAAGTCATGTTGGAGATCACATTCATTTGGTATTTAGACGCTTTCTTTAGTTTTTTTAAATTTATTAATTTTTAGATATCACTTCCACTTATGCCAAATGGTCTGGTACCTGTTGCTGAAAAAGGTCTTCGACTACTTGCTCCGCATGATATTAATACATTAGGATTGTCAGGATGCACCACACAGGTTATTTTATTTTTTGAAGTTGATTGGCGGCAAATCTTCAAATTCAAACGTCTAGTTTTAGAAATAATTAGAAAAAAAGATTTAGAAAAAAAAACATTTTTTGTTGTGTTTTTCGTTGTTTTTAATGATTTTTATGCCTAAAATAATTTTTAAAATGCAACTTTCCTCAATTTCGGCATATAAATCATTCAAAACAATAGAAAACATAACAAAAAAGGCGGGACATGCCGCCAAATACCTAACGAGACCCATGGTTTGGGGGCGGAGCTCGTTCTACATCGATGATTTATTTTTACTCATAATATCATCTTTAATTCCAGGAACAACAAGAATTCCAAACCCGCTATATTGACGTACTGATCCTCTCAAAAATCGTGACTGGTACCGTATCCGCCCGTACTTCATTTCCCAAAAAACCACCAATTCCACCGCCAAACATTCGAGATCGGGAACGGGATCGAGAGACTGGAACATCATCTTCTGCCCTTCCAACAACAACTGCATCAAATCCTTTGGAAACTACAGGAAACTCATCTACCGATTCAGTACCACTGGAAACATCGGAGCTACCTGCATTGACATAATCTCTTTTTTGTTTGCTCATTTTTAAATGTTCCATAGTCGTTTCGGGTACTTTTCCTATCCGATCTGTATATTTTGAACCCATTATTGTGTGTTTCTTCTTGTGATTCCCATTTAGTGTGATTTTGAAAAGATATATAAACGTTATGCTCTATTTCTTTTCTAAAATTATTTCCACGGAACAACAACAACGAACTTTCAAATTTATTCCCATATTATTCAAAGAACTCAGTTTTTTCCATCGTTTGCAATTCGTGTTCATTGTGGAATTGAACAATGTTAGGATCAAATCTCGGTAAGCAAACAAAATTTCAGGCCAATTTCAGAGAGAAGCTCTTCTCAGGTAAAAAAGTGACGGCAGGAGTAGTTCAAGATCAATACAAACAATTTCTGAAAAACAAGCCAGATGAAAAGAAGAAAACATTGACACCAGAAGAGAGAAAACAGGCAAAAAGAGCAGAAATGAGGAAGAGGGGAATATTTGTGAAGGCTGATGATCCAGATGAAACACCAACTATTCTGGAAAAGATTGATGGTCCCAGTCAGCCGATGGTATACGTTTTACCTGAAAAGCCAACGGTTTGGAAGACTTCGAAGAAAAAGACTGGGACTAGAAAACACAAGAAGCAACGAACAGAAAAGAAACCGTTGGAAAAGGTTACTGTAGTTTGCTTTTGGGTATTGCCGCGATAGCACTATCTGCAACATTCGGAGGTCTCGCCAGGAATCACGGGGAGGCAAAGCTAACGTGGCTGAAGAAATTTCTACAGTAGTCCCATTTGGCTGACTGAATATTCAACGCGAATAAGTTTTGTACACTATTGCGTACTTTGCGTACGCGTATTTTATTTGACGACAATTCGTCAATATCAGCTCTGGCTAAAAGCGCTTTTCTCATTATTTAAGCGAATAAAAGTCGAAAAAAAATGTTTTGTGATACAGAATAGTAATTTAAAAAATAAAAAAGTGCATATTTTATGTTTCTCATTATGTTTCCACTGATTTTCTGAGAAAAACCGAAAATTTCCTCTTTTTTCGATGAATTTTAGCTGAATAGTTTGTTTTTATCTAGTTTTTCTTCCGATTGACTGAATAACACATTTAATAACATCAATATAACGTTTAAAACATTCATTGTCTCGAAAACCAATATAAAACTCGTCAGAGAGGGATACTAAGTAAATATGCTGAACAAGGAAATGAGAGAGAAGAACATTAACCGAATGGGGAGGGGTGAATAAAAATCTGAACAGGAACGGAATATAAAAAACATTATTAGAAAGAACAAGCATGGCTTGATCTTCTTGGCAGTCGTCTCCTTATCCTATCACTTCTTCTCGGCGTCCTTCTGATCATGCTACCGAGCAACGTGGCACGATCGAAGAGTTTCACAACGGTTTGATACTTTCGATTCACGAGTCGGGCTCCCAATTCAGCGAGGGTCCTCTCACGAAGCGTGTCGCATTTCTAGGAAATTTAGAAATTTTTAATTTTTAAAAATTAAAAAATAAGTAACACCTCAAGAATTCCATCGAAGTTTTGCTCCTTTGCAATAAAGCGAACTTTTTTTTACGGAATTGAACAGGATCATTGAGGTACGGCATGAAAACGGCTTCCTCGTTGAACGATGTTGAAGCTCCTTCACCATTGCACCTGAAAATCAACTTCTAAATTTTCAAATTTAAAGAAAATTCACATACTTATCCTCGGAAACGAATCCAATATTCTGGTTGCTGAGTGGAATTGCTTCAAAGATTTTGATCAGATTTTTTTGAAATTTTCGATCACACATCTTGTATCCACCAAATCGCCGAGTGCTTCATGAACTTCAGACTTGTGCTTTCCAACCTCTTCCATGAGCTTCACTTCTTCTGCTTGGAACTTTTGATTGCCTTCGGACCGATCTGACTTGTAGTTTCTTCTTAAATAGTGGCTGATTGAGCAGTTGACCTTGCAGTCCTACTTTCTTTGGCTTCTTCTGCGGCACTTGAGCCCTTGTAAGAGCACTTATTGCTGCTTAGCCTTCCTTATTAATACTTCGAACAGCTTCTTCTTGTTCGCATATATTTCGAATTTTGTCTTGAAATCTTCTAATGCAGCGACAACGTAATATCTGGAAATTATAAAAACATTAAGAGAAAATATTTTGAAAAAAAATCGAAAATTGCACTGAATATATTTTTCATTAAAATCGAAAAAAAAATTATGAAATACGTGAGATTGAGTTTCAAATGTTACTAATTCAGAATCAGCATATATTTTTCTATATTTGAGTGGGTTTTCAGAAATATTGTACCATAATTTTTGGAAAAATTTAATTTTTAATTCGAAATTGCACTGAATTTCTCGAATTTTTCACTAAAATTGAGAAACTAAATATGAAATACGCGAGATTGAGGTTCAAGACTTTTTAATTCAGAATCAGCATATATTTTTCCATATTTGAGTGGGTTTTCAGAAATATTGTACCATAATTTTTGGAAAAATTTAATTTTTAATTCGAAATTGCACTGAATTTCTCGAATTTTTCACTAAAATTGAGAAACTAAATATGAAATACGCGAGATTGAGGTTCAAGACTTTTTAATTCAGAATCAGCATATATTTTTCCATATTTGAGTGGGTTTTCAGAAATATTGTACCATAATTCTTGGAAAAATTTAATTTTTAATTCGAAATTGCACTGAATTTCTCGAATTTTTCACTAAAATCGAGAAACTCAATAAGAAATACGCGAGATTGAGGTTCAAGACTTTTCAATCCGGAATCAGCATATATTTTTCCATATTTGAGTAGGTTTTCAGAAATATTGTACCATAATTTTTCGAGATATTTTGAATAATAACTTACTTTTCGACGTTTCTTACCTTTGTCCGGTTTAATCCATCGAATTTCGAAGCGGTTTGCGTAGATTAGCTGAAAACATTATGCTTATTCCACGTAGTAACAAAAAAAAACAAGAAAAAATAAGAAAAAACGAAGAAAAATAAGCATATAAGTCAAATTAAAAATGTTTATTCGATCAAAATTCTTAACCATAGGAGGCGGTGGCCTAGCCGGCGCAGCTCTCGCGGCCACGTTAGCTTTGCCTCCCCGTGGAATATATATTTTCAGTCGGGACATGGACGCACCTTTAATAACTACAGTAACCCAGTCACCCTGCTTTGTATTGTTCTTCGATTCTTGAGAACATTTTCTTCTCTACAATAGGTTAAAATAGAAATAATAAGTATTACGTATCATATACGTGGAAATACGTATTATATACATGAAAAAGTGAAAGAAATCGCCTAAACACGAGAAGTGGGTTACTGTAGTTTAATAAAGCCGTACCCACGTCTGAGCCATCGCTACATGCATTATTTTGTTCTTGAGAGCGATCGTTTCTATTGGGAAAAATTGCAAAACTTCAAAAATCTTTGGCATTGTTCAAAAGCTGAATACATTGTTTATCTTAAGGACACTGTAACTTTTAAGGACACTGTAACTTTTAAGGACACTGTAACTTTTAAGGACACTGTAACTTTTAAGGACACTGTAACTTTTGAACAACGACGTTACGCGTGGTGAAAAAAAATGGTGAAAAAAAAAATGAAAAAAAAAATGTAAAAAACTTTCTGAAACCATCGAAATGTACCAACTCGGCATTTCGTGTCTTCTTTCTCCCACCTTTTTGCCACCTTTCTACCACCAAAATGTAGAAAGGCGAAAAATGGTTAGGGAAAGGCGGCAAAATGGTGGCAGATTGGTGACAATAGGTGGCAAAATAGTGGAAATTCAGCGACAATAGGTGGTTATGGCTTAAGTTATGGCGGTTTGAACTTATGCGTATCTATTTTTGAAAACTTGAGTGTTCGGTGGTTAACGTTCTCTGAGCCCTTCACAGTTTGATAATTTATAAGCTTTATTTTCTACTTTAAATGAACATAAAATTTGGCTCCTGTAACAACCACTGTGACTGAGATCGTGGCGAGACCCACAGTGAACAGCCTGTTAAAACCGATCTGTAAATTAAACATTTTAAGAGTCACAAATCGCAAACCTCGATCAAATCTGAACCAAAGAAGAAGGCAAAAACTGAGAAAAAGGGTGAAACTGTATCCATTCCATCTTCATCATCTTCTGCCACTGATCAATCTTCTCAAACTTCAAAGAAAAGAAGTTCTGCAGGTATTTAAAACATTTTCAGAATTGAAGTGAATCTCTATAATTCCAGAAAAAGCCAAAAAATCTCCCGATCCAAATTTGGTGCAAAAAGAAGATTTGAAGCCGAATGAGGTGATGGAGAAGCCTGTTGAAGAGGAGAAGAAGCCGATGGCACCTGAACAAGTAAAAGTTGAAGAGCATAAATTTGTGGAGCCAGTTTTGGAGGGAAAGGAGCAGAAAGACGAGAAAGTTGTTGAGCAAAAGTCGGAGGAAAAGTTGGAAGTTGGAAATGTGAACAAGGTGAGTAAATGGGGAAACAAATTCATGCGTACCTGCAGGCGACCTTGCCTAAACCCTACATGCGTGTAACTTTCTGAAAATAGATGATAGGCAGGCACGTACGTCTCAAGACATGCCTGTCTACCAATTATTATTTTCTACTTGCTACTAAAATCTCTAAAAACTCACTATTTCAGATTGAACCACCCGCTGTCTTGGAACAAAAAGTTCTTCCCGATTCCCCAGAAGTTCCAAAAGCTCCGTCAGAGCCTCCGAATCCTGTGGACATTCAGCCAACTCCTCAGAACAACTCAGATGCTGCCAAGAAAGAAGACGATAAAAGTAAACGAGAGAATGTTCCATTGACAGTTGTCTACTCGAATCCATCAATTTCTGTATCAAAGAACTTTTCCACTACGCCACTTGCTGAGAATCAAGCTGGAGCATTTGATAAGCTGGATGATGATGAATTTGAGAAGATGACGTCAGATGTTGACGAAAAGGAGATTCTGAAGTTGGCGCCACGTCTTCTTAAAGTAGCCAAAAAGCACGCGGCAATCGAGAAATGTCTGACACCAGAGGAGAACGAAGTACTTGCCAAGTTCTTCTCAGGAAAGCAGAAGCTGGATTCAAATGTATTGGCTGTCTTGGATTCTGCATTGGATAAGATTATTGATTATTTGCAAAAGAATAATTGTGCGGTTGATGAGGAGACAAAGGCTGTTATGAAGAAGAGGGATAAGGTAAACTTTTTTAAATTAATAAGACCAAAAATATACTTCCGAAGTTTTGTTTTCCTAGAAGTTTCTACTTAACTTTAGAGTTCTCACATCTATTATAATGTTATATGTTTCCAGCTGAAAGCAGCAATGATGAAAGAGTTCTTGGTGTCACCCCAATATCTTCCAAAAACATGGACTGCAAAATTCAATGGTATGCTTTTTTCTTGAGCTCAAAGCCCCAATCAATGTTTTACAGAATGGAAATCTGAAGCCGAAAAGCAAAAGAATGGAATCAACTGGTTCCGTGTTTTCTTCTCGTATCCAAAGCACAAATCATTTGAAGATGGACCAGAAGACACTTGTAAGCTTTAATTTCAACAGATTTAGACAAATATCAATCGTTTTCAGTTGGAAATTTCCGCCGTAGAAATCGTGGTATTCTGATGGGACTTATTCTGGGACCCGGAGATGTAAAATCATTTGAAGAGACAAAAAGAGAGGATGATTGTCAGGTAAAGTAGGAAAATGGATTTTCTAGAAACAAAAAATTATATTTTAGGGAATGTTTCTGGATACTAAAATAATGGAAAAGGCAACTGCAGAAAAGGATAATGGATCGACAATCAGTGAACATCGCACTTTGAATACTACTAAAAGCTCAAAGAAATAACACTAGAAACACTTTATCCAATAAATCATTTCCTGAATTTTTTTTTTGACTATAGTTGATTTTCAGATTTTAATGTTTCCAGAGTGACCTGAATAATCTACTTGGTAGATGGTAGAGATTCTGGGTTCACCAATTTCCTTGCACGTCTCCAAACATGCACTTTTGTTGTATTTTTCAGAATGCTCCGAAGAATCTATCAGTGAAATTCGTCCAATTTCCCCCAAATCCGGCACCAAGCCAAATTGCAAGATCCTACTCACGTCGCAAGAGCGTCACCGATTTGGAGACCGCGAAAAATTGTGTGAGCTCTGAAATTGAGAGCATTGCCGATAAGGTGAGGCAGCTGTCACTGATCAATGATTCGATGGCAAGGGGGACCGAGCAGATTGCAAAGGTCAATGTGATGCAGGAAGGTATAAGGCAGGCACGTCGGCAAGACATCACAACTCCAGGATTCACGAACAGTGGACCATCACCTCCAACCACAACAAATGTCAATTTTGAACAGGAAGAAAGAAACGGGTAAAACTTTTTTCACCAAATGGCAGATGGTTCTGCCATCGTCCAAGTTTTGTGTACTCTAATCGGTCTACAAAACAAAAGGAAGGGCAAAAAAAATAAATATGCAGATGATAGTGGAAACTTTTGTCACGAACTGGCCGGAGGGCCCAGAAATTATTCTGAAAACCTTATTCCAACGGCGCGCACCTTTGCAACATTATCAAATCTTTACCTAAATAATGTATAACACACATGTACTCTCCAAGATAATTACCATCTTAGGAGTTAATCAAAAAAAAATCTGATCACTTCATTTTGAAAATACACAATTCAAACACAAGACAGTTCTAGTAGTGGGAATTAATTTTTCTTCTTGAAACGGAGAACTTTTTGGTTGCTCGAAAATGTGAAATCTGCAAAATCCGTGTTTCGCACCAAATTGGAAAGATTCCTTTTTCGATGAACTTTGGCTGCTTTCGGATCAAAAACTCGAATAACATTGACGTCCAAGACACTTTTCGAGGTGAAATATGCATGCTTGATGTTACTAGAAGTCAACAAAATCTGAAATAATATTAAAGTGAAATTCAGCGAAACTAGACTTATCAAACTAACATCCTTGATTTCAATAGCTGTTTCCACCGAAATTGTTGCATAATCGACGCAAACAAGTGAGAAATGAAGGAGATCCTTGATTCGAATATTACTCAAACCACGAAATCCGCTAATATTTTTTGCATTTTTCCACTGATCAGAGTTGACAATTGTTTCCATATCTTCAGCCGTCGGTTTTCCACAATAGTATAAATCCAGATTTTCCAGCTTTCCAGCCTGGAAGCTCGGAAGAATTTGAGCAATTTGAGAAGATGGAAGTCCACAAGTAGAAATGTTTTTCACATCCGGATATATCGACGAGCTTAGCATTTCTGCCATAACTCGAACACTTCTTGAAACCCAATCATCGCATTCTTCAATACGACACAGTCATTTGATTCTTGCTGATAGTGAACTTCATACTGTTTGCGCTTCTCCTTGAATTCATGAAAATACGTGACCTTCACTTCTTTACTGTCACTATCAGAAATGGACACACGGATTTGTGAAATTGCAGGATCCATTTGATCAATGAACTGGCGGAGAGTTTGATTGCTTTTTCGTACGCGAAATCTAAAAAAATCATAATAATTATTTCAATACTCATTGTTTTGTAATTCACCTCTCGTGTAAATCCAGTTTTCCAATAATTTTTTGGTAGAGTTCCACCGGTAAATCAAGAAATCCTTTTGGCCTGAAATTTGAAAAAAATTATTTTTCGATAACCTTTTAATTCAATTTACTCTTGTTCAGATGTTCCGCCGATTACTCCTCCAACGATGATCTTGCTTTGGCCTGCCATATTGAAGTTGTCTGAAATATTTAATTATTTCTAAAGAAAAACCTTCAATCAAAGCGAAAAATTTGGATAACAGAAAGAAAAACAAATTGAAAAAAGGAAATGTACATATTTTCGGTTCGAAACTTTCAAAAAGTGTAATTTTCTATTTAAATTCAGCTCAAAATCATGATTAGACAAAACTCTAAAACATTAATGATAAAGTTACAAACTTTATGGCCAAAACTCACTTTAAAAGCTTTTCAAGAAGAAAAGCTGTGTATCGCAGACTGGAGATATCGAGAAATAAATTTAATTTGCGAAAAAAACCGAGGCAGTACAGCTTAAACGAGGGAGAATATAGGGTCACGAATAAAATAATGAACTTTGGCAATTTTTCCCCAACTATTTTCAAATTGTTCCCGTGAACTTTTTTTAAAATTTATATTTATGGAATTATCTCATTTTTGAATTTAATTTAATTTTCATTTTTTTAAGGCTTAGAAATAGTCATTTCCGAAGCCTGAATATACAAATGCTCCTCAAAATTGCATTTAAAAAATTACTTTTGCAAAGTAAGGGGATATAAATAATACATAAGTAACCTATTTTAATTTAACAAAACATCTGTTTATTGTATGTACAACCAAGAATTAACTCACCTCCAGCTGCAATAATACCTATTTTACAAGTATTTTTAGAATTTTGGACTTTTCAGTCATCCTCTAATGAAATCAATTTATAAGTAAATCGAGGTTATCTAATTCCAACCGTTTTCATGAAAATTAATATAATTACTACAGTGTCAACTAAATTTTTCAATTTGGTGAGCAGTTCGGCCATCTTCATTGTCATCTAGAAAATGTTGAAGTATGCTTTTACTAGACTTACGCCTAAGCCTAAGTCTAAGCCTAATCCTAAATAGAATTCTAAGCTGAAGCCTAAGCCTAATAGTAAGCCTAAACACAAGTCTCAGCACAGCTCCCTTGCGTCACTTCCACTGTCTGAAATGTATCTGAAATGTGTTTCCGATTAATATCGAATGGAAATGTTCAATTGAAGAGGTTGTGTACTTTTCTTGATACACTGCAAAGGCATGAAATCGCTTTATGACAGACAAACTACAATCTTGTTTTAAAAGAATAAATCTACTAAAATGCTTTATTCACTGTCACAATAAGTTCACATGCCGTTCATCCTTGCTGTCTCTTGACTTCTTTCGGTTTTCCTGAGACAGGAACAATCGGAGTTGCAGGTGACACAATTCGAGTTGCCAATACTTTTGGTGGCTCATTGGGTTTCATGTAGTACGGTTGAGTACGGAGCCATTCAGATTCACAAATTGCTTTGTAGGTCGGACGGTTCGGTGCATGTGGCTGGAGAATCTCAAGGACCAGAGCCTTCGAAAAGACCGATGATGTGCAACTTTTCGGGAATCTGAAATGAGAAATTTAACTTGAGTTGTCTTTTAAAAAAAAACTACTTAATTTTATGTGCCAACTGTCTCTCGATCATTTTCCTTGGGTCACGATCATCAAATGGCATTGATCCAGCCAGCATTATGTAGAGAATGACCCCAGTACTCCATACGTCAACTGCATTTCCAGAATATTCTCTGCCACGAAAAATTTCTGGAGCCACATATGCTCGCGATCCACAGAATGTTCCAGATTTTTCACCCGGTTTCAGAATTCTCGAGAATCCGAAGTCGCCGAGCTTCACATTTCCATGTTTATCCATAAAGATATTTTCGCATTTGAGATCCCGATGCACAATGTTATAGGATTGCAGATGCTGAATTTATAAATTTAAGAAAAACAGTTTTCTGATATAAAACTTACAGTAAGTGCTGCAATAAGTTGACGAAATGTGAACTTTGCATCTTCCTCTTTCATTGCCACGATATCCTTCATTTTACGGAGCAAATCTCCTCCAGCACAGTACTCATTGACGAAGATGATGTGATCTTGAAATGAAATCATCTCGTACAAACGACAAATATTATCGTGTTTCAAGAGCTTGACAATCTCTTTTTCACGTGGCAAAAACTTTTTGATGTAGTCCTCTTTTTCACGAGTTGGCGTAATGTTGATGATTTTCGCTGCAACTTCGAGCTTTTTCTCTCCGAAAGTTGCGCGTGCCACACGGGAATAGGAGCCACTACCTGTAAATTAATGAATTATAAATTGGAATTAATTTCCAAATGATTACCGAGAACTTTCTCAAATTTGAGCTTCCAGACCTTCTCGAGTGTTGGAGCAAAAGCTTTCGTTTTTGGACTCAGTTCATCAGGTTCTTCTTGGTTCTCAGAAACATCTGAAAATTAGTTATTTTCTCTGAAAATCTGCATAAAATTCTTACCTGTATTGTTTTCCGTTGCCATTTCAACAATTTGCCAGAGAAATATGAATTCAAAATACTGCGAAATTGGTCGATTTTGGTTCGATGAATATTGATTAATAGATTTTTCTTCTCGATTCATCAGTTCATCAAGACATTTTCACGTTTCACGAAAGGTCACTTTTTTTTCGATTTTTCCTTGATTTCTCCGTAAATTTTCTTTGTTGAAAATGTTTAATTAACATTTTATCGGGAAATAAAAATGTTCGCTACTAACTATTTGCTTTCTGGCGCCTGTTACACACCTCATAACATGCCTAATTCCTATAATCTGGATTCGATAATATTATAGGTTTCTTTAAAATGAAGTCTTTGAAAAAGCATGGATTAGAATGAAAATATAAATAATATGATAATTTGAGAGTAATTGAATAACATATACATTTATAAAACAGAGGGTAAAATGGAGTAGTGCTAGTGGGGGACATTTTTAAAAATTCGAAAAGACCCAAATATCAAAATATAACATTCCAACTTGAAAAAAAAACTGTTTGCACCCAAAAAGTTAAGATTTGGCAGCTGGAAATCTACCAAAACAGTTTTGAACAAATTTTAGCGGTTATTTGAAAATTGAGATCTAAAAATTGTTTGCCTTTTTTATTTTGATATCTTGGTCAATTTCAGTGTATTCTGACATAACAGCAACTGGCTTAAATTGAATTAATAGTTATCGTTTTTCCATACAACAAAATCAAGGCATTCTTCGATAAAATTGACGGTTGCAATTTGTCCATCGTCGCTCTCAATATCCCATCCAAGTGTACAATCCAATTCGTCTATTTTGTATCTGAATGTTATTATTTTTCAAATAAAATAATTTAGCTTTTTTCCTTTAATCTCTACAGTAGATAGGTAGCAAGAATTTCTTCAATTAGTATGGCACCCCATCGTTCACGGTTGAGAGCTTATATCTCGGTTGTTTTCAAAAATAATTAACTGATGAAATATTTGGTAGTTCTTTTTATATCGTTTTGTAGTTAATAGTTTTATGATATCTTTGAAATGAACCGAGATATAACCTTTCAAAGTAAAGTAGTCTGTTGAACTAATAGAGGAAATACGGTATGTCAAGATCTTTAGAAACAATATGTGTAACCAAGACCCACAAGTCAAACTATATAGTCAGGTTTTGTTTCAACTGGGTGGCACACTACCCTCAAGAATCAGGGCTCTTCATGTAGCCCACTCGCCAGCTCTACGACAAATAATTTATATTCTCACTTGAACACTTTTGGTCTTCGCTTTCCATTCCACGGTCTGTGAATAATTCGATGCATTACTCCTTCATAGTTTTGAGGTCCATATGAATTGAATCGTATTCTTCGTAGATTCGGCATTCCTCCTGACATCAAATACCCGAATTTAATGTTGATCAAACCGAAATGGGGCAACCTGACACCACATGAATTTACGGTCTCGTCTGTTCCCAAAAATTAATAATAAAGCATTCTAAATTTTACTGTTCGCTTTTCTGTGCATTTCAAAATTTGAAATTTCATAAAACTTGTGTCTCTGACACATCGGTAAAATTTGGCACACTATTATTGAGATCGTTGCGGGACCCACTCGAAAAATTAATATGTGATTTTAAACTGACATTTCACAATTACAATATTTAAGCATTGCTTTAAAGCCACACAATGTTTTTCGGGGTGGGTCTCGATACGGGCTCGGGTCTTAATATCTTGTAACTCTTCCTAATCCCAGGAACATTATGATTCGTTCGTAATTTCTCAATTTGAATATTTTAAATTAAAAAACTTTTAACTGAAATTTTAGAACCAAAAAACTCCGAAATATTTTTCAAATGTCGCAAATTGCAGTTTTCGGTTATTCTTCTCGTAGTTCTACTTCTCGCAGTTCTCATTTCGCTGGTGGCTCGTGTTGGCAGGCAGTAGCAACGACACTCCGATATTCCATAGCGCGCGTTGTTTATCATTTCCTCCTTTCCCGGCGAATTTCTCCTAATTTCTCGATTTTCTTTCTGCAATTTCATTGTTTTTGTTTTATTTATGTTTTCCGTTAAGAAAATTGATTGGAGTTTTATTAGAACATATTACTATACTAATACGCTTATTTTACAGGTAAAAATGTCGACATTCGACCTGACTCAGCGCATGGCGCCTTTTCTCGATCTTCATTTGATCATTCCGCTCTTGGAGTTCATCGAACCACGAGGAGTAAGATTTAAACAATAAATTGTTGATTCTGAAATAGCTGAATTTATTTATATCAATGATAATTGCAGATTTACGATGAGAAATCCCTGACCGAAATGCACCGCCAGCTTTTGACCAAGACCAATATGATTGATAGTGTTATAGAGACCTACAATGGAAAACCTATTCCGGCTGCAATTGAGGCTAAGAAGAAGCAAATTATCAAGGAGAGAGATGAGCTGAAAAGCAAGGTGGACTCCGTTGTTGCCATTTTGGAAATACCGGAAGTCAAGGAAATGATGGATAACAACAGAGAAAGAGATGGAAATGTCCGTATTTTGGAGCATCTCACTCAAAACCACAATGTACGTTTTTGCTTTGCAGTTTCGAAAATAATCTTAATTCTTGCAGTTCACAGTAGACATGGTCGATACCCTCTTCAAGTACAGCAAGTTCATGTACGAATGCGGAAATTACACCGTCGCATCCGTGTGCCTTTACTACTACCGCAACCTTGTCAATCAAGCGGATCCAAACTATTTGAACGCTCTTTACGGAAAGTTGGCCAGTGAAATTCTGCTCCAAGAATGGGAACATGCTCGTGACGATTTGCTGAAACTTCGTGCTTACATCGATGCTAATCCATTCGACACGGAATGGGAACTTGTTACGCAACGTGCGTGGCTTATGCACTGGGCACTTTTCGTCTACTACAATTATCCAAAAGGGCGTGATGAGATTATCGAAATGTTCTTGAACCAGCAACCTTATTTGAATGCAATCCAAGTTTTGGCGCCACATTTGCTCCGCTATCTGGCTGTTGCCGTTGTTACCAGCAAAAGCCGCCAGAAGAACAGCTTGAAAGATTTGGTGAAGGTCATTGACATCGTGAGTTTAACTATTTTCTATATGAAAATATGATTAATTATTTGTTTTTCTACAGGAACGCCATAGTTACAAGGATCCCGTCACTGATTTCCTCACCTGTCTCTACATCAAATATGATTTCGACGAGGCTCAAGAGATGCTTCAAAAGTGCGAAGAGGTTCTCTCCAATGATTTCTTCCTGACTGCTGTCCTTGGAGATTTCCGCGAGTCTGCACGCCTTCTCATTTTCGAGATGTTCTGCCGCATTCATCAGTGCATTACCATAGAAATGCTAGCACGACGATTGAATATGAGCCAAGAGGAAGCTGAACGCTGGATTGTTGACTTGATCAGAACGTATCGTATCGAAGGAGCTAAAATTGACAGCAAGTTGGGACAAGTGGTGATGGGTGTCAAATCCGTCAGCATCCACGAGCAAGTCATGGAAAACACGAAGAGATTGACCCTCCGCGCTCAACAAATCGCCCTTCAATTGGAAAAAGGTCGTCAAGACAAAGTCAAGGCGACTTAGGCTTTACAAGTTCTTCCGGTTTTGAATGTTTTTTCCTTTTTCTTCATCTGATGCTGTTCTGAAAATTGAGATGTGGCAAACACGGAGATTAAGACTGTCATCTCTCAGTTTTCAGTATTATTTTTCTTTCTTATTTGTTCAGCTCCTCGGTTTTTTACGAGGACTACTCGAATTCTGTCTTTTCTAAACTTTCCTTATATCCCTGTTGTTTCTTTTTGTTGTCTCTGACCCTTCTTTCGTTAGTGCAGGGGCTGGAGGTTCGGTTCTAATTGGTTAAAATAATATATTTTCTCTTTTATCATGGTTTGATTATTGTTAGAATCTAGGTTTATGAAACCTTTCAATATATATTTATTGCCGTTGCCGAGAAATTGTTTGAAATTATTTTTTGTGAGGAAAAACACTTCCATCTGTATATTTTGTCATTTCTGTTGAATTTGCCTTACTTTTTCGCTAATTACAGAAATATTTAAGCCATAGGTTCGATTTTGCCGTTTAAAAATTAAATCTCCAAAAATACACATTTTCGCCAATTCACAGTTTTTATGAAATTAAATAATTTATCTCACTCTTTTTCAGTATGTCAATGTTACGGCGTCCATTAACACAATTAGAATTGTGTGAGGACGATATCCAATGGCTGACAGATCAACTGAACAAGAGGGTACTTCCAGCTGTGATCGTGCCAAAATGCGAAATGATGGATATTGACGAAATGGAGCCGATGGATCAGAGTGAGCCTCCACGTGGCATAACTAGGAGAAATCTCAGATCGGCGGATAGAAGTGAGATGATGATTTATTTAATTTTTCCTAACCTAGCTTTTTCAGAGAACAGAGACGTTCCAGGACCAAGTACGGGAGAGTGCACGCGTACTTCCATTGCACCGGTAATTTTTTTTTTTAAATTAAATGTTTTAAACATTACCTTTTAGAATCGATGTGAAATGTCATTCACTGAAGTGCAGGTGACATAATTTTGTGTTGTTGGTGTTTCGAACACTTATTTCTATTCACTTTTTCATATTTATCTTATGGCTATTCTCCGTATTTCCAGACTTTAACATCTGCTCGAACTCCTGTCGCTGCTCCAACTCTAACACTTTCGACGCCAGTCAACCCTGTCTCATCAGCTGAAATGTTGAGAGTTATGCCACCTCGTGTAGGTCGACGTCCACGAGCTTCTCGTTCTGGTGACAATGATTCGCCACTCCTCTTCAACGCTTATGATACACCACAGCAAGGAATCAATGACGAATCTCCAACACCCTCTGACTCTCCCGAATCTCCTAATGCTCATCTCTATGGTGGTCAATGAGTTGTTGGAGGAATATTGTCAATATTTTATTTTCAGCTACTCCCGGCAATCCTACTTCAACTTCTGGAGGACCTTCTTCAAATACACGATCTCACAGACACTAACAACTACTGGTCAGGGTTGTGTTTAGGCAAACGTGCAAAACCCGCTTATTTCAATATAATAATTCACTTTTTGATCTAAAATTGATTTAGAAACGTAGAAAAACTTTTAGAGGTCTTCTCAAGCTTTTCATTAAAAGTGAACCGTTTTATACATTTCTATATTTATCAATTTTTAATTTTTTAAAAACTTGGATTGTTATACTGAAATTCGCAGTTTTACACGCCCTGCTACTGATCTCCCTTTCAATTCCAACTTCCTCAGCGTGCTTTCTTCTTTTTTCGAACTAAATAAATTTGTACAATATTTGAAACAAATATTTCTGAAATGCTACATTTACTGTCATAGTCTGTGATTTTTCTATCTTTCTTTGTTTTTTGAAATTCCAATATTTCATTAATTCTTCACCAGCCCTGTTTCAGAAATTGCAAGATGCACGGGTTAAAACGAAGTCTGATGATCAGAACAGTCTGCCGTGGAAAGGCAACAACTGCAGGAGCAGATCTACCACAATCATCACAAGAAATCGAAGTTACCACCCCAAAATCAGAAAATGTTCCAGCCAAATCAGCGAACGCTTCAACTGTATATCGTCCGCCATACTATCGAAAGCCACATCAGCACCACGAGCCAAAGCATATGCTCCAAGAGGAATTTGTGAACGCTGGCGATGCATCTGGAGCAGGAGTTCGCGTTTTCGACTACTACAAGACTGCAGAAATGGTCCATTCAATGCCAACAATTAAAGAGAAAATTGATTTCGTCTCACCGTACGAGCGACCGTGGACCCGCGCAGAAAAGACATGGCGTAGAGATTGGCATCCAACGTTGATGGCAACACGCAAAGCTTGGGGAATTCCACCGACACCGGCACATTTTGATACTTTGGATTATTATAAATACCTTACAAAGACCAGAGTAGAAAATGAGTCACTTGATGATTTTTATCATGGATTAAGACCTCCGACAGCTGATTTGCAGACAAGTTTCCAAGTAAGAATATTTCATGAAAATATTATCATTAATTTAATTTTTTTTAGAACACTCTAAAATCAATGGAATTCGGTGATGGAATCAACTTTTCTGATGAAGACACACAAAAACTATTTGGAAGTTTAATTGATGATGCAATGGGTGGAATTGCTCATAATGTATCCCGATTGGCAGATCATCGTGTGGCATATGATGTTGAATCTGAAGCTTTCTGGGTACGAAGTGGTTTCATGTTTTTGTATGATGAAGAAGAAATTGGAACTCGTGACGTTAAGAGAAGGCTCAACAATTTCCCGAAATTCATTGGCGATGATCGAAGAAAACTTGGAGAGCTCGCTTTTGTGCATCGTGATAAACTAGCAGCTCAAGTTCGTTCGAAGGAACCATCAGCACCACTTCATTCATTCGATTCTGAAGATGCAAAACTTCCAATTTTCGATACAAACTACAATTTCGAAGAGACATTGTTCTCGCCAAAAGTGTATAATTTGTGGCCAGACCAGGAACCATTGTGGCAGTGCCCTGGATATCATGCAGATTCTGGAGAATCACACACTTATGGTATTCTTGGAGTGAAATCATTGAGACCACTGAGAAAACGAATTGCTCATTGGATGGGATGGGAGAATGAGAATGAGTTGGAGAGTAGTGAGGAAGCTAGTAAGCGTTTTTTGATTTTCTTTCATTTTAGACTCATTTTGAAGAACATATTTAAAATAGCTCTCTACAAAAAATTTAGCAACAGAGGAGCACTTTGAACTAGAAAAAAAAAGTCAATCTGAAATTGCTGTCAGTGCATTTTTCACAGCGTTAAAAAAATGTTCTATATTTGGATTTTTTGCAAAAGTTTATATATTTTTTCGAGTGTTTAGAGGTATGCAAACATTATAAAAGCTTCTTGGAATTTTTTTTTTCAAAAAAATCTGAAAATTTTCTCGAGTTATGAAAAGAGTTTCAGTTAACTTCCAAAAAGCTCCCAGAGTGTTTTCCAACCCCTACACAGCCTATAAATGAGGGATATCACCAAAAAATTTAGTTTTTTTTCAAAGTTTTAGTTCAACGTGCTCTTAAATTTTTTGTAGTGAGATAGTTTAAAAGTCAAATTTCAAATTACATAGTTTCATTTGAAAATCATAAATGTTATCTCTTTTTCAGAACAAATGCTCGACGACGGAGCCCGCTCCCAAGCCATCATCAGCATGTTCACCACGTTATGTGCTCAAGCTCACACTCATGGATTCACTCAATATACAGATATTACACGTTCATTCACTTCTCAACTAGTTCTTTCGGACGGAATCAACTTTTGGTTTGCGATTGGACAACTCAATACTATTGCTATAAATGTAGAATGTGATGGATTTGTGAATCCTCGAACAAACTACATTCGAATCGATGGTCCATATCGACTTTTCGATTATTGTGATAAAAATGGACAATATTTGAGTGTTCAGGAGGAGATTGATGCGGAGAATAAAGTTCAGGTTTGTTTTTCTTTGTTGACTAGAAATGAGAACATATATTTCAGAGAAAGATTGCTCCAGGATTGAACGAAAAAGTGTTGGAACGTGTCACTCAGATGCTCATGAAACAGTAGATGGATTTGTAGATTGAATATAGCGTTAGGATGTTTTTGTTTAAATATTTTTGTTTTGTTTTTTTCTATTTCTGTTTGAAACTTTATATAAACCAATTCTAAATAAGGCTCAGTCGTTCTTAAGTTATTTGAAATTGGAATTTTCCATAGTTCTCTCTTTACATGTCTCAATAAAATCTGCAGGAATTATTATAGGGACGCAGAAAAATGCTCTTTTCCGAAATCTTCACCCCCCCCCCCCCCAACAATGGGTCTCGATAGGCATTTGGAGGGAAATCCGTGAATTCGAATATTTTCATTTAGGTTCGCCGATTGCTTTTGATGATTTCTATACCGAAATTGTTTTATTTAAAAATATATAGCTTCACAATATCATTTTGGCATAAAAGTCGTTGAAAACAAACTGAAAGCGCTTTTCCCGCCAAATACCTAGCGAGACCTATGGTTTGGGGGTGGGGTCTTTTCAATTGGCCGTGGAGCGCGATTCTGCGTCTTCATAATAACCCACGGTAGCACAGAAACTAGATGGGTTGGTTCATGATACTCAGCCTGGAAACCTATATTGGCTACTATCTCGAAAACCATCACAAAATCGATTTTGTGATGCATATAAGAAATGACCGCAATGAAATTATCTATCTTTATTTGTGATGAATTTTCGATTTGGTACTTCCCGGCCAAGTTATACACGTTTGTTCGGTGGAGCGCGTTTGCACCCATCTAGCAACTGAACCACCGTGAACCGATTGTTAAAATTAATCCAATTTCAGAGAAAAATCTACAGAAACCTATATGATATGGCTTAAAAATTTGCGAGTTCCAATCTTACTCGCAATAATATTAGTGGTTTATAATGAGTATTTTATATTTTTTATTGCATTTTCAAGTTGTCAATGGCCCTGTAAATATGGAAGGTACATATATAATTCTCAATAATTTTATTAATTTTTTCTCCAATTTCAGATGTTCCGAATCTAGTGTAAAAGCATTCATGATCTCAGATACACATTTATTGGGAAAGATTAATGGACATTGGTTGGATAAATTGAAGAGAGAATGGCAAATGTATCAGTCTTTTTGGATTTCCACGTGGATTCACTCTCCTGACGTCACTTTCTTTTTGGGAGACCTGATGGATGAAGGAAAATGGGCGGGGCGACCGGTGTTTGAAGCTTATGCTGAAAGATTTAAAAAATTGTTTGGAGACAATGAGAAAGTTATTACTCTGGCTGGAAATCATGATCTTGGATTTCACTACGCGTTAGTTCAGACTTTCGCAACACATTTGACGCCCACAGTAGAGTTAAAGAATTATTTACTGTAGTTTTCGCTACGAGATATTTTTCTCTTCAGAATCTTGTATTCCTGTCAAATTCTAATAACTTTCAGAATAATGCCAGAAACTTTGGAAATGTTCAAAAAAGAGTTCCGAAGAGGTCTAATTGATGAGATGAAAATCAAAAAGCACCGATTTGTGCTCATAAATTCGATGGCAATGCATGGAGATGGATGTAGATTGTGTCATGAAGCAGAGCTTATCCTGGAGAAAATAAAGAGCAGAAATCCGAAAAATCGACCAATTGTTCTGCAGCATTTTCCGCTTTATAGGTAGCCATCAGGCTTTGATATTTATTCATTTATTCATCTAGCTTCATTATATTTTAGAAAAAGCGATGCAGAGTGCGACCAAGTTGATGAGCAACACGAGATTGATCTGAAAGAGATGTATCGAGAACAATGGGATACGCTATCCAAAGAATCTTCACTTCAAATAATTGATTCCCTGAATCCTAAAGCAGTTTTCGGGGGACACACACATAAAATGTGCAAGAAAAAGTGGAATAAAACTGGCAATTCAGAGTATTTTTATGAATACACTGTAAATTCGTTTTCATGGAGAAACGGAGATGTTCCGGCAATGCTGCTTGTTGTTATCGATGGAGATAATGTGAGACTTAAATAGGTTTTTAATTTTTGAACTCAATAATTAAATTTCCAGGTACTAGTGAGCAGCTGTCGTCTCCCCTCCGAAATACTACAAATTATGGTATATATATTTGGCGGCATTGGTATCGTGATTTTAGCATTTATTTTAATTAGTCGACGAGTAAGAATTTTCAAGCGCCGTCCCTCCTATTCGCTTTTAATGTACAGATCTCAAGAAAAATGTGATTGATCATCAAATGTGATTTTGTTTTTTCAAATGAATAAAAGTTTTGATAATTTTAAATGAGTTTTTTTAATTCTGGGTTTCATAAGGACAAATAAAACAGAAAAATTATTATTTTAATCAATGAAGCTTCAATATTCGCGGAGATAAATGGTAAAATTTAAATTGCCGGCTACCGTAACCCAGAACCTGCACATCTAACTGTCAAAATTAATTTGAGCCGACGACGCAATGAAAAGTGTTTTCTTTTTGTTTTTCTTGATAGAAATAGAAATTGCTATAAGTAAAGCAATCAAACGTTTGTTAATGTTGTGCACACCGTAGAATGTATCGTTGTAAAGGAATTTTTCGTGATTTACTTCCTCCTATTGCATATATGAGCATACGACATTGTTTTAAACAGACATGACCCTCTCATTGAACAAGTTTTGTGTTTATTTTGAAAAACACGGATCGCTGTCGGCCGTCTTTTGATTTGATCTAGCCAGTCGTTTATCTTGTTGACTTTTGGCTCTTATCCTTTTAAACCTTCGAAAAGTCTATTTTTCAGCTCGCAAAAATGTATAATGATCTAATTACACCGGCACCACTCGAATGGAACGTGAACAATATCGCCGTCTGCACAGCAATCATTCTCGTCATGATTATCAATGTCGTTGCTCTCATCTTCACAATTTTCTGGTGCTTGAGGAGCAAAGATGAGGGAGGAGAAATAGACAGTAATGGAGTGGTCATCAATCAATTCGTTGAGCCGAATATTCGAATGAAGTTCAAAATGCCGAAAATCAGAGGTGATGCGATTCATGATAGTTCACAGGATGTCTTCGAATTGCGAGTTCCAAGGAATGGAAATCAATTTGATGCTTGTCGTGAGTTTTTTATTGAAAAGACCTTACGTTTTTAGACGTGTGTCATATTTTTAATTGAAAGATTCATTTGAAATCCCAGTATTTTAACTTGCTTCTTAATCTTGATTCACTAAATTACCTAATTATTTTTTCAGATGAACAGACGGTTATCGTGGCTCGGAACAAGCGAAGCCGTACGTATTCAGTCCCACTAGAATCTCGGCCACGTACTCAATCAACCGGCTCTGAACAGATCCCATAGAGCGAATTTCAACTGCAATATACAATCAAATTGTCAAATTTCAAACTGTATATATCAGATCTCCCCGTATTTTATAGTTTCCTACTGTTCACACCAACGTCATGTTTTTATCGATTCTAATTTTTCTATGGCCAATTGAGAACCCACTTTCTCATCACCGAAATGTTTTTTTGTAGAACTAAAACTTATCAATTACCAGAAAATTTTAAAACCTTGTTAAATAAAATGTTGTCTTTTGAATCTCGCTCTCTTTCTTGTCACCATGGAGCGTGTTTGCATCCGACCCAATTTGTCTATTTTTATTTGAATGAATTAAATGTTTTTGCAAATTTATCGCATTGTTCTCAATTTTATTAGGTTTATTTCAGAAAATGGAAGAAATTGATGATAAAAGCAAATTTAAAGTTCCCTCTTGGGCTGCCAAACCTCCAAACGGTGCTCATTTAGATGTACAGAAAGGAGATGCATTGATTCAGGTTAGATTATTGAGTATAAATAATTAATAATGATTTGTTTCCAGAAACTATTGATTGATGACAAGAAAGCGTATTATTTCGGGAGAAATAATAAACAGGTTCGGTTTAAAACTTAATTTTTTAAAGATTTTCCTATATAAACTAATTTTTCAGGTTGATTTCGCTGTTGAGCATGCTTCTTGCTCCCGAGTACACGCACTTCTCCTTTATCACGGTCTATTGCAACGATTCGCACTTATAGATATGGATAGCAGTATGTATAACGTTGAATTTAATGCAAATTTTCAAATAATCGAATTTTCAGGTCACGGTACATTCCTTGGAAACGTGAGACTTCGTCCACTTGAGGTTGTATTTATGGATCCAGGAACACAATTTCATCTCGGCGCGTCTACAAGAAAATATTCAGTTCGTTTGAAAACTGAGCACCACGTGGAAGACGATCCAACTGTTGCTGCTTCTGACGAGCAATTAGATGTAGGATTTTTATAAATAAGGATATTTTATATGTATAGACTCAAAAAGCGCTAATGAAATTCTCAAAAATTTAACTATTTTAGCCAAAATCCCAAAATTTCCAAACTTTTCGGAGTCACATCTGTTGGAAATTAACGTTTATTTCATTATCATTTTTCCGACACGGAACTTTAGGTAAAATTCAAGATTTTTGGCTGAAATTGGCTAATTTCAAGTTTTTTGAACAGCTTTTGAGAAGTTTTATTATAAAATTAGTTTATTTTTACATTTTGAGCTTATATGTTCAAAATACCCAGAGCCTTCTTTAACTTAAAAATTGAAATCACAGATTACTTTTTTTCAGCACCAAACTTCCTACAACACTGCTCAAAATCGTCG